>NW_020954594.1:27065910-27167528 GCF_900497805.2 Vombatus ursinus | reverse complement strand
CATCACATATCTGCTTCTTTGGACTAAAGGTATTGGAGAAAGTGCTGAGAAAATCTTAAAATAAGAAACTTATAATTATAATATTGTAATAAGATTTGAGTCTGGGATTATAGTTATCAGATACTTTGTATTTATCATATAATGAAGAATATTCCTCAAACCTCTCATTGTGGAATAAGAATATTAAACAATAACTAAAAGGAATTCACAGCCTCTAAAATGAAAAATTAAGTTAAAGCAGCCCTTCTGAATTGCCATACATTTAATGTCTGACATTAAAGAGAGATAATGCTAAAAGCCTTTAGTCTTTCATAAACGTGAGCAATAGGAAAACCAGATTGGGGGAATCCTAAATTGTCAGATGTCTTATCATGAAACCTTTCCATCTACCTTACCTCATCCAGACATCTTTCATACTGTTCCCTCTGATTTTCATTTTCCAAAGCTAGTGCTGAATTCTCTGCCTGCAGTAAGATACAAAAATAATAAAAATGAATCAATGAAATGCTGTGTTATATGACAACTTATTCAATACATTTACCAAATGTAACTCCTCAGGATCCAAAATAATCTTTTAAAAATACACACAAGACATTTGATATAAATACTATTAAAAATAACTCTGGAATGACTTCAATCTTATCAAATTGTTCACAAAAATACATTACTTTATAATTTAGAAAAAGACACAAGTTGGTATTCTGAATGGGTATGAAATCAATTCATGAATCATGGTGAGAGTTGTTGTTTTTCATAAAGTATCACAATTTATATTTTATTTCACTAACACATGAAAATGAGAAATGGCCTAGCCCACTTCATTAAGGCCTGCCAGAGTTCACTACATGAAGCTTAAATCACAGGAAAGAATGTCAAGTAACTAAATGCACCAAAACATATTTTTAAATTCAACAGACAATGTTAATATGAACTTGAGAAATAAAGGACACTTTTTGTACCCAAAAATATTTCAAAGGAAAAATGGGGTTTAATCTATGCTTGAATATCTTAATTCCCTCTACCCTATTTTAATGTCTTCTTTCATTTCCCTCAAAAGCTCACACAGGGATGAGAATTGTTATTGACTAATGTAATTTTTTTTAAAAAAAGCAACAACAAACATGTATTAGAGAATGATGGTAGAAAAAGATATTAGAAGACATGGTTCAGGATTAAAGAAATGAGAGGCCAAAGGTTTATAGACTATGCAGGAGTCTCATACCCCTTTTTCATAAATGCTTTCTTCATGAAGAGAGTCAGAAGGAACTACTCATTGAGCACTGAATAACATCACCAGAAATGAAATTTATAATATTCTAATAGATAAGGAATGACTAGATACTAATGTAGAAATTATATTCTAATAATAGTCTATGTACAGTAAGACTATTGATTTGTTAAAACAAAAATAAAAATCAATCCCAAATTAGAAGGAATACATTTGAGACAAGTCCAAGCTGACCCATTATATAAACTGTTGTTTAAAAATAGGAAATAAATAAATGTATAGATATTGATACAGACTGCAAAATTGCTTAGGCAAGTATGACTTGTGTATATTAATTATTGTAATGAGAAGACAATTGTCTCAATCAACAAATACCTAATCTCCTTACCAATTTGGACAGAGCTACTAGTCAAAGGCAAAATAGATTAGAATGTAAAGTCATTTGTAAAATCTTATGGAGGTGATTGGTGGATAATTATAAGCAGTATCATGTTATAGAAAAATCAGAAGCAGTAGAGGGAAAAGAAACTTATAAAAATACTGTGAAGAGATTCAATTAAGTCACATATCAATACCATTTAAGGATACATTAGAAAAGAGACAAATCAAATTAAAATGGGACAGCTCTGTCAAGATTTCAATAATAAACTTTTTACTTCATCAATGACAGCAAGGCTGCATTTGTTGTTTACTATCAAGTATCTGAATCATTGGAGCAAAATGCCATCCTAAAATGCTCTCATTAATTAAGATGTCTGCAAATTTATATGTCAAAATCATAGAGAATTTGTTGACAGACTTAAAAACAGAGATAACTTTCCTCAGTGGCCTTCTGATTATTAATATTAAGCAAGGCACAAAACAGGGAGACACATGATCACCCAAGGAATTGTCATAGTCATGGACAATATCCATGGCAGAGAATAAATTCAAGTAGGATTAACTATATACAGCAAGATGTTCCAGATACTCCTCCTCATAAGTAATGTGCTAACTGCATCAAATTTTTTAAACACTGTAGATGTGATCTATAATCACTCAAAAGATTTTGGCATAAGTATACACACAGGAAAAAAAAGTGTATGAAGAAATTTTATTGTCCTGATCCTGATACATATAGTGGAAAAGCAAATGGCTTTCAGACATGACTGAAAAACAACATGTTACATATAAGCACTGTGGATGGACCATATACTGAATCCAGAATTGAATATAAGGATAAAAGAAGGATGAATTGCATTTAGGAAATTGTGTAATGCCTTTAAAGAAGTCAAAGTTCTCCCTAAACTAAAGGCTCTATTCTCTTAAACATCAATATTTTTCTGATAATTTTGGGTTAGGAGTCATGTAGTCCCATACTATCATTTAAAGTTGTGGGTCATCCAAAGGGCAAAGGAGATGTTCACAGTAGGAGTAAGTAGTCTGAAACATATTGCCAAGGAGACACTTCAGGAGAAGCAGTTTAAAAAGATATCAAAAGGAAAGATTGTGAAAGAATGTGGTTCTATCATGTAGGTGCAATTGAGGGATTGTGTGTTACCCACTGGTATCCATATAGTGTCAATGGACCTGGCTAAAAGGACCCATCCATCAGAAGGCATTCCTATGGAAGATTTATAGGAGCATGTGCACATGAGTCATAGAATGTTTGGAAGCATGAATGGCTTATATTCAGCATTACTTGTGGACATACCCACAGAGAATCATAGATTTGGTACTTGAAGGGAACCCACAGTCCATGTATTCCAAATAACACATAATACAAATGAGAAAAGAGAGTTAAATGGTTTGCCCAAGGTCACAGAGGTATTAAGCATCAAAGGTGATATTTGAACCCAGGTCCTCTGATTACAGAATCAGTCATCTTTCCACTGTACCATATTGCCTCCCTATGAAATCACAGAAACATGAATACACAATGAATGGTAAGAATACTACAGTATGAACCTAGGACTCAAATTTCAAGAAGTCAGTGTTTTTTGTTATTTGTTTTTCCTTTGAGAAATTTTGTGCTTGTGGTGTTGGCTTGTTTTAGTAAATATGAAGTACAAATCACAATGGTGAGAGATAAAGAAAATATAATGGTAAAGTAAGTCCAAATTGGTTTCTTTTTAAATGCCTGGAGAAAAAAAAATGTGTAAGGAAATTAAAGTTGGACACAGGAATTTATATGGGATGCCTGAATCTGGCTTCTCTTGACAATATCGCATAGCAAAAACACTGCAATCGATCTGTTCAGATAATTACCACCATTACACAGTTTACGTAACTCGCCTCACTTTTACTGCTCTGTCAATCCATAAAATCCTGGGAAATAAAGTACCTATAGTGTACTGGTAAAGATACAATGATCACATTTGTAGTTAACATATTCTATTCCAAAGACCAATTTAATTGATATAATCCACCATGTCCAAAGGGACAATGAAGATATTAATAATTATCTAAGTTACATTAATGTAATCTTCAACCCATAAGTTTATCTTCTCCATTTGCATTTATTAAGAATTCAGGATTAACCTGCAACTAAGATGGGGCAATAGAGGGAAAAAAGGAGAAGTCCTTTAATTAAATAGGATTTTTAAAATCCACATGGTACTCTAACAATAGCTAAGAATATCAGGCCAAAAAGAAGAAAGAAAACATGAGAATGTGGGTATCACAGGTAAGTACTATAAGCTAGCCTTAGAACATTCCACTTCTAAATGAGTATTTTATGAAATCAATAAATCCTCAAAGATATAATTATAGTTTCTAAGTTAAGATACTGGTAATGCTATATACTCAATTTTGTTATTTAAGATATCTAAGTATCTTTTCATAAATAATTGTATGATAACCTATCAAACTATGGGCTCTCCAGTACTAATATTGTACTGGGTGATTGATCTAGAAAAACCTCACTTTTTTTTTTCCTGCTAACTGTTCTGAAATCCTTAAATGAACTAACATAATCAGAAAACCATATCATATGAGCCTATACTAATTTGAACTAACCAAAATGAAGGGAAATATAAAATGTCACTTTTTTAAATGTTAAAATAAAACAAGTTTTATGAGAGACTCTATTGAATGATGATCTTCTGAAATAAATACTTCATTATGGCATGAAAGGGATCTTGGGTTCTTGAACACTTTATCAGCAGTGTTTAAGACAGCCCAGGACCCTGAACTTAAGAGCCTTGGGAATAGTAATGCTTCCATCAGAATATTCACAGTCATTCTATTGGGAAGCAATCTTTTATGGAACCTGGCAACTGTTCCTGAAGGCGCTATATCTAGTGATACATCTAGTAAAGACCCAGAAAAGAAAGTTTGTTGTTAAAGTCTTTGAGACTATCAAACTGACATGGTTTTATCAGTGGAAATTACATTAAAAAGGATCATTAGCATGTGCTTTGTTGTTGACCCTAAGAACCATGCAATCTTTCCATCTGACTTGTGCCTGAAACCTTTCATATATGCTTTCTCCCCTATTAGAATGTGAGTTCATTGAGCATAGAGATTGTCTTATTTTTCTATTTGTGTCCCCAGTGCTTAGCACAGTGCTTTGCATGTACTAAATATTTAATGAATGCTTTTTTCCCATTTATTCATTTGAGCTATGGTATATCTAGATAGAAAGATTTTGAGTATAGGCCCCAGGATGGACAACATTATTATCCAAGAATCAGCCTAGATAAGTATGGATATTGGGTAATGAATTATTTTGGTTACAACTCAGGGATACTGACCACTAAGGAATGGGGGAGTTGTGGTCGAAGTTGATAAAGCAAATATCCATAATAATGAAATCACAGACCCTTGAAAAATATAAATCAAATTTATGGTAGATAAAGTATTTATCATTTGCATCAAAAGCTCTAGTCTAAAGTAGTGCCAGCCTTGGTTTATATGGAAATCATATTATTTATAAACAGTTGCTTTTAAAGTGCTTGAAAATTCTTCTCTTGAGAATCAAGATATTACCTTTACAATATTGGTTATACATTTAATTTGTTTGGTAAAACCTTTCTCATCATTATTATTCATTCTCTGATTTAATAAATATTCACTGAGCCCCTGCTGTTGAGTTAAGCCCCATGTTAAGGTAAGCTGTTTTACAAGTAAAGCTTTTCTGCTCAAAATCCTTCAATAGTTTCCCATTTCCTCTGATATCCTTGGCTTTTTAAATCCACCATAACCTAGTTCATTAATATGTCTGCCCATCTTTATCTTTAATATACTCCCCATATTTTAGTTGGATTGATCTCCCCACTATTGCAGAACATATTACTGTCATATATGTCTCCATGGTGTTGCTTCTCTAATCTGGAACATCCTGTTTGTTCTCATTCAGATCTTCAAATTTTAGCTCAAATCCTATTTAACTCTATGAAGCCTTCCTTAACTATGTAAGGCCTTTTATCTTTCCCCTCTAAACTCCCTAGTGTACCTAGTCAGGCTTATGCACTTTAAACATTAGTTAGATACTCTGAATTGCATGCTAATAATTTCATGTGGGTTAGTCTTGTTTCAGCCAATTACATTCTAAGTCCTTTGAAAGCAGAGATACTGTCTAACAAATAATGGACGTCCCTTATGGTTCCTAGCATAGTCACTTGCACATAGTAGGTGCTGAAATGTTTATCAATTTTTTGATAAATGATAGTAAACACTGAATAAACACTTATTAATCAATTAATTGAATTTTCAAAAATTTGAAATCAGTGTAATTTAATAAGAGAGAGACATAACATTGATTAATATCTCTCAGACATGCATGAAATTAACCAATACTATGATTTTATTCCTCTCTTTGTGTAAGTGGTAAAAATTATCCTGTGATCCTTTGGTTGGGTCACTAGGGAAATAGAATTCTTTGATTATCGCTATTACCATTGTCACAGTTATTATCATTATTATTATTATTAGGAAAACTAATAATTGTGATAACAATTCTAGTTCATCTTCTAAAGAGTACAGACTCTGAGGTACACTTGTTCTAATGAGGGAAAATAGTGATAGCTGTTCTTATTCCTTCTGCAGATGCTTCAGGGAGACAATAATTACTTATCCTTCTTCTTGTTTTCCTTCATTAGAGAAAATATGCTCCAGAGTCTGCCCCCTTTAGGAAATAAGCTATAGTATTAGTTTCATGCTACTTGTGGCCAACAGCAAGGCATTTCCATCATACCCTTCCCCATTACGCTACTAATTTTTCTCCTGAGTAGGGAATAAGGAAGGATATAGCATCAGGAGATGTTACAGTTACAAGAGTAGTGGGGAAAAAGTCTCTGTTTTTGGTGATTATTTAATTGTTTTCTTAGAGTGTTAATGATAATTCAGGTTTTGTGAGATATTGAAATATCTCTTCCCCCTTCATTAGATAGTAATTAGTTTTCAAAACAAATGTATTTTTCTTTTATTTACTTTTTTAAAGAGGTAAGCAAAATAAAGACTAAGTTTTTGAATTCCTCTGCTCTGTGGATCACTTTAGTCAAGTAAACTTCTAATTCCCAACCACGTACCTTGTACTCCAAGGGAAAAAAAAAAACTAATAATAGTAAATTGAGAGCAAAGAATGGTAGAGCTGTGGCTGAGACATTAGTGAGGAGATGCCTATTTTTCATTAACTGTCCAAAGCAAATCATTCATTTAGACCAGACACAAGAATGGGTGCTATAGTATCATGAATGTTAATGCTATTGAAGACCAGTTGTTTTGAAAATAAATAGACAGAACACATACAAAGCAAGACATAAACAATCACAAAGGAAAATTGAGGAAGGATGTAAATGTCATAGTAGGAAATGTAAAGAGAGAAATGTTTCATAATGTGTGGAAACCATGACTACTTATAAGGCTGCCATAGGAAGAGAAATTGATGATAGCCCTACAAATGAGGAAACATTTATTTTCTACTTTACTGCAGATTAAAATATTTTCTTCCTTCTCAAATCTTCTTAGAATATTTCTCATTTGTCTGTATCATACTCTAACCACCATGTAACATACTTATTTGTAAATATGTCAGTCAACTAGCATTTATGAAGCACCTATGTGCCAGACACATCATAACCATGTCCCCACCCCCAGCTTATTGTAATCTTTTCAACAAGAAATACATTGCTTTTAACTCCTGACTCCTCACACTATATATTGTACATAGCAGGTGCTTGATGACTATTTCTTGAATTCACGGAGGTTGGAAGAAACAAGAACTTTGGAATCAATTGTGAGGCATGGGAGACACTAGCACAGGACCACCTAGAATGGTGTGCCCACATCAAAGAAGGCATTGTGCTCTATGAGCAAATCCGAATTGCAGTAGGTCAAAGTAAAGTGAGATGTACAAATTTAGAGATATCTCCACTTCAAATATTTTTGGGAATTATTTGTGTCCAACCTGTGGTACAACCTTCTAAGCTTGTATTAGTCTGATCAGCCACAGTCAGACACACTGTACCTCAACCCCAACATAGTGATATTATTTTGGTCCCTTTAAGCATGAAGGACAACAACCAACCAATTTCTTGAATTATATTTTCTATGACTGCCTTCTTCAATTTGGACCATGCTAAACTATATCCAAACTAGTTTCTTCTATACTAAAAATGCTTTAATAATATACCTGTATCCAACTCTTTGTGACCCTATTTGGGGTTTTCTTAACAAAGATACTAGAGTGGTTTGCCATTTCATTCTCTAGCATATTTTGCAGATGAGGAAACTGAGGTAAACAGGGTTAAGTAACTTACCCAGGGTTACATAGGTAGTTAGAGTCTGAGGCCAGATTTGGACTCAGGAAGATGAGACTTTCTGTCTTAGGCCTAACACTCTATCCATTATGCCACCTGAATACTTTAATAATATACCTGAAAATTATAATGAGACAGGTGGTTCCTGTATGCCTTGGTTCAGATCATTTGCCAATGGACTTACAATTTCAGTTAACAAGTAAATTTAATCCAAGATCATAAAAAATATCCCTAATTATCTTTTCATCTATCCAATTTTGGATACTGTCTGAAAATATCATCAGAAAAAACTCATTGGAGACTTGGCCGGGTGTCTCATGACTCAATGCCATTTGAACATGCAAATTTTAATCTAATAGAGTAGCATAAATTACAAATACAGAAAATACTCAGAAAGGAGCCGGACAGCAAGTCTCTTTTCTATAGGATCATCATCAATTACAATTATTGATCTCCCAGAAGGCACTGCAGCTGAATTCTGGATTTTTTATCTAACTGTATCCAAATAAAGGAAGTAACTGAAAACATAGACCAGGTGAAGAAAGGGATTCTAGACAGACTGTTCAATAATAATGACCTCTACACCAAATGAAAAGGTGATATTTTTGTGCACTGACTTTACAGGAAAAGTATCTAAATTCTTGTTATGTATCACAACTGTTAATAATAATTCATAATAATAATTTCAGTTTTTTCAAAGCATTTTTATAAATATTTTTTCATTTGATCCTCAAAACAACTCTAGGTGATAGGTGTTATTTTTTCCCACTTTATAGATCAGGAAATTGAGGCAAACAAAGGATTCATGACTTGCCCAGGGTCACAAAGCTATTAAATGACTGAGGTAGGATTTGAAATCAGGTTTACCTATATCCAGGTCTAATGATCTATCCACTGCGCCATCATAGACATGACAATACACAAACATACATTATAATGCTATCCTCATAGTTGATATAGCAGGAAGACTTTGTAGGTAAAAGCCCCAGGACAGGGTACTAGATGGGCTAGACAATGTACAGTTCTGAAAAATGACCTCCTTATTCATGAAACTTCAGTTGTCTGCTATTGCCTAAACACAAAATCCTTTGATATGTAAAGGCTTTCACAACCTAGTTCCAACCTATCTTTCTCAAGTAGTTTCATATTACTTCTCAGTTATTCTAGACTCTAGCCTAACTGGTGTACTTGCTTTATTTCATATAAAATCTGTCTAAGCTGCCCCCTGTACCTAGAATGTTCTCTCTGCCCCACTATGTCTCTTTGAATCCTTAACTCTCTTCAAGCCTTAGATCAAGTGTCATATACTACTTTAGACTTTCTAAATAACATAATAATTACAAAAAATATTTACATGTTACTTTAAGATTTGCAAAATACACATATTATCTCATTCGGTACTCACAAAAACCCTGAGAAGTAGGTGCAATGATTATCTCTATTTTACAGATGAGGAAACTGAGGCAGACTTATTCATGATCACTCAGCTAGTTGTGTCTCTCCTGCCCCAGTTGTTAGTGTTTTTCCTTATCCTTCAAATTACCCTGTATTTATTTTGGATATGGATACACACACACACACACACATTTGTGTACATGTTCATTCCTCCAAGTAAAGCATACACTCCTTGAACATGTAGTCTACTACATTTTTTTGTCTTTGTCACCTATTGTTTTTATCACCTATTCACTTAGTATATGCACAGTGCCTGGTACATAGGAGATATTTGATAGATTCTTGTTAAATTGAATGGAATTAAAATGAATAGTTTTATAATAAATCACACTCCAAAATAACTTACACTATACCAAAATTCCTCTGTAGGTAGTTGTGTACAATACATATTAATAAAGGCTTGCATCTATGATCTCCTATATTATTACTACTTGAATAGCATATAAAGGCCTTGTTTCTGGGTGAGCCTCTGGCATTTAACAGCAAGTGAGTTTTTTAAAAGGTGGAAGATATAATCCTCTAGGGGAAGAAATCCTTGATCTGAAACACTATTGCTAAAGCTATGAACTCTTTTGAAAGAGTTGTAAACACTGACCAGATCAGAAGGGGAATTCTAAGACTCTTCCATACTTATAAATCAAGTGTTCAGGGACAATCATGGGTGATCTAGTTAGCGGAGAAGATTCTAGACCAATAAACATTGCTACAACCAGAGGACAAATAGATTACCACACCAATAAATGGCAGTAAGAAGACTATGTCCATGGAATAATTACCCTAAAAGAGAGAAGAAACAGATTTTAACAAAAGAATTATCATATTGGAAGAGGGATTGTGCTACAAATTTGATGGAAATGGCAGATTTCATGAGGGGAAAAAAACATATGGTTCATGTCAGCAAAATAGGAATGCCAAGTTCTTGGGAGTACATCACCAGAGAACCATAGTATGAAAGCCTTTACTTTCCAGGGATTGTGAGTGATCCTGAAAAGTCCTTGCTATGGGACACCATGGAGCCAGAATGACATAGTTGGAGTGATGGGAGAGACCTTGGCAATCTAGACCAGGGCTTCTTAAACTTTTTCCATTCATGACCCTTTTTCCCATTTTGGCAGCATTCTTTGGTACTGCATGACCTGAGGGCATGTGCACTTTGCCTGAGGCAAAGTGGGCATGCTTTGTGTTCAGAACCAAGACTGAAGTGAAGTTATGAAATGCAACATGGCAACGGCTGCCAGAAACACCTCAGGTTCATTACACATTTGATTTTTAATTAATTTTTGGTGGTTGCATGTTCAGAAATCTTTTTTTTTGACTTCATATAGGATTGCAACCCACAGTTTAAAAAGAGCTGAATTCTAGAACACTCACACAAAAGAAATTCTCTCTATTACTTACGGATCCATGGGACTTCAGGTTATTATGATTAACCTATTGAAAATATTTAGACAGAGGATTTATTAAGCGCTTAGTATATGCCAGGCATTGTGCTAAGTTCTGGAAATATCAAAATAAGAAGACAAGACAGTCACTACTCTCAAGGGACTTATATTCCAATAGGGAAACAATAGACATGACAATACACAAATATACATTATAATGCTATCCTCATAGTTGATATAGCAGGAAGACTTTGTAGGTAAAAGCCTACAAAGGGGAGATGGAAAACAGGGCAGGGTGTGGGGAAGGAAGGAGGCTACCCACATGAGGGCAAGACTAATGCTGAGGAGAGGGAGCAGTTTGGAGAGTGAGTGGAACTGGAAATCAAGTGAGCAGCAATGGGGCCTCTTATGAAATGGTGATTCTGGCTGAGTGACTCATCCATTAGGAGAGCAGGATCTAGGGTAGAGGCATCTTGATTTAAGCAAGCCTGCATTATTGATTTTTAAATTCATTTTAATATTTAAAAATTTGAGTTCCTAATTCTCTCCCTCCCTCTTGCTCTTCACCTATTCACTGAGAAGGCAAGCAATAGGATATCAATTATATTTGTGAATTCATACAAAAATATATTTCCATATGAGACATGTAGTACCAAAAAAATCAAGAAAAATAAAGAAATGAGTAAACTATATTTCAATTTGCACTCAGAGTTGATCAATTTTTTTTTCTCTGAAGGTAGATAGCATTTTTTATCGTGAGTCCTTGAGAATTTTCTAGGATCATTGTACTGATTAGAGTAGCTAAATCTTTCACAGTTGGTCATCATTACAATATTGCTTTTACTGTGTACAATGATTTCTTTTCTGCTCACTTTACTTTGATCAGTTGATATAGATCTCATATTTTTCTGAATCCATCCCCCTTTTCATTTCCTATAACACAATAATACTCTATCACAATCTTATGCCACAATTTGTTCAGCCATTCCCCAACTGATGGGCATACTCTCAATTTATAATTTTTTGCCACCAAAAAAAGTTACTATAAATATTTTTGTACATATAGGTCATTTTCCTTGTTCTTTGTTCTCATTGGGGGTCAAAGGGTATGTATGCATAGCTTTATAGCCCTTTGGGCATAGTTCCAAATTATCCTCTAGAAAGGTTGGGCCTGTTGACAACTCCACCAGGAGTTCATTAGTGTACATATGTTCCCTCTTTCCTTCTAGCATTTATTATTTCTGTTAGGTTTAAAGTGGTACTTTAGAGTTGTTTTAATGTGCATTTCTTCAATCAACAGTGATTTAGGCATTTTTTTGGTATGATGTTAGATAGTTTTGAAGTCTTCTGAAAACTGCCTATTCTTTTCCCTTGACAATGTATCAATTGGGAAATGGCTTTTATTTTTATAAATTTGATGCAGTTCCCTATATATTTGAGAAAAGAGGGCTTTATCTGAGAAACTTAATATAAAATGTTTTGAAATTAGTTCATTATCTATGGTAACTTTTATCAAAATGTAGTTTCCCTGATTATCTATTTTTACTAGGTCTATTTTGCTTTTGCTTTGTCAGAAATTATAATTGCTACTCCTGCCTTTTATCCTTGAGCTGAAATACAATAGATTCTGTTCCATCCCCTTATTTTAACTCTATGTGTGTGTGTGTGTGTGTTTCTGTTTCGAGTGTGTCTCTTGTAAACAACATATTGTTAGATTCTAGCTTTTAATCCATTCTGCTATCTGATTCCATTTTATAGGTGAGGTCAACCCATTCACATTCATGGTTACAATTATTAACTGTATTTCCCTCCATCCAATTTTTCTGTTTCTGCTTCTTTATCTCTTTTTATCCTGTCTCTCTTCCAAAGTCTGTTTTGCTTCTGATCACTGCCTCTTTTATCATTCCTCCTTTTTCTCTTATTCCCTTTGTCTCCTATTAACTTGTTGGGTAAGATAGATTTTATACCTGAGTGTGTTTGTGTGTGTCTGTGTGTGTGTGTGTGTGTGTGTGTGTGTGTATATATATATACACACACACACATATATACATATATATATATATACATGTGTGTGTGAGTGTGTGTGTGTGTGTGTATTCTCTCTTAGAATTAATTCTGAAGTGGTACAATTTCAATTGTACCTGTATCCTCTGTCTACCCAAATGATGATAAAGTTATTAGGAACCACACATATTATCTTCCCATTTGGAATGCACACAATTTAACTTTATTGAGTTCCTTGTGATTTCTCTTTCCTACTTATCTTTTTATGCTTCTCTTGAGTCTTGTGTTTGAATATCCACTTTTCTATTAAGTTCCTATCTTTTCATCAGGAATGATTGCAAATTTTCTTTTTCCTTTAATGTCTATTTTCTGCCCTGAAAAATTATGCTCAGTTTTGTTGGGTAGGTTATTCTTGGTTGTAATTCTAGCTCCTTTGCCTTCTGGGCTATCATATTCCAAGCTCTCCATTCCTTTAAGGTAATGTGGAAACTGCCAAATCTTGTGTGATCCTAACTGTGTCTCCAAGATATTTGAATTGTTTTTTTTTTCTGGCTTCTTGAAGTATTTTCTCTATGATCTGGGAACTCTGAAATTTGGCTATAATATTCTTAGGAGTTTCCATTTTGAGATCTCTTTCAGAAGATGATTGGCGGATTCTTTCAATTTCTATTTTATCCTCTGAATCTAGGATATTGGGGCAATTTTCCTTTATAATTTCTTGAAATATGATGTCTAGGCTCTTTTTTATGTTGGTTTTCAGGTAGTCCACAGGATATTGTTTCCATTTGCGCAATCTAGGAATGACTGTTGATCTTACATAGGTCTTCTTGGCCACATACATCCAGATAATGATTATTGGAACTACTAAGTCTGTCTGTTACAAAGGACAATTATAGTACAATCTGATTTCATTGTACAGGCCTAGAGAGGACAAGTGTTCATTCTTTGGAATGACCTGCCTCTTAAATAATAAAAAAAGAAATGCTAAATTTCCTAAAGAAATTGTCTTTTCTTCCCAACTGCTGGTATTTATTATGAAGGTACTCTGTTTATCACACTGTGTTAGATACTGTGAGGGACATAGAAGATTAAGAACAAGGTTCTGACCTCAAGACCTTATAGTCTAGTTAGAGAAACATGTATGAAATAATTAGAGAACAACTTAATAAAAAATTGTGCCATATGTTGCCTTACATATTGTAGTTATACAGTATTTGTTGAATGATTAATTACTGATTGTAAATGTACCTCTTCTAGTTCCACAGCTGTAACACACACACACACACACACACACACACACATACGCACACAAATACATTCTATATATCTAGTATCTTCATTATCTCCCATAATTTGGAGCAGTATATCTGAAATTTTTTTCTATCTATAAAATTTTGACTAGATAGTTGCAGATAGTCCTAGGTAGATGGGGGAAATCATGACATTGCCATCTGCCATTTGTCATCTATCTGACCATTGCTAGCTCTCACCCCAACAACCATTTGTCCATCAATCCATGCAGCTATATTTTGTTTGTGATTTCCTCTGAGACTTATGCTCTAAATTATGAATAGTGTTCCTCAAGTTATTCTTATCTTCTCAAACTGGGTTTTTAAATAGATGTTTATAAACCCTATGTGAAATTACAAAAATTTGGCCCTAGCAGTTTGGATATAAAATTGTTTATATGAATAACAACTCCTCCTCCTTTTCTGTCTTTTCTACAACTTTTGTTGACTTTGCTTGGATGATTCCTAAACATTCATAGCTATATAAATGCTGCTATCCATCTCTTACTGCTGTTACATAAGAGTGACTACTGAAAGTCTTGATATGTCAAGCAAGATTCAATTGGAATGAGCAGAGGGAAAAAATTCATTCATTTTATCACTTTACACACCTAAAAACGAATTATTCATTGGAGGACAATGTTTTGAAATGTACATAATACAATTCATGTTAATTCATTAAAATGAAATTACATTTGTTTGTTTTTCATGTAAATATTCCTTATTATGAAGTTTTTTTGTGCTTATATTCACACTCTTTTTATGTGAGAATCATGAAAAGCAGTTATACATATAGTTCTGTTGTTGTTTGTCCTTCATTTTTGAAGAGGACCAATGACATCACAGGGTGATGTCTTGACTTGGGCATGAATTGGATTTAAGTGAGGCAAAGTTGCACAAAGTCATCAGCCTCAATCTCTCTGCCAGACTCATCAAAGTCTAGTGGTAAGACAGAAGTCAAGATGACTGGCAGTGGCCTGTGGAATGCAGTGGATGACCATGGCATTTTTGATGAATGATTAAGTGCTCCAATGTACCAGGTTCTTCACATGCTTGGGGTAGACATCTCCCTAATTTACTGATGAATTTGTGGCCTGTTTGGTTACCTTCACTCTGGTTTAGCCCTTCTGCTAAGACAGTTTTACTGGTTGGTGAATGCTGAGCATCCTACAGCTTCTTGGAACCACAGGTGAAAGTTGGGCGACAAATGGACACCAAAGGTGGATAAGTGGTACTGAAAAGGGCTCAGCAAGCCCACACACCAGAAGTGCTAGTCCTCCTTGAACACTCTATACATACATAGCTTTACATGAAGGCAGTGGGCTGGACTAAATAACCTCCTAAAGTAAGTTTGTTTGCATACTTCTCTGATCTATGTCTTTTTAGAGTGATTAATACTTACATTTACCCACAGAAGTCTAAGTCACTAGACCATAAACTATGCAGGTTTATATTTATTTGTTTGCAATGAAAGGCCCAAAAAAATCCAGAGTTTATGGTCTTCTCTGAGAAATCTAAGGTTCACTTGTGGCATGCTCACTTTGCTCTGTAGATACTTGGGATCCTCTTCTTGTTAAACATTGTTTACCATTTTCTGGAAACTTCTATGCCCCATGGTCGCACTCCCTGTTTGATTTCCTCACCTGTGTGTAATCTGTCTATGACATCAGAGATGGGTAATTAACCAAATGAGCCTGAGACAACATGCCACCTCCATTAAACTTATAAGCTTCAATGTCTACATGAATTGTCAATGTATGAAAACAATTACAACTGAGGCATCCTAAAAACAAACAAAAAACCCTAACAGGAGTGATAGAGAGCTTGGAGGAGTCAGAGCCTCTAATGAACATTGCCAGCCCCTTTTCTCCTTGTATACATTTTGATAACTATCATGTCTAAGACTCTGACACCTGCCCACTCTGGCTTATCCTTTGCCCTAAGCCCTCTTTTCCCTTTTTGCTTCTGATTCCTCATGTTCTTACTTCTGGATGTTTTCTTTAGAGCACTCAGCCTTCCCTGTGTGAGTTAAATGTGTAAAAAGAAAGTTAATTCTTGCTGTATGCGTTATAGTTTGATTCTTTTTATTAAATTCCATTTAAATCTCATAAATCCCAGGGAATAGACTGGAAACACTTGCTTAGACAGTCTACTCTTCATGTTTGGCCTGGGCAAATAGTGCTATACTGGGGGCTGAGACTTTGGGTGTTACTAAATAAGTAACTTAAGAAGACCCATTAGCTTTTTCATTTTCTTGGTACTAACATTTTTTGTACTTTACAAGGAAGAAAAGTATCATGTGAAGCCTAAGCAGAGGGAATGTTTTTGCTCTTGATTTTGTTTCTCACACAAGAAGCATATTTGTCTTCATAGAAGTTGGAAAAGAACTTCATAGATTGCAGCTATTACCTGTTTTCTAAGTATGGCTTCTCATAATATATTTCAGAGAGATGGGTATCTTATCTTTTTCTCAAAGATCAACCAGCTAAGAAATTACATAGACTGATGATGAATATCATTTACTATCTCTCCTCGATCTCCTGACTGCAATAGAAGCTATTTACCTTGGTCTTTTTCCCTCAATAGAATTTGAAGATGATTCTTAGATTTTAAAGCCCTCCATAGCAGCAGCCTACCTAGATTTAAAAAGAAAAATGTATTCTCTCTATCCTCAGGCTTCCTTTCTTGCAGGCTAAACAAACTCCAATTCCTTTAATTAACCTTTCCTCCTATATTCCATTTCCCAATCCTTTCATCATTTTCAAAGTTTGCCTTAGGAACTTCTTTCAACTCTCTTTGACTGTGAAGCCCTAAAAAGTGGACAAAGTCCCCTACTAAGAGATTGACCATTGAAGAATGAAAGTAAAAATTATTTTAGTGTAAACTCTATAGGAAACATACACACTGTTTTGGCTGCTCTGAAACTCTACTAATTTACTACATTGCTAAAAATCATGTTACTAAATTTTAGGATATAGTGCTGGAACTGAGGTGAACTGTAAGCAATTGGTAAGCACCAAAAAATGAAATGTAGAGTTAGAGATAAAAAAAGAACTCAGAGACCATCAACTCCAATCCCTTCATTTTAGGAAAATAAGCCCTAAGAAGGTAGAGTTGCCCAAGGTTACACTACTTTTACAAAGAAGGAAACAAATGACCTAGGAGGTAAAGTAAATTGTCCAAGGTCACATACATAGTAATTGTAAGAGATAGCATTTGAACTCAAGTCATGTGGTTCCTTCCACCAAACAATACTGCCTCCTTTTAAACCAGTTTGGAAAGAGATAATATGTAACACACATAAAGCAGCTCTTTCCCACTTTCCCACCCCATCTCTTTTCTCCATCTTTGTGATTTTTTTTTCATGTTGCTTTGGGGGAAGATGTTTGAAAGGTTAAAGGGGCTTTTTAAAATATAGAAGCACATAAGGTAGAAAGCAAAGAGAACTAAAGTAAAATTCCTACTTGATTACTGAATAAAAGGATATTAAATGTCTTAACTTTCAGATTAATTCAGGTGAGGTGACAGATGTATAGGTTGGAGATTTTTTTAAAAAAATTCTCTCTCTCTCTATATATGTATATATATGTATATATGTGTGTGTATATATATATATATATAATCCCCCCCAATTACATGTTGAAACAATTTTTAATTTTTTTTTTAAAAGTTTTGAGTTCCAAATTCTATCCCTCCCTCCTTCCCTGAGACAGGAAGCAATCAGATATAGGTTATACATGTGCAACAATGTAAAACATTTCCTTATTAGTCATTTTGTACAAGAAGACTCAAAAGAAAAAGAATGAAAATAAAAAAAAATAAGCATGCTTCCGTCTGTATTCAAACAATATTGGTTCTTTCTCTGGAGGCAGATAGTATGCTTCATCATTAGTCCTTTGAGATTGTCTTGGATCACTGTATTGCTGAGAATAGCTAAATCATTCACAGTTCTTCATTGAACAATTCTGCTATTACTATGTACAATGTTCTCCTGGTTCTGTTCATGTCACTTTGCATTAGTCCAAGTAAGTCTTTTCAGGTTTTTCTGAAATCATCCTGCATGTACAGGATAGCACAATTCCTTATAGCACAATAATATTCCATTACAATCATATACTACAGGTTGTTTAGTCATTCCCCAATTGATGGGCATCCATTCAATTTCTAATTCTTAGCCACCACCAAAAGAGCTCCTATAAATATTTTTGTACAAATAGGTCATTTCCCATATATCGATATCTGTATAACCCAAAGATATATTTACATATACATACATACATACATAAAGAGCGCCTACAAATATTTTTGTACAAATAGGTCCTTTTCCATATATCTATATAAACCAAAGATATGTATACACACACACACATACATACATACATATACACACACACGTGTGTGTGTGTATCTTTGGGTTATAGATCCAGCACTAGTATTGCTGGACCAAAAAGTATGCATAATTTTATAGTCCTTTGGGTATAGTTCCAAATTGCTCTCCACAGTTGGTTCAGTTCACAACTCCACCAACAATGCATTAGTATCTCAGTTTTCCCACATCGCCTCCAGTTGCAGATGTTTCAATGAAGTGATTATATTAGGAACAATTTTGTTAGAATTGTAAATAATTTTAGTATGTCAGCTTTCAATCACTATTAACTTAATGCACCTTTATATCAATTAAACTCCAAAAGCACGTTAGAACAGATCAGGATAAAGACACAATGACAATGAAGTTTGAGGTGAAGTAATTTTCTCAGAGTTCCACAGCTCATTGGTGTCATAGGTGGTTGTATTAGCAGTGAGTGGATCTTGAAGATCATTTAGTTCAATTCGTTTATTTTATATATGACCTAAATGAGAGAAGAATCCAGTTTTCTTTAATTCCAGAGATCCTTTCATTATACCACATTGCCACTCAACTGTAGAGGTGATCTATTTTTTTCCCCTGGTGAGATTATACTCAGTTTTGCTGGGTAGGTTATTCTTGGTTGTAATTCTGGAATATCACATTCTAAGCCCTCTGTTCCTTTATAGTGGCAACTGTTAAATTTTGTGTGATCCTAATTATGGCTCCAAGATATATGAACAGTTTCTTTCTGTCTGCTTTTAACATTTTCTCCTTGACCTGGGAACTTCTGAATTTGGCTATGATATTCCTGGGAGTTTTCATTTTGGGTTTTCTTTTAGGAAGTGATGGGTGGATTTTTTCAATTTCTATTTTGTCCTCTGGTTCTAAAATATCTCAACAATTTTCCTTTATAATCTTTTGAAATATGAAGTCTAGGCTCTTTCTTTGATCAGAGCTTCCAGGTAGTGCAATAATTCTTAAATTATCTCCCCTTGATCTGTTTTCCAGAACAGTTGTTTTCCAATGAGATATTTCACATTATCTTTCATTTTTTTTCATTCTTTTGACTTTGTTTTATTGTTTCTTGATATGTCATAGAGTCATTAGTTTCCACTTACCCTAATTATAATTTTTTAAGGAATTATTTCCTTCATTGAGGTTTTCTATTTCTTTTTCTATTTGGCCAGTTTTTTTTCAAAGAATCATTTTTTTTTTAGCCTTTTGAGGGGCCTATTTTACCAAACTGCTAATTTGGTTTTTATAATTTTCTTGCATTGTTCTAATTTCTTTCTTCTACTATTCTTATTGATTCTTAAAATCATTTTTGACCATTTTTATCTCTTTTATTAACTCTCCTAGGAATTTTTATTCAGCTTGTGTCCAATCTGCATTTTTTGGGGGGTTAGGCAATGAGGTTAAGTGACTTGCCCAGGGTCACACAGCTATAAGTGTTATGTGTCTGAAGCCGGTCCTCCTGAATTCAGGGCCAGTGTTCTATCCACTATGCCACCTAGCTACCCCTCCAATCCGCATTTTTTGAGGACTTGATTGTACATGTCATTGTCTTCTTCTGAGTTTGTGTCTTGAGCTTTCCTGTAACCACAGTAGCTTTTTATGGTCAACTTCTTTTTTGGTGTTCATTTTTCCAGCCTATTTCTTAACTCTGAATATTATGTCAAAGTTAGGCTCTGCTTCCCTAGGGGGTGGGGAGTCATAAGAGCTAGAGTCTTCTCTCCACCCTGGATCTACTATTAGGAAGTAGGGTCCCTGTTCCCTCTCTGCCCTGATACTGCAATCAGGAACTCTACATCCTTTCAACCCCAAGTATTTCTTTTCACTATGGAACTGCAACCCAGAACTATGTAATGGGTAACGGGGTTGTCAAGTAGCACCTGGTTTTATACCCAGTGCCCACATAAACGTCCCCTGGAATCTCTTTCTGACAAGTAGTCCAATCTCCTTACCAGTTAAACCTCTTGAAATTATTGCTGTTTTTATTGCATCCGCCGTCCCTGCAGCCTTCAAGGCCCACAGCTGGTATTGCTGCACTTATGCTCTCAGCCTGCCCCTACCCCAGTGTCACAGATGTCTCCTTCTGATGTCCTAAGTTTTCTTGGGCTGGAAAAATGTTTCTCTCTGATCTTTTGTTGACTATGCTTCTCTAGAACACAATGTAATTTTTTTTTAAGTAGTTTGGAGGGGGATGTTGTGAAATTTGACCAGAATGCTCCCTTTACTCCACCATCCTGCCTTTGCCTCCACCGAGATGATATAATTTAATGCCCAGGGATGTCCAGTACATTGGGCAAAGTCACATTATAGATTTTAAATCTAATTCTGTAGTGGCAAAGAATGTAAACTCCTTGAGGGGGAGAATGCGTCATTTTTTTTTTAATCTCGTCTCCTCAGTACCTAACACAGTGCCTAGTCAGTCAGCAAGCATTTATTAAGAATTGTTTATTGTGTACCAAGTTCATAGTAGGAGTTAAACACATGCTTTTTAAAAAAATGAACGCAGTTATTCAACAGAGGATTTTCCCCCAACTACATCATCTTTAAATTTGTGGTTGTATATTCTGTGCTTGACTTTATAGTCTTCAAAGCATTTTCACATGATCATATCTGGTCCTAAGGATTACCTTGTGAGATAAGCAGGGCCAAAATTATTATTCCCAGGTGATTTCATCGTGCTAATCTTGTCTAGGCATCATCCTTGTCTTTACAGAAATAGCATGTTGAATTTGGGGTCTAATAAAAAGCATAGATCCTTTTTTGGCCATATTTTGGTCAATTCTTCACCTGGAATTTCTGCACTTGGTATTTTTTCTTTCTTTTTCTTTTCTCTTTCTTTTTTTCTTTTCTTTCTTTTTTTTTTTAGGCAATTAGGGTTAAATGACTTGCCCAGGGTCACTCAGCTAGTAAGTGTCAAGTGTTTGGTCTGAGGCCAGATTTGAACTCAGGTCCTCCTGACTTCAGGGCCGGTGCTCTATCCACTGCTCTACCTAGCTGCCCCTTTATTTTCTTAAAAATGTAATTTTTTCACATTAAATTTCATGCTATTTATGCTGGGCCATTTTTTCATTTAAATATTGGGGCTTTCTCATTAAAAAAAATTTATATTGAGTCTTAGAATGTCCATCCAATTCATTGGGCCTACTCTGTTTCTCATCAGTTGCAGGTGGTGACAATACCCTTACAGGTGAGATAACACTGGGAACTTGATGAATACAGTTCAGTAAGTTATGTCCGACTGAAACTAGAATACATTAAAACAATTATCCAGCTAACTGCTATGGAAGAAACAGTCTTGGAAAGCGACTAAGTTCAGACCTCTTCAATTAATCAGACAATTGTTCTGTTGTGAACCAACAGCCCTTTAATATCTTCCAAACTGTCTTTTGAGCCACTGAAGAAACTGCAAGTTTCAGGTTGGACTCCTTAAAGAAAATTAGAAGCACAGCTGGATACTTATTTGCAAAATAATGCCCACAATGCATTTCCACCTAATCATTTCTTTCTTGTGCTGAAATGTATGAAGTAAAGAGCATACTAAACTGAAAAGGTTTGTGTGGGTATGGTACATGAGCCAAATGTTATTTGCTAAAGAAAATATTTTTTTTTTGCTAGAAAAAAACACATTAGACAAAAAAAAATGTAAAGATACAAAGAAAAGAAAAACTCAATTCTGTATTTTATGAAACTGTCATAAAATTATTGTACTTTTAAAAATGTCATTTCCAGGAAGAATCAAGATAGTCCTAGGTAACAAGCTGCTTTTTAAAAAGCAAATAATAGTGCTATTTTATACATTAAATGCTTGTAAATACAGTGGTTTGAAAGGGGTGTGTGGAAGTGTGTGAATATTGGCATGGAGTCTAAGCCACAATGCTATTAAATCAACTAATTTTTTTATGGTACAGATAAGACTGACTCATAGGTCTAGCTGACATGCATTTTACTTTATAAAACCGAAGGTGACCATTTTCCATTAGCTTTTGAGTCATTAGCTTCATAGAGCTGGAAAATGACTAAGTGATGATGCATACTGGTTTTCCAGTTATCAACAGTCACACACAAAAGCAATTATTATTATGAATCAAAATGATAATGAACTTGATTTTCAAGAATCAAGATATAAAAAAAAATCTAAATCTGTCCAAATGGGAATAAAGCATCCTCAAGCGTAAGAAGCCAGGCCAATTTTCATTCAAGAGTGAATTGTTGCACAGTTAAGGAATAGACAGTCTCAGAGGAGGGAAAGATATGTAGAAGACATTTATCTAGCACTAAAGGGAAAAGGAATGAGGGTTTATAGGTCAGATGTCCAGTTAGAACTCAACTAGCAACTCAAATATCTGGAAGGTATCACAGAGAAAGGTCAAGGGGAACAGAGTTATGACAGTGAACTTTAAAACACCTGACAGAATGCAAGAGCACTGGTTACCATGTGCATTTCCTTGTTATTCATACGAAACCACCAGTTCCTTCAAAGATAGGCTTATTAATTTACAGACACTCATTTGTCATATCTCATACAGTACATTAAAAGCTGTCTAATATTTCAAATATATTCAGCAATTTTCCCTTCATATTTCTATGTATGGATTGTGTCCTTCACTCCAAGAAATTTATAGTCCAAGGGGTTTAACATAAGAGAGAGACAGCTCAGATGGCAAGAGTGCTGTCCTGAGAACCCCTCATCTAATGTATAATCATTAAGCTACAAATCAGGCCAGACAGTCAATTCTGAATGAGCATTTGACCTGGGATGAGCACACAGCACTCCAAGCTTTAGGAGTCTGCAAAAGAACTTTTCCTGCTTTTTCATCCTCATGGTCATTAAAAGAAGGGACTATGCATCATTTTTTTCCCTTTTATATCCTGAAGCACAGTGCTTGTGCATATAGTAGGCACTTATAAGTGCATGATGAATACATGCATAAATGAAGTGTCCATGCAGACTGACATGTTGAGTTGCATATGTGATACCTGCCTATCTCCATCTTATTTCTTTTTTTTTTCCTTTCTTGGCATCTTTACATCTACTTTCTCAGCTAACCATCATGATATCACAAAAACAGGGCAGATATTCTTTGTTGCTACCTCATGGACAGGAAAATAGAGACTGTCAACAAAGTACACAGGAATAAACAGTTAATACCCTTTGGATGGCTTTGAGGAAGAGGACTGCAACAGGATTGAAAAGAGGCTGGGAGGAAGACAAGTTTGGAATTGCCTAGAGGAAAGAGAAGTGGGTTGTGGCTGGGTTAGCTAGGAGAATGTTAACAGTAATATAGGTAGAAGATGGTCAGGGGCTATATTATGCCTGCAAAGAAGTAATAGGTGCAGGAGGTAACTCAGAGGAAGCAGGGTGGTAGAATAGAAAGACTTTTGTCTTTAGTGTCAGGAGAATGCAGTTTGAATGCCAGCTTTGTTTCTCACTTCTGTATGAGGTTCCTAACTTCAGCTTAGGGCAAAAGCAGGATATTCAGGAAGGTTTATATTACTGACATCAGAAGAGCTAGAAAGAAAAGCAGGCATCAGTGTTATAACTGTAATAGGCATTTCTTTCCTTATTTAATTTTTTTATTTATTTTAAAAATTCATTTTAAAAAAATATTGAATTCCAAAATTTTTCCCTCTCCCTCACCACTCTCCTATCCTTCGAAAAGGCAGGCAATAAGATATCAATTATATATGTGAAGTCAAGCAAAACATATTTCCATATTAGCCATGTTGAAAAAAAAAATAAAAAGCAAGAACATAAAGCAGGTGAAAAAAGTATGCTTCAATCTGCACTCAGAGATTATCGGTTCTCTCTTGAGGTTGATAGCACTTTTCAGCATGGGTTTTTTGGAATTGTCTTGGATCATTGTCTTGATCAAAATAGCTAAGTCTTTCACAGTCAATCGCTGTTACAACATGGCTGTTACTGTTTACAGCATTCTCCTGGTTCTGTTCACTTCATTTTGCATCAGTTCATATAGGTCTTCCCAGGTTTTTCTGAAACCATTCTACTTGTCATTTCTTATACCATAATAGTTTTCCATCACAATAATGTACCTTAATTTGTCCAGTCATTCCCCAAGTGATTGGCATGCTCTCAATTTCCATTTTTTTTGCCACCACAAAAATATTTTTGTACAAATGGGTCCTTTTCCCTTTTCTTTGAATTTTGGAGAGATGCAGACCTAGTAGTGGTATTGCTTAGTAAGTGTGTATTTACAGTTTGATAGCCCTTTGGGAATAGTTCCAAATTGTTCTCCAGAATGGTTGGACCAGTTAACAATTCCATCAATAATGCATCAGTGTACAAACATTTATTTAAGTACCTACTTTCTGCAGGGCACTGTGTTCTAAGAGCTAAAGATACAAAAAAAAAAAACTATCCTCAAGGGGCTTATATCCTATCTGGGAAAACAATTAGTATGCAGAAAATTTAAAAAAAGTGTTCAAAGTAGATAAAAGTAATTTCTTGGGGGAAGGTACTAGCAATTTGGGGGAAAGTGTTGATAGATATCATGAAAGTAATTTTCTATAAAATACTTTCCCTCTTTTCTTCAAAATTTTTATGACATTTTTCATAAACAATATTCTTTGAATCCTTCTTGTGTCCATTCTGGAAATGGGATATCCAATATTGTTTCTGAATTTTTGAAATCTGCTTTTCTTTTGTTCAGGGTACATGTCAAACCAAGTTCAGCTTTCTTATTCTTGACTATTGTCTAAGGTGACATATCCACTTTGTTCCAAAGTTTCCATCTTTAGCCAGTTCAGTATCAAGACTAGAATTATGCTTATGGTTATATCTCCTACCTTCTGAGAGATGAAATTGTCAGTAAGGTAGATCATAGATTTTTATCAGTCACTGTACTTCAGCAAGAATATGTCTTGTAGCAGATATCTGGAAAGTTGAAGTCCCCTGTTACTCTATATTAATTGTCCTTTTGCAATTAGAATAGATTCTGCCAATTGACTGCATCTACCATCTCAGTTTCATTCCCCCTTCTATTTGCCTTAATTTAAAAATTTGTATCCATCAAAAGATTCATTAATACTTAAAAACAAATTTTAAAAACTGCTTTTTAATAACAGAGTACACATACTTGTGACACAGTTGAATATCAAGGCCTCCAAATATAGTATTATGATGATTTTCTAAGATATATATAGATATAGATATCTATATATATAGATATAGATACACACCCACACACACCCACCCACACACACACACACAGAGAAACAGAGACCCAGAGAGAGATAGAGACACACAGAAAGAAAGTGAGATGGGGGGAGGAGAGGAAAGGAGGAGGGGGTAGGGGGGGAGACAACTGCTAACAATTGTACAAACAAGGTATATGCAGAATAAATTAGAATTAATCTCAGAGGAAAAGCACTAAGATTAAGGAGGGCTGGGAAAGTCTACTCATAGAAGGTGGGACTTTAAGACTTAATGGAAGCCCAGGAAGCTAAAAGGCAGAGATGAGGAGAGTGTGTTCCAGACATGAGGAACGACCAGTGAAAACATTCAGGCTCAGCATATGGAGTGTCTTGTGCAAGGAACAGTAAGCAGTTCAGGGTCACTATATCACAGAATGTGTGCAGAGGGGTAAAGCATTAGAAATCAGGAAAAGTAGGAAGGTACCATGCTTTTTGAGCACAATAACTGAGTTTTGTATCCCCTACTGCACAGTGTCTTACATAGTGTTCTTTCATAGTGTTGTACAATAGCTGATGAATATTAAGGCCTTCAATTAAAAAAATCTCTATATTCAGAGATACTCTAATTTTTTTTTAATTTAGAAATAGTTCTATCTCTGATTCTTTCTCTCTAGTTTCTATTAGCATATTTATCTTTTACTCCAATCTAAAAGTGAATTCAAAAGATAATGGAATTCAGATTATTTATGAAAATGAATTTACTTCCACCTTTGAGCCCAATAGGCTCAGCTAGTACTATTTCCTGAGTGATCTTTTTGAGGTTCTTTGAGTAAACATATAGTTAAAACTCTTGCCAGTTTAATACACCTTGAAAAATAAGCTTAAGAGCTTTAATTGCCTTTTTTTCTTGGCACACATCAATTTTGGCACATAAAAACCCAGTACAGAATAGCAGCAGTCAGCCTAATCCCTTTCAAATGGCATATTTGTGTGAATACTAGCTGTCTGGTATGTTACTTAAAGTCTAGAAGCCTGAATCATATTTCTGAAAAGAAACTTTTGGTAAAATTTAGGGGGCCTAATTCTCATGAGGGGAAAAGGCATAGAAATGCCTCTTTTTAATTAATACAAAGCCTTCCCGCATGCTTCAAATCGGTGACAATTTTATGTTAATGTAACTCATTATTAAATCTTTTATTAAATAAGAACTCTTGAAAAACATAATCAGACATAGAAATTAAAGTAGGGAAAGTGATAAAATTCCAAGAATTGTAACCATTGGTTTTATTTTAGAGAGAAGCCTCTAATTCTTGAAATGTTTTCATTTTCTCTTCTGGATACTCTTACAAATGTTCTCACAGGATAATACTTCCTTTTAAAACATAACCTCACAGCATCATCCATCACCTTCTAAAAGAAGTAAATCTGGCAATTCACACTATAATTATGGTCTTTGTTTTGTAAGAATAAAATGAAAGCATAATCTTACTCTGTGTTTTCGTAGTGCTTTTCATGCAAAGAACCCAGAATTGTAGCCCAGAATCGTAGGATCATAGACCTAGAGGAGACCTTAGAATGTGGTGAGCCCAATGCTTTATTTTACAGGTGAGGAAACTTAGGCCTATAGAAGATTTGACCAGGATAAAAATGCTACAAAACATCTGGGTAATATTTGAATCCAGGTCCTCCTGATTCCAGGTCCATCACTCTACCCCCTACAATATATTATTTCTAAATCCTGTTTCATGTTCAACTAGTTGAGAGCAAGAGTGTCAGAGAAGAATTTTGGGAAGAATGCTGTGGTGGGAGTCAGGAGACCTGAGTTCAAGTCCTGATTCAGCCACTAAATACCCATGTGACTGGACAAATCATTGAGCCTCCCGCTTAGCTCATTTGTAAAACAAGAAGATTTGGATCAGATTATCTCTAAAGTTCCATTTTATGGTTCTGTGATGTTGATGGACTCTAGGGAAGTTAATCTTGCTTACTGCCATAGAATGAATAAGAAATCACATCTGTAGAAAGATATATGTCTCTCAAATAACCATTTAGGAATTTAGTCCTTGGGTCACAGATATTATGTCCCAATATAAATTCGTCAACTAATATTTAATGAGCAGTCACTTATTTTTATGATGTTCAACCAGAACCATACTTGGTATTTCATAATGGAAAAAGGAGACCTAGATATGGAAGAATACATGTTGAAAATAGCATATGAACACATTACAGCATTTATCCATCAAAGTGCAGGTTGAGTTATATACTCACCCCTGAAGCCAATAGAATATATGAAAAGTTTCAGTAGTTGCTTAGCTCTACAGATGTGTCCCTAGTCTCAATTCTTCGTTAATTGTTCCTGTGCCTAAGTAGACTCTGAACTCTGTAAGAGGAGGAACTGATCTGCTTTCTTTCCATCTTGCAGATAGTCTAATATAGCATCTTCCCACTACTTAAATTGGCTTGGTTTTATTCACTGAATGAGGATTGATTTGCCATACTTTCCCTCTACCTCTGTGTAAATGCAACATGACAGTTCATACTGGGTCCTAGAATGGTATACATAGAAGAGATTTCAGATATAGTCCAATCTTCTATTGATGAGAAAACAGATCCAGAAAGAAGTAATGTGTCAAATATTGTAGTGTGTCAGAGAAAGAATTATATTGATTATTAACTTTAATTAATTAATAATCAGTGGACCTGGATCTGAGTCCTGGCTCAGCTATCTATGTGACCTTGCAGAATTCATTTCATCTCTCTCACTCTCAGTTTCTTCATCTGTAAAATGGTATCTTAGGTTTCTTTTCATTCTAAACCTTATGACTCTACTATACAGTCTGCAAATGGCAGAGCTGAGACTCAAATATGGATTTCCTGACATTCAGTTCTCTGTTTGATCCATTATGCTTACCTACCTCTAATACCTGTGGGGCTATGAACAAATCATTTGATCTCTCTGAGTCTCAGTTTCTTCATCTGTAAGATAAAGATACTAGCGGTACTCTCATGTTTATTGTGAAATTCATATGAGGTAATACATGCAGTGTTTTACAAAACTCGAAACAGGCATCACTGTTGCTGCTGCTACTATCACTACTACTACTACCACCACCACTACCACCACTACTACTACTACTACTACAATATGCTACCTCTTCTGATCTTTTAATGAATATTAAGATATGTGCAGTCTGAAGAAGTTTGAGCCTATGATAAAATATCAAATGACTTTTTCATCTAAAAAGCAGAATCTTTGCCTTTAAGCTGCTGTAACTTGTGAGTGATGGCTTAGCTTTTGGAGGTGTCATAGAGAGATTTAACAGGACTGAGGATTGCTAATGGCTTTTATCATTTCATTGACTGGTTATAATAGACCTATTATTTTTAAGATATGGCTGAGAAATTTCTAATACAGTCAGAATCTCTGAGTTGGATGCCTCCAACCTCCAAGGCCATGGAGTCTAATATGTGCCTGAGTGATCATCTTGACTTCTTGGAAGTAAGAGAAATTTTTTGTCACTCAAAACATTCCTCTCCAGAGAGCAGCTCTAAATTTAAGAGAACTTTTCCTTACTTTTAGCCTAAAACTACATTACAGCAACTTCCACCTCTAGTTCTCTTTTCTTGCCCTGACCAGAAAAAGTCAAATCCCCTTCCACTGGATATCATATTAAATACTTAAAGACAGCTACCATTGCCCCCTACTCCTATCTAAATCTTATTTTCTCTAGGCCAACATCTCCAAGTCTTTCAGCCAATTCTCCTGCAACACCTTGTAGAAACCCTTCATGATCTTAGATTTCTTCCTCAAGAACATTGATATTATTTCTAAAATATGACACCCACAACTGAATAATATACTCTTGACTAGAGCACAGGAGAGCAAGACTATTAACTCCAGGCATGATGCCCCTCTTGATATAGATTAAGATTGCTTTACAATTTCACTACTGAGTTATATTTAGCTTATAGTCCACTAACCACCCCTCCCTTCCAAGATCCTCTTCAAAGGATCAAAGTTGCTAAATGACTAAGCTTCACCCAAAGTTGAGTTTTTACACTCAACAGTAGAATTTGACATTTAACTCCACCAAATTTGATCCTATTAGAGTTGGCCTAATGTTCTAGTCTATTAAGCTATTTTTTTTGGACACTGATACTATGGTCTAATGTATTGGCTTTTCTTCTTCAGTAATGTGCTAGCTATGGTTTTATTAACTGATTTAGAGAAACACAACTTATATTCTCTTTTCCCCCTTGAGGGGAGGATCAGTGTCTTACAAATCTTTGAATTCTCCATAGTATCTACCACATTGCCTTGAATCCTAGAGATATTCAAAACATACTTTTACTTTTTGGAGGGATGGGGAGTATCTTAAGTTGTGTGTTCATCAGAATAGAGAATTCCCATCAAGAAAACTCCAGTCACCAATATAGATAGAAAACATCTGTTACTTGTAACTGCTTTAAGTCCTAGAGAGTTGTTTATGGGCACTGAGACATCAAGTGACATACCCTAGTCACACAGCTAGTAGATGTAAGAGATGACAGCTCTTTGTGGCTCCAACTCCTATCCTCTATCTAATACAGCAGACTGCCTCTCTAGGAGGAATTGTGAAGGCTAAAAGAATTAAAAGATGAGCTGGTCAAATAATTAGAACAAAGCATAATCAATGTCCACACAGTTTGCTTCACTGACATTGATGCAATATCAAGACAAAGAAGGCCCCCAAAATATTGAGTGGATGTTTTATAGAGGTATTACAGGAAGACATGGTACAAGTTGTACAAGATGGGTTGCCATAGATGGTGGGTTGAGGTGGTAGGATCTGTAATGTTAGATCACATCAATAAGATCAGTTTCATCTAAGACTGGAGAAATTTCCATGATACATTTGCTTTGCTAGTGTGTACAATAACAGGTACTGAATTTAGAGTTTTGAGACACAGATAGTGTTCTATGTCCTGCCACAAGCTAATTGTATGACAATGGTCTTATTATTTAACTTCTTTGGGACTCAATTTCTTCATTTATAAAATGTATAGAATGTTACCTGCAGTACTCAGCTAACATATGTAAAATGTGATTATTAGATGAGATTATTTCTAAACTTCCATCATTAAAAAAGTGATGATTATTTATTTCCTTATAAGCCCAAAGAGCAAACTTCCACAACTACAGTGAAGAGTATACAGTAGACACTCACAATATTTATCATATTGCATTGAGTCGGAGGATGTGGAAAGCAAAATCTTGGGGGTGGGGAGGAGCTATAATCCAGTTGTCTTTTAAGGGGAAGATGCATTCACTTTTAGATGTAGGGTTGCCAAGGATCAGTAGGCTCTTTTCTTGAAGATTTCTCAGCTATTCTTATCTGACATACAAGATAAAAAATAATTTAGATTTCTTTTCATGACCCTATGCCAGTGGTCTCCAAACATTTTTGACCACACATCCATATCAGCAAAAAAGCATAGATGACCCCAATATAAATATGTAAACATATATTTACTTGTTAATTATATATGTATGTAAAATATACTAACAATTATGTACATTTTTTGTTTGTCACAAAAATAGAAATTAAAAAATAAAACCCACCTACTAAAGATGAAATACTAGAGTCAGAGAAGAAGCACAGGAGTTTATTGAGTAAAAAAGTGACAAAGTGAGTAATTTTGTGTGGAAGATAAATTGGCAAGAGCAGATAGCTGAGGCAGGAAGACCAATTAGGAGACTATTGAAACAATACAGTCCAGAGATGATGAAGGCCTGAATCAGGGGGGATGATTGCATGAGCAGGGAAAAGGGGGATATATGGGAGAAATATGTAGATAAGAACAACAAGCTTTGGCAACTGATCAGATATGTAGGATAAGGGAGAATAAAGAATAAGTGATATCGGTGACAAAAATAGAGACATTTGGAAAGGGGGTGATTTTGCTGTAAAAGTTATACGATGAGGTCTTATGAACTGTCCCTATTCACCCATGCCTGCTCATCCAGGAAAACATACTCTATATCAACCAAAAAGAAAAAAGAGAGGGCAGGGCATTTATTTGATATTCATTGCCTTGGTTTGAAGAAGGGCTCCTGTTGATGCCATAGGGTAATATGAAGGGCAGGCACTGGATATTATTGCGGAGGGTAGAAGGTTGAATTTTCCCAATAATACCTGTGTAGGTAATAACCTGCATCACTTAAGAGATTAGGTTAATGACCCTTAGGGCACCACCATCCAAGTCAGAAGGGAGAGGTTGTACCAACTGCCACCCATTGGGCAGGCAAGTGAGCCTAGCTGAAGAAACTGAGGACCCTGAAGGAGAAAAAGGTGGCAGAATAGTTCAAACCACCATTACCAACCTGAGCATCATATCTGCTCAGACCCTGATTGAAAGCCTAGGACCCTGAACCCAAAAGTGGAATAAGAATGCTTTCAGAGCAGTTTCCCCAGTCATCATTCTGGGCAGCCAACAGTTTGGAGTTATAGCCTGGTAAATGCCCCGACAGGTGCTACAACTATATCATTTGAAGACTCAAAGAGGAAAGTTCTTGTGAAATGGTTAAACATCAGAAATTGATATGTCCTCATCAGTGGAAATGGCATTGAAGAAGACCTATTACTACACGTTCTGCTGCTACACCCTAAGACCCATGAGATTTTTCCATCTGACTCACAGCCAAAATGTTCCATTTGTGTTCTCTCCCCTATTAGAATGTGAGTTCTTTGACAGCTAGGACTTATTTTTCTGTTCTTTCCCCCCGTATTTAGGACAATGTTTTGTACATAGTAAGCACTTAATAAGTGCTTTATAAATGCATTCACTGTACAAGGGAAGGAGAGGGTAGGAGAGTGTTGAGCATAAAAGGAGGTGTGATTTGTTGGAAACAAGTCCTGGCTATTGAGGGGAGGTGGAAATGATCTTTCCATCCTCTCTTTAACATACCATGTGCCTCTTTGGGATTAGCTGGTCTCCACTTTGGAGCATATTACTCTAAACTATAACCCTTTCAGTCATCACTCCTGGCATTTTCTCGCCTGAAGCCCAGTTACTTCATTTGCAAAATTTGGTTTCCCTGGGGATTTCTGCTCTGTATCAGAGTCAATTTAAATCATCTTTACCCAACACATTAAGCTCCAGCTCCCATGTGAAGAAAAGGAAGCCAAGAAATACATTAAAATGAGTATTAAAATGCTACCCACACCTTTTAAATATTATCATAAAGTTGTAGACAGTTATTTCATCATGAAGGATGAAATAAGTTTACCTTTTTAACTAATGTGACTATAATGGGTTCTTTAAATTTTATACATTGAAAACTCTGAATTGAGAAAGTTTCAATTTCTTATAATAAGAGATTTACTGTACACTGGGTTCTTTAAATATATTGCACACCAATGTTTCAAAATACTTAAGAGAAATTTGTCCTGTTTTTCTCTTGATATTTGAGCCACAAGGAAAGGGCTGGTTTTTTTCTGAAAAATACTACTCAAAGCAATTTCATTTTATTTTACTCCACAGAAAATATCAGCTATTTAAGTAATTCCATAAAAAGATCTCCCCTTAGGTATTTCAGAATGACCTGCTTCTAAGGGATTTCATTGGTTTTCCCCCTGCCAGGGAAGAATTTTTAAGGAAAAATAGGTTTTATGTCCATCATGTTACATTCAGTCCATATTTCACAATATAATACTGTTTTTTTCATCGCCAGTAGTTAAATATTAATAATGAAATTATTGGATAATTTGCTCACCAATTAGAATGTAACCCTTCTAATACTATGATAATAGGATAGCATAACATCAATATAGATATGGATGGTGGCATTATAAAAATAATAGCATTGCTTCTTTTGTTTTCTCCCAAAGCTTTGCATTTCTCTGGATTTTTAAAAGGCAGAAAAGGAACAAAACCCCCCAAGATTATTCAAAGGTTCCAATAATTTGGATAACAAAATGCCTTCTGAAAGAAAGACAAATTCCATATTCTGCATCTAGAAACAACCACTCAATATCTCTTCCTGAATGCAACAAAGCTAATTATGATGAAATACCCATACATATCCAGGGACCAAAAGTGGGATATTTAATGCCAAATATAAGGATAAAAATATATATTTTTGTTAAAAATCAGGATGCTTTGACTTCCACTTCTGTGAGCCAAGATGGTGGAGTAAGAGGTGAGTTGTGCTTAGCCTCCTTTATTAACCCCTGAAAACCCAGAAAATATCACCCCAGGAAAAACCCTGGAGTAGCTGAACCAGAAGAAAGATGGGATGCAGCAGTCCAGTAGCCTAGGTAGCTTGAGGGATTAATGGGAAAGGCCCCTCTTACCCTGGAGGAAGGGGAGCAGTACAGAATGTGAGGAGTCCCAGCAAGCTAGTGGAAAGCCCAACCCGAGCATACCAGGAGGAAATCCTTCAGCTCTGGTGGTGGAGCAGGCACACGCTAGCACCTGGACCCCTGAGTGCTTCACTGAGGGTGGGGGAACCAGAGGAAACCATCTTGGAAAACCACCAGGTGCCTGGGTATTCTACAGCAACTGGCTCTCCCAGTGCAGCAAAACTAAGGGAAGCAACGTTCCAATGGGCCCTATGTGGATAAACACCCTGCAACATTCATCTGAAAGGAGCTGAAGAAAGCAAAAGGAAGGAAAGGCCTGGGTGAGCAGGAAATCTCCAGGAGCTGTACTACCCAATCCTACTCCTAGAGTTCTAGTGTTGCTGATTCCAGCCCAACACCAGGTAAGCTGCCAGAACCCTACAGCCTCCAACTGCCAACATTGGAGGCCTCAGCACACAAGCCAGCAACCAGTCCCTAGGCTCCCAACGCAAGAAGCTTGGGTTAGTGCCCTCTGCTCCCCAGCAGGGGAGCCCAATCTCTTTAAAGGCCAGGAAATAAGCAAACACCATGAGCAAAAAGAAACTCATAACAGATTCTTATTATGGGAAGAGTGAAGATCAAGGCAGAAATTCTGAAGAGGACAATGTTGTCAACAAACTCACATCTGGAACCTCAAAAGGGAAAATGAATTGGTCTGAAACCCAAAAAGCCTTCTTAAAAGAGCTGAAGAAGGATTTTAAAAGTCAAATGAGAGAGGTAGAAGAAAAAATGGGAAAAGAAATGAGAGGTATGCAAGAGAGAGTCAATAGCTTGGAAAAGGAAGGACAAAAATTAGCTGTAGAAAACAAGTCCTTAGAAAATACAATTGACCAACTGGAAAAAAAAGTACACTGAAGAAAACAAATCCCAAATAAATACAATTGGCCAAATGGGGAAGGAGGTAAAAAAAATCTAATAGAAGAAAACAATTTGTTAAAAGTTAGAATTGGGCAAATGGAAGCTAATGACTCTATGAGAGAGCAAGAATCAGTCAAACAAAAACAAAAGAATGAAAAAAATAGATGAAAATGTAAAATACCTCATTGGTAAAACAACCAACCTGGAAAATCAATCCAGGAGAGATAATTTAAAAATTATTTGTCTACCTGATAATCACAATGAAAAAAAGAGCCTGGGCAGTATCTTTCAGGAAATCACGAAGGAAAACTGCCCTGAGGTCCGAGAACTGTAGGGTAAAATAGATATAGAAAGAATCCACCAATCACCTCCTGAAAGAAATCCCAAATTGAAAATGCCAAGGAGTATAGTAGCCAAATTCCAAAATTACCAAGTCAAAGAGAAAATACTGCAAGCAGCCAGAAAGAAACAATTTAAATATCATGGAACCATAGTCAGGATTACACAGGACCTTTCAGCTTCTATATTAAAAGACTGTAGGGCATGGAACATGATATTCCGTAAGGCAAAGGAGCTTGGATTACAGCCAAGGATCAACTACCCAGTGAAAATGAGCATGATCTTTCAGGGGAGAGATGGATATTCAACAAAATAGGGGACTTCTATACCTTCCTGATAAAAAGACCAGAGCTCAACAAAAAATTTGATCTTCAAATACAAGACTCAAGAAAGATATAAAAAGGTAAACAGGGCAGAAAGAAATATGTTATTAATAAGGGCTAACTGTTTACATCCCTACAAGGGAAGATGACACTTGTAACTCTTGAGAACTGTATTCTTATTATACCATGCTAAAGGGGTATACATAAAGGAGGTGGGTATAAATTGACTTTGATGTAATGATGAAAAAAATCTAATCAAGTGGGTTAAATGGATCCATAGGTGGATTAATCTGATCTAAGAAAATGTACTGAGAGAAAAGGAAAGGAGGAGGCAGACAAGGGTAAATTATTACATCACAGGAAAAGGCACAAACACCTATTACATTAGAAGAAAAGAAGGGAGGGAGGTGAGCATTGTTTGAACTTTACTCTCATCAGATTTGGCTCAAGAAGGGAATAACTCAGTTAGGTATAGAAATCTAACATGCCCTGTAGGCAGTAGGAGGGAAAAGGGGAGAAAAAAGGGAGGGTGGTTAGAAGGGAGGGAAGAAGTAATAAGGGTAAAGGGGAAGAAAAGGGAGGGGGGCTAATATAAGGGAGGTGGGACTGAGGGAGGGGGTGGTCAAAAGCAAAACATTCCTGAAGAGGGAAAAGGAGAAAGGAGAAAGAAAAGCATAAACAGTGGGTGGGGGGGGGGAAGGATGGCGAGAAAGACACAGATGGTAATCATAACTGTAAATGTGATAATATGAATGTAATGGAATACTATTGTGCTATAAGAAATGATGAACAGGCAGACTTCAGAAAAACCTGGAAAGACTTATATGGTTTGATGCTGAGTGAAGTGAGCAGAACCAGGAGACCCTTGTACACGGTAACAACCACATTGTGTGATGACTAATATTGATAGATTTAACCTTTCTCAGCAATACAAGGATCTAAGACATCTCCAAAAGCCTCATTTTGCTTTCCACAAAAAAGAAAGAACTATGGAATTTGAATGCAGATCGAAGCATACGATTTGCTATTTTTTTTTCTTCTGTTGTGTTTTGTTTCCTCTTTCTGGTGGTTCCTCCTATTAGTTCTAATTCTTACTTACAATATCACTAATGTAAAGATATGTTTAAAACGAATGTATATGTATAGCCTATATCAGATTACGCACACTCTTGGGGAGGGAGGTAGGGAGGGAAGGGGAGAAAAATTTAAAACTCAAAAATTTATGGAAGTGAAGATAAATCAAAATAAATCAATAAACAAATTAATAAAAATCAGGATGCTTCCAAACATCTGCTATTGCTGAGACAGAATTGAAACTTTCAGTTTTCACCTAGAGGTTTGGCATGTGTAGACTTAACTTTATTCTTCCTAGTTTTTAACCTTGACTTTTGAAAAACTTGATACTCCATTTGGGTTTCTACATAGCACAAAGTGAATGGGACATTTGGTGGTTATTTGTAATATCTGCACAAAGTAGCAGATATGTATAGTGCTAACAATTCATATTGCAAGGTTGATTTTTTTTTTTGGAAGGGGTGGGACTAATTTCTAAGTACAGTTCAGTTTTTCACACACTATAACCTGAGTGACAGGTGGCTTTGAAGTTAAGGAGCAGACAGGCAGATTTGAGAGGAAGAGGCACTGTGTGATGGCCACTTCATCGATGAATTTTTCAGTTGCTACTGGTATTGAGACTATAAGAAGCATCACAAGACAAAGGAATGGACTAGCTTAGTGCTGTAGAGAGTTTTTCTGGTTATTTTGGTTCTGAAAGATTTCCTCTTATTTGTGTTCCCTGAAGTCAACTGAGAGAAGAACAGACACCTGGAAAAGGTCTGTGCTAAATGACCCTGATAAGTAGTTGTCTGAATACACATCAAGTCAATTTGGGCTAAACCCTATCAAGTTTAGTAAATTAATGTAAACATTGATTCTGCCTTTAAATACACAACCCTCAAAAGCAAATCAACAAGAACCTAATGGTTCAGTTCCTAAAAAAGCCTGGCAGACCTCAAAAAAAGCAGTTGGTCATAGGCAATTTGAAAAACAATTGAGAACATGACCTAAAGAAAAAGTCTACCAGGAGAATTTTTGGAACTAGCGCATTGAATTTAGCATATATTTTAGTATATAATTTATTATATATTTAAAAAAACAAGCTGTGCACAATAAGATTCATACACAGTTTCATATGCAATATTCTGTGGAAATATTCATGTTTGTGCTGTGTATCAAGCTCAAAATAGCAAAAACAATTTTAAAAATTTAGAAATACACTTTAAATAATAATTGGCTGTGATGTGCCAATTCTTCAAGCTATCAGATCTAACATGTCTAAGAGTAATAGTTATGACCCAGAGGACTGAAAGAAATTGAGGCCTTTTTTTTTTTAATACAGTATCTCTAAGCTTGTGAGAAATATACTAACTTTTTTCTTCTTCAAACTTAAGCAAAGGGGAGCAATCTAACCTCCAAGGTGGTTTAGGGGGAACATTTTTCTCTCCCTAGGTGTTAATCTCAACTCCTCACTCTTTCTCAAATACCCCACCCCATATCCAATCAGTTAACAAGTCTTACCATTTCTATCCTGTAACCTTTTTTTTTTTTTAAATGCTCCTTCTCTTCTCTGACACTGCCACCAACCTGGTAAAGGCCCTTGTTATTTCACACCTACATTACTGACATGGTCTTCTGATCTCCCTATCCCACTCCAGTCCATCTTCCACTCAGCTGTTAGATTGATCTTCCTCAAGTGAAAGTCTGACCATGATACCCTCCCTCCCCCGTTCAATAAACTCCAGTGGCTCCCTATTACTTCCACAATCAAATATAAAATTCTTCTTGGTATTCAAAGTCCTTCATAACCTGTCCCCTTCCTACCTTTCCAGTCATACCTTATTCATCCCCTGTAGTCTAAGATCCAGTGAGACTGACCTCCTTGCTTTTCTTCAAACAAGATACTCCATCTCCAGACTCCAAGCATTTTCACTACTTGGGCCATACCTGGTACTTTCTTTCTCTCCCTCCTCATCTCTGCATCCTGGCTTCCCTAGGTTTCTTCAATCCTCAGCTAAAGTATCAGCTTCTACATGATGCCTTTTCTAGTTCTATTTAATTTTGGTACCTTCCCTCTGTTATCTTAAATTTAACCTGTGTGTATATATACATACATGTGTACATATGCACATATACATACATAAACATGTATGTGTAGTTTGTATATAGTTGTTTGCATGTAATCTCCTTAATTAGACTGAGTTCCTTGACAGCAAGGGCTGTTTTTTTGTTTTGGTTTGTTTTGGTTTTTTTGCCTTTCTTTATATCTCCAGTACTTAGCACATTGGCTGGTGCATAGTAGGTTCTTAATAAATGCTTGTTGATGTACTTTGTAGACTTGGATGGTTGTCTGGGGCACTGAGACTTTAGATCTTATACATGGTCACACAATCAGTATACATCCAACCCAATTTTCTCTTGACTTGGCTTACTATGACATATTGCCTCTCTATGTGTTAGTCATAAAAGTAGACTTTGTTACAATAATCTATTCAAGATATAGAGTTGGAATGAAACAAATTTTGCCCAATATTCTCATTTTAAAGAAAGGCAAATTGAGTGAGGCCAGAGAGCCGGTTGGCTTTTTCAAGGACACAAAATAATTCAGCTTCAGAGTCCAGATTAGAACTCATTTCCTAATTCAATCCCATGCTCCTTGTACTATAGTAAACTGCTGTTAATTAGCGTAAGATACATTTCAGAGGATGAAAGCGTTGCTGAGGAACACGGAGAGTAAGTTTTCAATCTGTGGTAGTAATAGCATCATAGACTTAGAGCTGGGAGAGACCTTGGAGCCTAGATAGTCAACCCCACACATTTTAAATGTATTTAAAAGTAATACAACCGAGGCAGCTAGGTTGCACAGTGGACAGAGAGCTGGACTGGGAAGCAGCAGTCTGACTCAGACCCTTACTACCTGCATGATGCTGGACAAGCAACTTAATCTTTCTCAAATTCATTTGATTTCTTGTCTGTAAAGTGACAATAATAATAGTAATAATGTTGTGAAGATCAAATAAAAAGAATGTGTGAAGTGTTTGGCAAATCTCAAAGTGCTATGTTAGGTGTTATTACTATTATTATTATTTCTTTTAAAATAGTCTATATTTCAGACTTTTCACTACTGAAGATCAAATGTGTCTTGTTCCCCCAAGTGAATGTGAATTACTGAAGATTTTACTCACTAAATCCATGGAACTGAATAACCACAGTCTGTCATTGAGGAAATATCATTTGCTGCATTATTTTCTACTGCTATATATGAGCAATATTAGAAATTAATTGATTAATTTAATGGCAAGATATGGAGAATAGAACTAGACTAAATCAATGAGGGAAATAATATGCAATGTTTTATATATCTGAGATCAATTGCATTACAGTTCACTTGGCCAGGCTTCAGATTGCAAAGCAGCTTGCATGCAAGGGGTCACTAGCAGGGCAAATCACTAGCTTAGCAACATAAGAAATTTCCATTGCCTTATTTATACCCTGTTTCTCACTGAAGTGAACAGGATTTCCTAATGGTAGCAATTCCTGTAGGATCACAATCTAGAAATGTTTTCTTTTCTTCTAATTGGGACAGTACCATAGGGTTGTCCCTGTGGGTGCTCTCTAAAGGATGACAGATGCAAGGGGGAAAAAAAAAAAGAGGAAGGCCAATGAAAATGGGAGTAGAACATTCAGCTGCAATGAAAAGATAGTGATTTTTTTCAAAAGGTCAAGCCTTTTAAAGGGACTTTCAAAACATACAGGTGATTATCCTCCCTTTTGTTTTAATTTTTACTTGAGAGAAGAGGCCAAAAGAATTGTGACAATAGAGAATCAAAAACAACATAGAAAAAATATTGAAAAATGAATAACGAAACATGAAATTCCCTATACCTACGGGCTCCGGCTCCTTCATTTGGAAATCACATAGTCTAAACATAAAAAAGTATCTTGTAACAAGATCTTGAAAGGGTCTGATTAAATGCTGGAAGTTAGCCCAATTATCCTATGTGGGAACAGATTAAGGAGTCACAGGACATAAATTGAACAGCTGTGCACCATAACTGGTGGAGTGAATGATAGCTCATTGTCCACACAGAGAATTACAGAGTAAGGACTGTAGCACTCAGAAAGAAGATTCCTCTTGATACTATAATGCATCTGTGTTTCTCAGCTGCAACAGGCAGAGGTACATCTCTACCCCAGTGTCAGGACATTTGATGCATCATAAACACCATGCAAGGCAAGACAGTTTTATGGGGCAGAAATAAGCCACTGTTTTGTCCAAGTTAAATAATAACACATTTGCTCCTAACTACAGTGGCCATCAGAAAGGAATTCTAACACGTTCTAAGCAATGTATTCTGAACACTAGGCACATAAAACATTTTTTAATTGAAAACATACATTTGCCAGCCAGTCAGTGGTTAGTGGTTTTAAAAATGAATTAAATTAAGATCCTAGGGAAGTCCAAAAAATAAAAAAAAACCACCCCTCACTAGTTTTTTGGCCCTGTGACCTCTTATGATGGGCTGCCTCCTGCACTAGACATGCCCCCTCTGTTTTCTGAAACCTCCTATGTCAGGACCTTTCATGGTAGAAATTTCCATGACCCACGCAACCTTGCTAATTGGCACTTCCCTGCCTGAGACATACAAGGTAAGAAACCAATCAGATGTGCTGAAATGGGAGCCTGACCTTTCCTATAAAATCCACAACCATGTCATGCTTTTTCTGTCACCACAACAGTTTGGCTTCCGTGAGATGAGTGTTGGTTCACTGCCACGATTTTGGAGGTGTTTATTCCCACCCCAGCATGGGATACTAACTAGTGTGGGAGATGTCAGGTCTTGCCCTCGTTTGGGAACATTGTAAAAGGGACCTCAGTAGTCTAACACTCAGGACATGGAGAGTGATTGGAGACCTGAAGGAGGGAGTGCCAAGACTAAGGAGGTTCTACATAGGACAATTATTGGCTATTTTTCCTTCCTTCTGGCCAATAGGTCATCCTACCTCAAGTCTGGGAACCTCCTGTATTCCTTCCTTGTCTCTGCCTCTTCCTTCATGCTTGAACCCTCGCTGACTCCTTAAGTTTTATATTTTCCCTTGAGTCAGTTAAAATGGCACTTAACAAAGGTATTTGTATTATTCAAATATGTGTTTCCCCCAGTGTAAATCATAAATAATATAAATTATATGGGTTTATTGCTATTGGTCACATTTTAGAATTAAACTCTTGACTTTTGCTCTGTCTCTATTCCCTCCCCCACTATCTCTTCTCTCTTTTCCTGCTCTCTCTCTTTTATTGGGATGATCCATGAAGCTAAAATTTATAAATAAATAATTCTATATTTTCAAAGTGTTTTATAATTATTTCTTATTTACCAAAGATCTCATAATGGAAAGGGAAGAGAAAATACAGTCATGTTAACATTCAAACTTCATTAAAAATTTATCTTTTAAAGTCCAGAAAGACAAATGTGATAGCTAAAGAATGTGGGTTTTTTTTATGTAAGAGTTATAAGATATTTGATCATAACTGCTAAAGTTAATTAAGTGGGATTTCCTAAGCAGCCAAATAGGAATGCTGATAGCATAGGTGTTGAGGTGGGGGAGTTCTGTCATGAGGATAGTCTTGAACATGAATTTCAATGATTAAAATTGAAGTTTATTTATCATGTCACCTTTAAAAATTGATTGTGTCAAGTTGTCCATGAAAGGTATAATTTACTATGACTGACAGGCATAATGAAATAGATAATTTTGTCTCATTCATTCAATAAAGTAGCAAATGTTTGGGTAGTAGAAGAAAGATAGAACTGCTTATCTATACCCTTAAAATAATGAGTTGGTCAAGGAGAAAATATTTCTAGAACAGGATAGCATGTATATATACACACACATGGTCGGTGATAAAGACAGTGTAAACTTTCAGTAATAGAAGAAAGAGAAGGAAAGGGAGAGGAATAAGAAAGAAGAAGAAGAGGAGGAGAAATTTTATTGATCATTTGGAATGATGGCCATTATTTTCAACATTTGCAACTTACTCTGAAAGTTTAAGTTGGATATCCCAAATGTCTTAGTGCAGTTTTAAGCTTTAATAGCTTAACTAGCTTAAATCTGAACTAAAACTTTTGGGACACTCTGGGTATGCTGATTGTTCAGTTAGAATCATCTTCCTTCGAGCAAAAAAAAAAAAATATATATATATATAAAATGAAAAGAAATTACATTGTTCCACTTTAGAATTTTCAAAATGTTTTATAAACAGAACTCTGTGGAAAACAGATTTCACTAGGATTTTGAGGAAAATTTTTTATTCTTTAAGTTTTGCCTATTTTACTGTAAACTTAAAGCACTATTACTACTACATGACAAAAGAGCTATGTAGATTAAAGGGATAAATCTCAAAGAATGAGAGGTTGATATGTGATATGGGTAGAAGGAGGCTGGTCTGGTGCTGGCAGTGAGGAACAAGAGATATGTCTCTTTTTCTTTCTCTTTTGCCTTTTCCTCTTGAACCAGTATAAGGGAGGGTATATGTGTGAGGGGCATATACTCAATACTTCAGGGAGTAACAAGATTTGCCATGTCTCCTGAAGTGAGCCAGGATTCTATGGACACAAAAAGATGGCAGGAGTATGAGAGGAATAGAATACAAATGAAAGTGTGTTTGTGTGTGTGTGTGTGTGTGTGTGTGTGTGTATTTAAAGATAGAACAGGATTCTAAAAGAAAACTGAAGGGAAGAGCAGTAGAGAATAGGGATTATAGAGGAATAGGACTTAGGCCAGAAGTCATAGCAGCAACTACTTTGAAGTTGGGCCTTAGCTTCTTTTATTAAAAAATTGGCTCAATTCTCATTAAGTGAAAGGTATACAAGAATAGTTATATGGAAGTCTATAAACAAAAGCATTTTGGAGACCTCTCCCTTTCCCTTGCATAGCACTTGATGTATAGGCATTCTACAACCACTTATCTTTTTAATGGATAGCATCTCTGTCCTATACAATCTCATAAAAAAACTTGCCCTTCTTTCAAAATGTGGTTGGGAGAGGGCACAAGAAATAAAGTTCTAAATTGCCTGAAGTAGTCATTGCTTTCTTCTTTTTTCCTACCCTTCACATGACTGCTCAGAGTTTGGACCAGTGGCAAACTTTGCAAGATTTCTTTTTTCTTTCTATTTTTTTTTGGGGGGGGGTGAGGCAATCAAGGTTAAGTGACTTGCCTAGGGTCACACATTTAGTAAGTGTCAAGTGTCTGAGGCCGGATTTGAACTCAGGTCCTCCTTACTCCAAGGTCAGTGCTCTATTCACCCTCCCACCTAACTTGCCCTTGCAAGATTTCTGGGAGCCAGTTTGGGGTGTCACAACTACACTTAGGTGACACCCTTTTCTCTCTTGAGGCTTCTATCATTTGGGTAGATGTCCCTTCAAAGGGGGTCAAAAATGGCAAGGGCTTCCAAGTCTCCAAATGGAGCGACATGTACTAATTCACATTCTTCTATTGAAATTTCTGATACTGATATTTGGGACATTATTTGGAAATTTAATAGACAATATGATATAGTAGGAAGATAACTAGACTGGGAATCAAGACACTACTTGCTTTGCCTTTAACTAGCTGTTGAACAAGTCTCTTCACCTGGTGTATCAGTTCTGTCATCTGTCAGGCTACAGCACTGGGCCCGAAGTCAGGAACACCTGAATTCAAATCCAGCCTCAAGTATTTACTAGCTGTGAGACTTGGGCAAAACCTTTAACTTCTTTCATCTTCAGTTTAACCCTCTGTAAAATGAGGGGTTGAGACTCCATGATGGTCAATTCCACCTTTCATCTCCAAATTTTCTTCTGTTTGAGCAAAGATATTCTATAAATACAATAAACAGAAATACAAAAGTACATTCACCTCATTCTTTTACAATAATAATAATTGTTTTCATCATTAATAGCTCACATTTATACAGAGCTTTTTATGTGCCAGGCATTGTGCTGAGCACTTTAGAATTACTCTCTCAACTGAAACTCACAACAACCCTGTGAGGAGGTGCTATTATTATCCCCATTTTACAGATAAGGAAACTGAGGCAGGTATAGGTTAAGAGACCTTTCTAGGGTCACACAGCTAATCAAAGCCTGGGACTGGATTTGAATTTAGGCATTTTTCACTCCTGGTCCAGCATTATATTCATTATGCTACCTAACTGCCTCTTTGACTTCTCACTTATATTTACAAAAAAAAAAAATTTTTTTTAAAAAATCTGTCACCACTTCTCTCCAAATCACTGGTTAGCACATGTTCTTAGTGTTAATAACCCACAGAAAATGCAACAATTTTTTCACTACATATATTTAACACTGATCCAAACAAAATCTAAGCTTAAATTGATAGAAGTAAGGTTTATATAATTTCCTCTTGGTCTGTTACTTAATTTTTTTAGGTCTATGCCTGATGTTCTATGGTCATATATGTAAAGTCTGAACTAACTAAATCTCTTTCCTTCTTTCTCTCTTTCTTTGTTTCTGTTTCTCTTCTCCCCCACTTTGTCAACCATCATCTTTCCCTTCCTCCAGTGAAAGTATGAATGGCCCAAAAGTTAGGCATCAGAAGGCATCTATATAAAACACAAATTATATAACATGCCTTGGTTAACAGAGAGCTGACTATCTTGGGAGACTTGAGTCAAAATTAAGGACATTTTTCAATTTGACACAGTGTATAATGGGCCAAAGGGCCAAATGGAAAGTGGTGAAACATCTGCTCTATTGGATGAAAGGGTAGATCAGCTTTCAGTCAGTCAACATACATTTCATAAACGGAAAGCATAAATATCCAGGGTTTAGGCAGAGTAGCCATTTAAATAACTTCTATGCTATGGAGATGCACGAAAGGAAAAGTCCGCCTTACATTTAAGGAGCTTCCCTGAAGTATTAGCGTCTTATTCTATTTACTCTGTACAGCAAAAGCTAGGAATGATGTTCAATACTACCAAGTACAGTGAATTATATCCTCAAAAATTTGAAGAATTGGTGGATGTCAAGGCTGAGTTCTGGTGTCAGTGAAATGTGAAGGATCATGGAGAACATGAAGAATACAAGAGGATTTGAGAAGGGTAAATGTCCCGATTAAAAAAAGAGAGATAATATAGTAGGATCTATGAATGATAGAATAGTGACTTGACTTTGATTCCTGGTAAGATTTTAGAATGTATAATAAAAGACATTGTTAATGAACATCTAGAAAAGGAAGCAGGAATCTCAAAGAGTCAACATGGCTTCATCAAGCAGGGAACATTCTAGATGAACTGAATTTCTTTCTTTTTTTTTTTCAATAGGTACATTAAACTAGCAGATGCGCAGAATGTTGTAGATAGTTTAGCTAGGCTTCTAGTCAAGCTTCCATAAAGTATTTCATATGAGTATTGTGGAAAATAAGAAATGATGGAGATTTAGCAAACAGTAGAGTGAGATGCTAAATGATTAGTCTTGAAGATAGTCATTAATGGTTCCATGTCAACTTGGAAGAAGGTCTCAGTAAAGGATCCAGGGATCTAGGGTTTGGCCTAATGCTACTTAGCATTTTATCAATAATTTGCCTAAAAGTATAGATGGAATTTTTGTAAAAATTTCAGGTGTCACATGGTTAAGTGGGATAGCTAACTGTGGATGACAGATTTAAGACTGAAAAAAAAATCTTTCAGAAGCTAGAACGTTAGCCTAAGTCTTATAAAATGGAATTTAATAGGAAACAATGCAAAGACATAAATTTGGGTTTAAAAATTGATTTCTTATATACAAGATGGGTAGGAATTGGTACACAGCACTTTGATAAAGCTTTGGGGGTTTAGTGGAGTATCAACATGGTAAAAGTAAACAGTGTGCTATGTCATCTAAGAAAGCTAATATGATTTGGAGTGGGAGGAATGGTTTCTAGGAATGGGAAAGAAACAATCTCACTCTATTCTGACTTTTTAAAGGACATCAGACTCATCCTCATTTTGTCCACAGGATCATAGATTAAGAGACAGAAGGGACCTCCACCTACTCCAACTCCCTCTTTTCACAGATGAGGAAACTGAGGCCCAAGGAGGTTAAACTGACTTGCCTGAGGGCATACTAGTAATAAATGTCAGAGACAGGATTTGGATCTTGATCCTGCTGTGACAAATCTAATCCTCTATACACTGTCTTGAAAATGATGTATGTGCCATATTTTAAGAAGGACACTGGTAAATTTGTGAGCATCCAGAAGAGGGTAACCATTACGGTGAAGGACTTTTAGTACATGTCATATTAGCACTGGTTGAAGAAAGTGAGGATGCTTAACCTGGAGACAAGATGGCTTTAGAGCATTAAGAATACTGTCTTCACTGTCTTCAAGAAAGCAAAAGGTTGGTGCATGGAAAAGGGACTAGACTTGTTCCGTTTGGCCCCAGAAGGAAGAACTAGAAACAGTGTGGAAGTTAGAAAACAGCAAATTTATGTTTAATGTGAGGAAAACCTTCCTAATAATATCTGGAAGGGGAATGGACTACTTCAAGAGATGAAGGATTCCTTCATATTGGAGGTATAGAAGCAGAGTTTGGATGATTAGATTATTGATATGGTATAATGGGAATTATTTTTCATACATAAATTAGTCCAGGGGTAGGGAACTTGTGGCCTTGAGGCCACATGTGGCCTTCTAGATCCTTGGGTGTGGCTTTTTGACTGAGTCCAAGTTTTACAGAACAAATCCTTTTATTAAGGAGATTTGTTCTGTGAAATTTGGATTCAATCAAAGGACTGCACTTGAGGACCTAGAGACATGTGGCCTTGAGGTTGCAGGTTCCCCACCCCTGATAGACTATGAGACTCCTGTCCTATGAGACAGACTTTGGTAAATCTGGTGAATACATGACTGCAATCACAGGGGAGCTTTGTTGATGAGAAGGAGAGAAAAGAAAGATTTCAGATAAGCACCCCCAGAGAGACAAGCTTTAGGCTTTATCATTCCAAGACTGGATGGAATTATTTCACTTCATCTTAATGGTAAAAACCTCCAAAGTATTGCACATCTTTGCAATGGATGATAATTGTGTTTAGTTTTATCTAAGAAAAAGGTAAAAGTTATTCTTTGGGGAAGTCACCAAAGTAAAGCAATTGCAAATAAGCCTTTAAGTAGGGTCATGATCCTGATTAAAATTTCTCAAATCAAAAGAAACAACTCTGATCTGATCAAAATGTATGAGCTCCTTTTTTTGGAACAATCATTTCAAAACAGAAAACTGGTACTTAGGATTTACATATACATGCGAAGTCCAATCTCATTATGGTGATTGTACTTAAAAGCAAGGGAGTTTTCAGTCCTAAATATATTTTCAGAAAAATGGCTACAACAATAGCTTTAATTTTACTGGAGACAGGTATTGCACAATCCCCCAGGAGTAGCATAAATTGGTGAGAGCATCCACAGCTTGCCTATTCATTCAATGTGTTAGTGTGAAAGCGAGAGCATTGCCCAGTGGAGCCTGGTTTTTTCTCTGCAAGGTTTTTCTTTTAAGATCTTTTAAAAGGTTATTCCTAAAAGGAAGAATTGAAATTTACTTTAAATGCAACCAGGAATAGCATTAATCGGTGAGATTACCTGAGCAACCACAGGGCCTTTGCTATAGAATTATGTATGTTACTATATCTTGAAGAAATGATTTGGTGGTGTGCCTGAGTAACTCATAGATTCTGTCATAGAGACTGACATCTAAATTTAACCCAATGAAGACTTGTATGAAGTAATATAAAGTGACAAAAACAGGTCCAAAAGAACAATGTATAAGATCTCTACAATATAAATGCAATTAACATAGGCAATAAAACTTTGATCTATTGCAATTGTCAATATAAGTGCCATATTCAAGTTAAAGAATATAATGACCAATGACTGACTGGTTTTGGAGAAAATACCTTTTTGTAATAAGGTTTGTTTCAGAGTAAGTTGGAAAGTTTCCAGATATCAATAAATTTAAAATATTTTTAGTAAAAATTAAACAGATAACATAAATACAGTCAATTCTTAATTACTTCTGGTGATGATGATAGGCAGGTACAGGATAAATAAGAGCATATTGGACCTATGATTTTATTAATATAGGAAGTTTCCAGGTGAAGAGATTACTTCTCTCAATGAAAACCAGTACTTTTTGTGCAATTTATAGTGCTATAATATTAAGTAGAGCACTAGAGAGGTTAAGTGATTTATCCAGGGTCACATAGTCAGTGTGTGTGAGAGGTGGGATTGAATCCACATTTTCCTGGCTTTGGGGCTCACTCTATATCCAGTATACCATGCTGTCTCTCATGGCTACCTGGAACCAAAGGTAATCTGTGTGTATCACCCCTCACTTATCAGGATAGATATATTCTTTAAATGTTAGCAAATTGAATTGTTTCCCCTCATTTGTATTATAAAAATGAAGTTGTTTTCCCATAGGAAAATAATTTGGTTCAAGGACTTGAGAATGCAGAAAGTTTTAAGAGATATACATAAATATGGGGGGATAAATTATTTATATCATTAATAAGTGAAACAAGTCACAAAATACAAAGACTGGACATACTAGGGTTGTCTTCTTGTGTCTGGCTTCTTGGGAGAGAAAAAGTAGATTTTTATAAAATTATATCTCTAATTTTCTTCTTAATATCATTGAGCATATATGCAAAAACTGATTAAATATGTGTTTCTAATTAGCCTCTTATCAGAAACTAAGGCTTTCTAATCTAGATGTTAAAGAGAATTGTCATTTATCTGTCATTCACAAGTTCTTTATGTAATGAGAATGGGGTCTCCCTTAAACTACAGATTTACACGTCAAGGATCCCATGGATTTATGGTAATTATATCATATGTTTGAAAAGAAGAGAACACAAACTTCTCAAGAGCAGGGACTCCTGTCATTTTTGTCTTTGTATTCACAGCACCTAGAATCAGCATCTGGCACAAAGTAGTTGACTAATAAATGCTTCATGAATTAAATTCAAAAGAATACTTCTCTTATTTCATTTTTTTGTGTGTTTTTGGATTTCCTAATTTAGTTTAATTTAAATGGGATATACAAGTAGTTTATGTTGTTCTTCCTTCCTAAACATTTTTCTATGAGCTTCTTATAAGTACAAGTAGCAAGACAGATTGTTTTTATATTCAGCTCTATCACCCTGTGCCAGAGACAACACAAGCAGAGATTAGACCTCTGGTAGCAAAAAAAAAAAAAAGAAAAAAGTTGTTAGCAAGAGGCAGGAAAGAAACAAAGGGGATTAAGAATAGAAAAAGTTGATAATCAAGTACCTTTTTTCTCCTTCCCACCTGCAAAGTTGATGACAACAAATTCATGAATCTAAGGTTATCCTTTTCATCTACATTTCAGTCAGTTAATTTTATCAAGGGAAAAAAAAATGTTTCATGGTCATAGACTATGACTCTAATTATGCCCCATAATCCCACAACTGTATAATGTTGGATTTCAGATCAGATCTTTTCTGCTAGATGAAACAATAAGAACTACTGACATATTATCTTCAGTGAGGGGTCCACATAAGAACCTGACTATGTGAAGGATAGCATCTAGTAACTGGTGGAACACCCCAGTTGGTTAGTAGGAGTGACAGACTGTTAAAATTGGAAGGAATTTCAGAGTCCATCTAGTGAAATTAATATCTTAACAATAATTCCGCACTACAATAGACCCAACAAGTTCTCCTTTAGCTTCTGCTTGAATAGCTTCAGAGAGGGTACCCAATTCATTCCCAGGTAAGTCCATTCCACTTTGCCCATTCTTTAACACTGCCCCATTTGTTGTTCCTAATATAGGACGTTTCTTCTCCTGGCTCCACGTCTTTGCACAGTTTGTCCTCCATAATTGTGTCTTTCTTCCTCATGTTTCCTTCTTAGAATCTATAGTTTCATTCAAGGCTAAGCTCAGATTTATAACTCCTAAACAAAGTCTTTCTGATCTCTTTTATCAATCAATGTTAAAGATGCTTCTCCTTTAATTACTTTGTATTTACTTTAGACAAATTTTTAATTTAATTGTCTGGGTACATCCTCCTTCCCTAAGTACATTACTTGAGAGTGGATACTATTTTGTTTTTGTCTTTTTATTGCCAGGGTCTTATAGTAAATGCCTCATATTTGATAATGTTTGTTGGTGGTAAATCAAAAGATAATAATAGTGATTGAATAAAGTATGTTTGGTTCAGAGCACTTTGCACACTACTAGAACCCAGAACATGTCACCATGACAGTAAGTTGGCAGGATCCTCTTTAGGTGTAGACATCATGTACTTGTGAAACTCCCCTGCCCGGCTCATTCACCCACATACAAATGCCACTTAATAATGCTTTGCAGATTGCCATTTTATATTATGAAATATGTTGTATATCTGAGATCAAGTAATACTGCTAGATTTGTAAACCTTATGAAGGCTAAGGAAATGAAATGCTGAAGCTTAATGTTACAAACTGAAGCAGGCTGAAGTTTGGGAGGATAATCTGCATCACTGATACAAATGGACCAAACAGTTAATAGCTTTTGTTAAAAAAAGAAAAAATCAATGATATGTGATGGGAATTATTTGTTACTCAATGACTAGGAATAAAATGTGTTTGGTTCCCTCCAAAGCTTTCTTTTCTTTTATCTTTAGGGCTGCCATAAGAATGTCCCCCACCCTTTCCCCCACACCCGTAAGAAGTAGGAAACAGGCTTGAAAGACCTGGCCAATACAGCTGAATTACAGAACAGATTATAATGATATTCACAATTTGCTAAGATGAGTAGACCCAGACGCTGTAACTAGAGCTCTCAACCCATGCAAAGTCACTTTTATGCGTTAAGATAATCTAAGTAGTGTTGACTTTCCCCTGCAATTCTGGATCATCCCCTAAATGACCTGGCAATTCCTACCCATGAGGCTTAGGTCTACCTCAAAGTAGCTTTGCCACTAATCTGAAATTCACTATTTGAAATTTATTTAATAAATATTGTTATTAAAGAAACTGTTTAGAATCATGGGGTCAGCATCATCTAACATGGTACTAACGCTGGGGAGAGTAATAGTTAATGGAATTTGGGTGAAATATTTACATATATTTAAGGAGAAGAAAAAATTGATATCAGTAGCCAATAAATTGGAATAGCAAGAATAAGACCTAGTTGAACTTCTGAGGCTTAAGAAGGATACCACTTAATTGCTTAACTTTCTTGAGTGCCTGACACAAGCAAGTTTTTCTGTATCTTGAGGGAGTATTTGATGTCCTGTGGCAGCATTTAATATGAAAAATGCAATATTTTGAGTTGCAAAGGTTTGTCACTCTTTAAGAGTGTGCCCTTTTCCCCTGACAAAAATATCTTTTGCAGGCATAAGACTTTAAGCCTTATTAGCTGTTATCAGTTACTATTTCATGCAACCAAGGCCTTTCTGTAATGAAGTAGAACATAGTATATATGGTTTATGTCTGTATAAAAAGGGAAGGAAGAGAGATTGTTGTATGAGTAAGCACCAAAGAATGACTAAAGACTAACCTTATCTTTTTCACAATTTCACCTAGGGCTCTGACCCTTTTCCTTTCTACTAGCATTTCCTCCTCCCACCCCCATCTCTCAATGCTAATGAGAATTTTTCACCCTCTGCTAGAAAGATAGGGTTAGACAGATAGGACAGCCCTATATCCCTTTCCTGAAAGTTAACTTTATGGTAGTAAATCTAGAAACTTACAAGTATTCCACAAAGGAATAGAAGTTGTTAACTATTAGGTAGTAAATACAGCACTATTGTGGACTTACATAGAAACTTTTTCTCTGAAGAGTACAGCAGTTTTGAGATCAATTATGATATCTTCTCATGGGATTTTTGTGTTATAATAACTGTGTTTTTCCAAAGTTAAAATTCTTTCCTATTCAATAGGGATATGTTCACACACATTAACATTTCAAATAAAGCATCTATCATCACATTAAATATATTTTCATTTTTAGAAGACCAGTGTGATGTAGTGGGAAGGGCAAAGGATTTAAGTCAGAAACCCTGAGTTCAAACCATGTTTCTGCCACTTATTATCTTTGAGTGAAACAATTTCACCTCTCTGGGCCTCAGTTTTTAAATCTATCAAAGGAAGTGATTTCACAGGATTCAGAGCTTTGTTACAATAAGTGATTTCAAAGATTCCTTCTAGCTTTAAATTCTTTGGCCCAGTGCTTATTAATCTAGGTGTCAGCATTCTCATGGTGAACATGGTAACCATAGGAACCACATATTATTCACCCAGCATGACAAAGACCCAGGATGATCAGAAAAAAAAGAAGACTTTTTAAACTGAATATGTCCAATGTTTGTTAGGTAGATGAAGGGAAGCAAAAAAGGGAAGAGAGAAAAACAAAAGAAAACAAAAAACCTACCTTACACAGGAATATTTTTTGACTAACTAACCCTCTCTCCTAGTTGCCTGTACAATTTTTCCTCTCCCTTCACTGAACTCACTTTGATATTTGTTTCAACTTATTGTATTTTTTATTATCTTATCTCCACTTTTACTCTGTAAGTACCTTGCAAACAGTGATCTTATCTGATTTTTAATAAGTAAAAACACATGGCATCCAGCAGTACCCAATAAGAACTATTAGATCTTAGATGTTGCATAGAAATTCCATTTCATACTTTTTTATAATGTCAGATTTACCTTAGTTCAATGCAACAAACATTATGCACCTGCTTCATGTGGAGTGTTGTTTTAAGCAGGAGGGGAGATACAATGTTTGGATAAAACAGGATCCTTGCCCTTAGGGAGCTCAAAATACAGTGGTGGTAGGTGAGAGGGGAGATAGAACACACACACACACAGAGATTCACATAAAGAAACCAAGGCTAAAAGACAGAAAGTGACATGCTGGACATAGTAAGGAAAAGAGACAGGATGTTTATCCAGGTCCTCTGATTCCCCTGTACTATATAGCAATACATGGTAAGCTTATTAAAGAGGTGTAAAACAAAGTGCTATGTGACTTCTGGAGTGAATACAGGTTTTTGACAAGAGAGTAGGAAAAATTTCACCAGAGAGGTAGTGGCATTTGAGGTGAGCTTTGAAGGTTAAGTGACTTATCCAAAGTCACTTGACTAACAAATGGCAGAGCTAAGACTAGATTTCAGGTATTTCAACCATGAGTATACTATATCTCATGTCATTTTCCTATTGAAGAAAATACAGTGTCTCCTTTGTATTTGAACTTAGAGGTCCCTTTAGCATTTAAAGCCTTTTACGATCTATCTCCAACCTATTTTTGCAGTCTTATAATACCTTCTTTCCTTTTACACATTCTGATCCAGCCAAACTTGCCTTGTGGATCTTCCTTATAATGACATTTCATCTCCTCTTCCCAAACTTTTGCATACCATGGATGGGAACCTGCAGCCTTGAGGCCACATGTGGCTCTCTCGGTCCTCAAGTGTGGCCCTTTGACTGAATCCAAACTTTACAGAATTGATGTAAAATGCAGCAATAATACCTTAATTTGTTTTTGTGTGCAAAGCACCATGCTAGGGAAGATGAAAGTTCAGATAAGACATGGCTTTCTGACTCATAGAGCTCATTAACTAGTAACAGGGGTGGGGAACCTGCGGCCTCACAGCCACATGTGGCCCTCTAGGTCCTCAAGTGCGGCCCTTTGACTGAATCCAAACTTCACAGAACAAATCCCCTTAATGAAAGGATTTGTTCTATAAAACTTGGACTCAATCAAAAGGCTGTACCCGAGAACCTAGAGGGCCACAAGTGGCTTTGAGGCCACGGGTTCCCCACCCTGGCATTGACTATCCCCCAAACCTATTAAAAACTTCCTCCTATCCTTCAATTCTTGGAAATCCCAGGATCCTTTAAATCTCAATTGCCAGTGTCTATGGAAGGTGTTTCAAAGTGTTAGCACTCTACCCCCCCCAAAAAAAAAGTTAGTATATTTGTTTTGTATATATCTTGTAAAAACTATTATACATACATGTTGTCTCCCCCAATTGACTGTAAGCTTCCTAGGGGCATGGACCACTTTATTTTTGCTTTTATATCATTAACTCCTAGCACAGTGCTTAACACACAACAGAAACTTAATAAATGTTTATTGATTGACTGGTTGTCTCATTCAGTTTCAGAGCTCGTTTTCTCCTCACATACTACATGGTTCTTTTAAGATTCCTTTTCTTTGCTGAGTCAGACTCACTTTTCATCTACAAGTATCCTTCCTTCCAGCCATTGGCAGTCAGTTAAGTGAGACTAGGATGGCTTTTCAGAGAAAGCTAGGAATAGTATAGCAGTGTGATATACTCAAAATAGCATTGGACGAGGAATGAAAAACCTTGAGTTAGTCCTGGGTCTGCCCTTAACTCATCCTGCTACTTCTTCTCTCTAGGCTTCTAGTTTCTAATCTATAAAATGAAGAAGATGGATTAAATAATCTTAATAGATTCTTCCAGCTCAAAACAATCAGTTTTATTACAACAAAATTCTTTTACAAACTCCCTTAAAGCATGTGGTCTAAACCTCCTCATTTGAAAGTTGTATAAAAACATGTAAGCAACTTGCCCCTCAGGTAAAGGGTCATAGATTTAGAGCTGGTAGAAACAGAGAGATCATTTGCCTCAAATCCCTCATGGGAAAACTGAAGATTCAGGGAGATGAAGTGACTTTCTTGATATGTAAGTAATAAGTAACAGAATCAGTATTCAAATTCAGGTACCCCAACTCCAAATACCACCATTTTATCAACAAGGGTGGGGAAACCTGCAGCCTGGAGGCCACATATGGCCCTCTAGGTCTTCAAATGTGGCCCTTTGACTCAATCCAAACTTCACAGAACAAATCAATTCTGTAAAGTTTAGATTCAGTCAAAGGGCCACACTTGAGGAGCTAGAGGGCCACATGTGACCTCGAGGCTGCAGGTTCCCCACCTCTGATACTACACCACAGTTTCCTGTTACTAAAAGCCAAATGTCCTTCTAGGCTAGGATATCATTGTTGAAATGGGGTGGGATAGGGTGGGGTGGAGAGGAATTAAAAGGTTATATAAACAAGAGGAATCTCCTTGACCTTAGAGTAAAATTCTGGAGTTGCAAAATAAATCCAAGAAGCAAGAGAAAGTATGTCTTTGACAGGTGTTTCTCCTGTGACTCTTTCACTATGGCCTTAAGAAGCAGAGGGGCTTAATGACAAATTGGTGGGAGTTGAAGGGAGGGAAAGTAAAGAGGAGAGGAAAGGATAAAATTGAGATCTGAAGAGCTCATCTTTCTGAAAAGACACCTAAGAAATTTAGCTGCTTCTCTGGAGGATTTGAGATTTAAGCACAAGGGAGAAAACTGCAGCCTTGTATTTGTTCTCTTACATTTTTAGCTATCAAATCATCTTTCCCTCTACTGAGTAATACAATGAGAAAAGAATTTTACAAGCTTCCTCATTTGTTCGATAGTGATGATGTGGAAAAAATGACCTTTTAAAAACACTTAAACATTTAACTTTTGATCCCCAGTGTTCTCCCTAAAGCATACTTTATTAAAACTTAACACATCTTGACATTAGGAATTAGGAGAGATGAGAGGGCAGCTCACTATAATTAAAATCTTAGGCTACAAATTCTATGCTTCATCTATGACTATTACAGTGTAGTTTATTGAAGAACATATTGAGCTTCATTCATGCATAAGTAATAGTATCTCTACACATGAAATAGGACTTTCATAAGATCAGGAAACTCATGATTACAGCAACCTCTGGCAATTCATGTAAGCCATAAGAATTGCCTCCCTTCAGTCATGGTTGCATTAGCTTGGCAATTGGGCCCTGGTGAAGGAATAATTGCTGATTGTTTTGTAAATGTGGCCAAAAAAGATCCCCCCAAAAAGGGCCAGTTGGCAGAAATTAACATTGTGATATTTTCATATAACTCTATTACATAGGCAAGTTAGGGATGTTTGGGCTTTATTTGATATTTTTCTTCCAGAATGATAACAACTTACATTATATAACTTCACAAAGGATATAAGTTGCTTTCTTCCTAATAATTCTGTGAAGAAGTAGGGTAACTATTATAACTTAACTGATGAGGCTCAGAAATGTTAAGTTATTTGTTCAAGTCAAAGGGCTAGATCAATGGCAGTCCAAAGTCAAGTTCCAGTATCTTAATTTCAAGACCAGGGCTCTTCTACTGTGTTGCCTCAAAAACAATCACTTCATTCTTAGAAGAAATGCACACAAATAATGGGATATTAAACTAGGCTAGAGTATTCTATTTCTGGTACTGTTAGTCTGGACAATTTATACTTTTGTTAAGTATTCATCTGTTTCACTCGGATTATCAGTTTTATTGGCATATAATTGGGCAAAATAGCTCCTAATAATTGCTTTAATTTTTATCTTCATTGCTGGCTCATTCACCCTTTTCATTTTTTATACTAGTATTTTGGTTTTCTTCTTTTTTTAATCAAGTTAACTAATGATTTATTTATTTTATTGTTTTCTTCCCATAAAAACCAGCTCCTAGTTTTATTTATTAGTTCTTTTCTTTTATTTTTTGCTTTCTATTTTATTAATGGCTTTTTTGACTTTCAGGATTTCTAATTTGGTGTTTAACTGAGGATTTTTAATTTGTTCTTTTTCTAGTTTTTTTTTTTTAAATTGCATGTCCAATTCATTTATCTGCTCTTTTTCTTTTTTATTGATAGAAGCAAAGGTAGGCTTGAAAAGCCTGAATAGCTTACCATTCCTTTGCCCTACAGTTGACTAGCTTGGCTCTAAACTTACCAGTTACCTTTGAATCCTTTGTCCCTTTATCCTATTAACAGTCACACCTAGCCAAACCCTGACCCTGGATTACCTACACTATCCATCATGTCTTTGCTCAGGTGCTACTGAACACCCTTGGAGAAATCTCATCATTATTTAGGCTGGGGTCATTGCAAATTTATGTTATCTTAAGTCAAATGGACCCTCATTAGTGCATGATGATCCTTTCAGTCTTCAGTGATGGATTGTCTATCATCATTACAATAGTAAGTATTCCAAACCTCTTCATATTTTCTCAGACCTTCTATAAGCACCTGTTCTTTACTCCTCAGAAGAGGAAGAAACTTCTTACTTTGTTAAAAACCAGAGATATTTCTTCTCAAAATTCCTTTTTCTTATCCCTCATTCTTTCCTCTCTTATAAGACCCTTTCCTATTGAAAATTTACCCCTTTTCTTGTGCTTTTGAATCCATTCACTTCTGTTCCCTTTGAGAACTTGGCCCTTCAATCATCCTTTACTTTTTTTTATCTTAAATCTACTATATCCTTCCCCACCACCTACCAACATACTAGGTCTCCTTCATTCTTAAACAAACAAAAAACCCTTTACTTGATGGTATTCATTCCCTTTCTGATATCTTCCTATATTTTTCTCCTTTTAGGGTTGTCAAAGCATCATAGAACCATAGATGTATGGTTTAAACTAAGTTTAGACGTCACCTCCATTCAACCTTCTAATTTTGTAGATATCCAAACCGAATCATAAAGTGAACTGTACTATTTCAGGTCATGCCAATAATGAGTGACAGACTCAGGAGTTGAACTTAAGTCCTCTGGCTCTCTACTCAGGGCTCTCTCTTTATCTCTCTCTCTCTCTCTATCACCACACGCTATTCCTCTATACCTTACCTCCAATTCCTTACTTACCATTCTTTTTTTATTCTCTTTCAGTGTAGTTCCTGATCCCACTACTCAATTAAAATTATTCTCTCCAAGCCCAAGAATATCTTAACATACATATGATATCTTGGAAGGTTTTGACATTGTCAGCCACCCTCTTCTCCTGTATACTTTGTCCTCCCTTGGCTTTTATGATATTGTACTCTTTTGATGCTCTTCCTATCTGTTTAACCATGCTTATTCTCCTTTGCTGGACTATCCATCTCCTCTTCCTCTTGACCCCAAAGTATTATCATCTCCCAAGGCTCTTCCCTAGGCCCTCTTCTTTACATTCTTTTCCAGTTTTCATGGGTTTGGTTATCATTTCTTGTGCAGATGATGTTGAAATGTATTTATCCAGTCTTAATCTCTTTCCTGAACACCACTCAGTATTTTGAACTTCCTTCTGTATAGGTCCACCTGGATGTCCCACAAAAATCTCAAACTCGATGTTTTTAAAATGAAACTCTTTAAATTTTCTTGTAAGCCCACCCCTTCTTGAAATTTATGACAGGATAATCCAGTCATCCAAGCTCACAAACTTTTGAGTCCCACTTTACTCTTCTCCTTCCAACAGCTCCCATATAAAATTAGTTTCCAAGTTCTGTCTACCCTAACTTCCTAACATCACTTGTAGGGTGCAGAGGAAAGGATACCATGGGAACCAGGTTCAAATCCTGGCTGTGCCAGGGTCCTAGGATACAATTAGGATGACTTTAGGCATATCACTTTATTTGTCTGGACTGGTTTGCTCATATGATCCTGTTATTTTGTACCCATCTTCTCTCTACTTACCAAAAACCCACAGTCCCTCGTAATTCCTTACTTGTACTATTAAACAACCTAGTAATTGGTTTTACTTCATCTACCCCATTTTTTTAAAGCCAAAATTACATTTTCCTGAAGTACAGATCTGACCATCTTGCTTTCCTGCTCATGAAGTTTCAGTGGCTGCCTTTTGCATCTTGGATAAAATACAAAATCAGTTTAGAAGTCAAAACTCTACATAATCTGTCTCCAGCCTATTATGCTAGGCTGATTATGTATTTCCCTTATGCTACCTCCCTGCCAAACTGGACTACTCACTACTCCCTGTTCAGACCATTCTTTCTTCTACCTCTGGACCTTGGGACAGGCTATTCCCCATGCCTGGAAGCTTTCTCTTCTTGCCTCTACCTTTTGAACTCCTAGCTATCTTTAAGGCTCAAATTAATTTTACCTTATGTTGATAGATATCTTGAGTAATTAATCACCCTAAAATCGATTTAAATTTATTATGTACATATTTTGCACTTACTTATCTGCACACATGTTGTATTCTCTTAGAAGACTTCAAGACCCTTGAGAGCAGGTGTTTTATTTTATCCCCAGCATTTAGCACAAAGTAGGTACTTAATAAATGCTTGGGTTTTTTTTTTGAATTGAATTGAATTGAGATTGATTCTAATTGATGGCATTACTGATATTTTTATATTGACAACAGTTTCTACATCAGTGCAGTTATTTTATGTCATTATTCAAAGGGGTTTCACTAGAGGGACATTAATCACTAGTAGATAGAGTATTAGACTTAAGGTCAGGAAGAACTGAGTTCAGATCCTTCCTCTGGTGCTCAGGTAATTATAGGCAGGTTACTTAATCTCTCTGAGTCTTAGTTTCCTGATATAAAAATTTAAATAATAATTATTATATTAATCACTAATATTAATATAATAATTATTATAGCTAACATTTATACAGTGCTTTAAGTTTTCCAAAGTGCTTTATAGTTATTATTTCCTTTGATTCTCTAACAACCAAATAAGGTAGAGCTAGAGGTGTTAAGTAACATGACTTGAGTCACACAGTCAGTTACGTGATTGAAGATTTATTCAAACTCAGGTCAGGAAGACCCCAAGCCTATCACTCTATGAACACCTACATATCTCATCTTCACCCTCATTGTCAAAAAATAATAACTCTAGTATCTATCTCATAACCTTATTGGGTTGATCAAATAATATATTATATGTAAATGACTTTGCACATTTTAAAGAGGTATATAAATGTCAGCTATTATTACTATCCATAGGATCATAGATTTCAAGTCAGAAGGGACCATAGAGGGCATTGAGTCTAGTGCTTTATCCTTCACATGAGGAAACTCAAGCCCAAAGAGGTTAAGATAATTTAAACAGACAATGAATTAGCTGGGATTTGAGCTCAGGACCTCCGGCTCTATATCCAGCAAAATTTTCACCAGGCTAGTTCTCAACATATATCATTTCATAGGATTCTCTCAGAACTGTGAGGGAGGTTGACAGGGTATGCTTAATTTTGTGCAATTTGATAGAAAACAAAGTAAAAATATGGAGAATTTAACTGACTTGCCTAAATGTATTCAGCTAGCTGGTAGAAGAAAGCCTTAAAACCAGGTCTCTTGATTTCCAGCACAGGTCTCTTTCCATGTATGGAAGGAAAGGGAAAGAAAGGGAAAAGGGAAGTTTGTTATGGAGACAATTAGATCACTTATAATCTTATATAGATAAAAATACTTTTGTTAAATATAAGCCACCACCTCCCTTCCCTGCCTTAATCTGGAAAAGCATGCATGAGCACAATTTGCAGATTGCATCAGTCATTAAAATAGTTGGGTTTTGCTTCTCCAAAAGCCTTCAGTGGCTGCTTAGTATCATGGTGAAACACTGTCACCATTCTTCCTCAGACAAATACATTTTAGCATATTAAAAGGTTCAGTTAGAGCCTAGATGGGAAAGCAGAAAAAAATCAAATAGAAGGGATGAACCCTGAATAAAGTCAAATCAAGTATATACATGCCTGGTTTATCTCAAATGAGTGAGTGTGCATGGGATATGTGGATGTGTGTGTGTGTGTGTGTGTGTGTGTGTGTGTAGATAGGCAGTTTCTGCTAATTTTGGAAAACTAAGGCATTACTTCAGTCTTCTTCATCTGACTCTGTTGATCAGAATAGCAATGATGTTTACAAACATGTGCAGATAAGCAAGTCTTAATTGATAAAGCAGAATAAAGGTAAGGTGCTTAATCAGTTCATGTTAAAGCAGTCTAGAATATAGACATTCAACTGAATAAAAACACAGAAAAAATTATTTTATTAGTGGTAGGTAAATATAGAGATTTATGTAGCCATTACTATATGTAGCACATTTTGTGAACTTTAAAAGTGCTATATCAGTATCAATGATATCATTAGATTTTTGATAACAAAAAAAGATTTGCATTTTAGTATAGTTGCTCATACTCACTTAAAGTTTTTTTTTGTTTTTTTTGTTTTTGTTTTTTGGCATATTAAACCATCCCTTTTTTTTTCTTTTAGTGAGGCAATTGGGGTTAAGTGACTTACCCAAGGTCACACAGCTAGTACGTGTCAAGTGTTTGGTCTGAGGCCGGATTTGAACTCAGGTCCTCCTGACTTTAGGGCCGGTGCTCTTCCCCTTTTTTTTAATCTGTAGGACAGTGGTTTGCCCTGAGATATTAAAAGAACCAGGGGGAAGGTTTCCTCTTAAGATTTACTAGGTGCTTGGAGAGTTACCTAGAGAACTAAGAAGTCCAATGACTTGCTCAGGATCTCATAGCCAGTATGTGAAAAAGGGATTTGAATACTGATTTTCCTGCAGCTCTCGATCCACTACACTACAATGCCTCGCCTATGCCTGTTGAAAGATTGTCAAGCTACAAACATTTATTAAGCATTTATTATATGCCAGCACTATGCTAAACATTGAGGAAACACATAGAAGCAAAAATAGTCTCTGCCGTCCAAGAGTTTACATTTTAATGAAGGAAGATAACAGACAAAGAGGAAGGAGGGAAGGAAGGTACTCCTACAAGAGCATGTTGACAAAGTCTAGAGTCAGAAGCAAAGGCAATAGGGGAGTGATGGTGGTTGGCCTGGGTTCCTCCACAAGATGGAGACCCCAGGAAGAATTCACCAATGCAAGGGGGAAGATGAAGGTTCCAGATTGAGAAGGCTTCTGGTTTTGAAGGAAGTTATAGGGTGAGAACTTGTGAAAGAAAAAAAAAAGGCAGTCATGGGTATGGGATATGAGGTTCTGGAGCAAAGATCCTTTCAATAATAGGTGGTCCTTTGCAGAGCCTAGGTAAATGACCTTTGAGGCATCCATGGGTAAGAATGTTACTGTTTGCAGAACATGTTTAGGAACTTACACTGAATACCCAAATTTAATTCAGTGGTAATGAGTAATGATAATGTTTTTCTGCTCTTTGGAATTTATAATGGCACTGCAGGGGACAGCTGTCCTCAAAATACCATCTATCTTTCTGAGGGAACTGATTGCATTTTTGTCTCCCAAACAACAGCTCTCCAATTTCTCTGTGCTAAAAGCCAACAAGGAAATGAAAAGTTACTAAAGAATTGAGCTAGCAGCCCCACCTCATGAATGTTTTATCATCTTCAGAAGCCTACATACTGGAGAAAATTATCACAGGGATTCATTTTGAAAAGTAAGAGTTATAAAGTATTTGATCAGAATGGTTGAAGTAAATTAAATAGTTTCTCCTGGTAGGTAACAAAGAATTATGCTGCTGTGTGAAAGGGTGGGGATGTGGCAGGAGTAAGACTGTTCATATACTCTGTGATTAGGAGATCAGAGGCGGTCTTGAATTATAAGGACTTGTACAAGCCTCTGAACTACTCATTTCTCATCTGTATGTAAGGTATCAATCATGACATAAAATATTAAAATTTTCTACACGATGTAAACTTGATTATAGTTCAAATGGGTTTGATCCCAGGAATAAATAAATTAACTCTTTTAAAGGGTTAATATTGGAATTGTTTGAAGAGTCTTCTGTAAGTGGTATGGGTTAGAGTGAAACAAAGTTGACTCTTTAGAATGGTTAACCTTACCTATAAAAGTCTTATGTAAGATCAAATAGAAGCTCTGATCAAAACACAAGATAGGTTCATTTAGAGACTGATAGTGCTGAGGGAAAACTAGAAAGGATGCAAAACAGGTAAGAGCATTACTGAGTTTGTCACTTCTTTGGTTATCAGTGTTTAAAATAAAATGTAATTTAAAAACAAAAGATCCTCTTACAGATATTGCATGATTTACTGCAGGGTAAGAATGAGGAATAGATTCTTCTCTTGTGGTTTACCATCAAATCTATAGGGTTTCCTCTTGTACTCCAGATTAATATTATGGTATAAAGGTGCAATGTACAAGAGATACAAGTAGTTGAAGATTTAAACTAACATTCTATGATTAAGATAAGGAATTCTTCCTTTCAGCTCTCAGATAAGGGTGAAGAGGGAATTCTTTAAAAACTACATTACTTGAATTTCACCACAGTGAAACTGCTTATTTATATCATCACAATTTATATTTATCTGCAAATTATACCTGTTACCTCCCCATGTTGCTAATGTACCAACTTCCCAATTTGCACTCGTCTTTCAGCTCTCCCCTGAGCAGCTACAAAGGCTCCTACACAGTCTGCTAATAAGTGATCAGCACTTCCTGTAGAGATGGATCTCTCCAGGCAGCATTCCCCTAGATAGGGGTTCCTACAGGAGTAATTAATAAGTGTCTGGTGCCCTTAAAGATGCCTCCTGAGATAACCAAGGAGGGAGGTGAACCTTGAGAAGGCTGTGTTTATTGCCTAGGATGAGGACAGACAATAATGAGACTGCTACTCAGGGTTTACAATATACCACATTGCAATATACATTTAACTATGTATTTCTAAGTGCAGTAATTTTATAAATTTATGCTTTTGGACTTTTAATGACATCATTGATGTGATGATCTCAAACAATATCTACTAGAAAAACTACTACTTTTTCTACTAGAAAAAGTAAAACTTCTTTCTCTCTTTTTCCATTTAATATCCACATATATGTTTGGTTTGAACACCACAGAACAAGATGACCCCTCCAAGATAAGCTGTTCACTGGAAATCTCATCATGCTGTTTAACTTAGCCTTAGATACTCTGAACCTCCCAACTCCCTCAGCCTCATCTGTCCTCTGACTGCAGGGCTAAAGTGTGGAGCATTAAACTTCACCCAAAGCATTCCCCTAGAGAGGGTAGAACCTGGACTTTGTAGCTCACTCTACTTTCCATCTGCATCTCTCTCCTCTGGAACAAGATGCCCTCTGCCATCCTCCAGCTTTTTCTAGCTTCCTTTTGTGTGCTGTCTTCCCCATTAGATTTTAAGTACATTGAGGACAGGGACTATCTTTCTTTTTTCTTATTTGTATCACCTGCATTGAGCGCAGTGCCCAGCACATAAGAGGCACTTAATAAATGTTTACTGAATTGAGTTTTCCCATTTATAGAAATGTGTGTGTGTTTGTTTGTACTATTAACCCTGTCTTGGAATACAAATAAACAAGAAGATAGTTTTTAAAGTCGTTTCAACTTTCCACTAATCCCATTTATTGTTTGTATATAGAATATAGATGACAGCTTAAATCATAATGCATCCCTGGGGACTTGTGCTCAACATAAAAGGATCAACAATATTCTATATTAAAACCTTGATTATCAAGAGTCACCTATCTTTCTGTAAAGCTCAATCTTGCTAAACAATGGAAGTTTGAGAAGCAGGACCTCCCCAAACATACCTCTCCTTGATGTTGAAGAAATAGGCCCTGAACACCCTGCAACAACTAAAGAGGAAAAAAAGACCAGATAATTAAGAAATTATCACCAAAAATCCGTGATTAGTGGTTTGCTGCAGAAAGGATAATATGCATTTGACTGGCTATAAAAAGGCTTATTGCCTTATGAAAAAGCAGAAAAGTGTATTAGAAGCAATAGAAGATTTAAAAAAAATAAGATATTGGGAAAATTGTTGTGCAGTTGTGTCTGACTCTTCATGACCTCATGTGGGGTTTTCTTGGCAAAGATACTGAAGCGGTTTGTCATTTCCTTCTCCAGGTCATTTCATAGATGAGAAAACTGAGGAAAACAGGGTTAAGTGACTTGAAGTGACTTGCTCAGGATCACATGGCTAGTAAGTGTCTGAACCTGGGTTTGAACTTGGGTCTGTCTTCCTGACTCTAGGCCCATCACTCTATCCATTGCACCATCTAGTTGCCTGATTAGAAAAGTAAAGAAGTACAAATAGAATCGACAATTGTCAGCACCATGAGCAGAAGGGCTTGTAAATGCCTCCAGAGGCAAGGCTCTATACCTACGAAAAGCAATCAGTACAACTGGCCTCACCTGGGCTGCATTCTGCTTACATTATTGTTGTGTGGGGAGTCACAAAGTTGGGAGATTTAAAGCTGAAGAAGGGTGGTAGTGGCAGTTATCCTTAGATAAGAGGCTGGCCACATCTTTGGTAGATAATGTCTATGCAAAGAGTTTTACACTCAAAACTCTAGGGCTCAGGAATGAGAGGTCTTATTGTTTGTAATTACCTGGAAACTTCTCTGCTGTGCTCACTTCTCTATGTGTCTTCCTTGTTATTTTGATCAGGAAAGAAAGTGCCCCAAAGTGTGTCATAACTCCATTTGCTATTTACTTACTGGTCAGGTTTTCAGGATACATACGTCATGAGGATGAGGCCATTCTAAGATAGCTGAAGCTACATCTCTAAAGCAAGCAACTGTCTGAACATTTGCCTGATTAAACTTGAAGTGTGTTTAAGGGCCCCAGACATAACAATGATAATCATCATCAATAGAATTGAGGCTTAGAAGTATCGAGAAGGTAAGGAGCAGTAGATAGTGGTATAACAGAAAAGATGAGGGCCAATGTGTTTCACTACAACTTTGTAAGAAAGAATGAAATGGGAAAAAAAATTAAAAAAGCAAACTGATGCTAAGAAGTAGAAGAGAGATCACTGACTTGCTTTAGTAGTCCCTAAGGGCATCACTGTGTCTGAGGATCAGCCACAGGACAGCCATTCTATTGCTAAATGATTGTGGAGTCCATCCTGCCAAAACAAGGCTACTATCTGGTAATGATGGTAACCCATTTTCCTGATTGCAAATGCTAGGAAGATTATGTCATTAACCCCAAATCAGACTCTCTGCAACTTCTACCCATCATTCCAAGTTCTGCCTTCTGGGACAAAGTAGAGTAAGTTTCTTCCCTTCTCCATCAGATAGATTTTCAAATATGACAGCTTCCATTATCCTCTTAAGTTTTCTATTCTTCAGGCTAAACATTCCCAGTCTCTTCATGAGATCCTCCTGAGTAATGAGGATCCCTCTCCTCATCTGTCTTCCCTATCTACATATGACATAATTAAAAGGTACCTTGCAATAGGAATGTAGATTTAGAGCTGGAAGGGAACTTAGACATTATCTAGTCCAATCCATCATTTTACAGATGAGGGTGTTGATTTCCAAGAGGTTCTGGAACTTGCCTAAGATCATATAATTAAAGAAAGAGGGGTCAGACTATAACCGAAGTCCTCTGATTCTGAATCTAGCGTTCTTTCTATCATAGATAATATCAGGAATAATTACAGGACCCGAAAAATTACACACAGAAAAAAGACAGGCCAGAAGTGATAGAATGTTAAGAATACACAGGCAACAATTTTCAGGATATCACAAAGAGGTGATAATTCCAAAAAAATGCAAAAGTTCACAGATGATATTATCACCATACATCTTTGACATTACAGATAGACAGTAACCTGGCCCTGGAATTGAATAGTTTGGGAAGATAGGACTGGATCATATTTGTAAAACTGTGCAATAATGTCGATGATTTCAAGGTGCTTCCTCCTGACAAGCTTCCCTCTCTCCATCCCTTTTAAAGCACTAATATTTTCTAAGTCATATTGATGTATGAACATCATAATTTCGAAAGAGTTAAAGTTGTTGATGACCCAAGAGGAAAAGGAAAGTTGAAGCCTGTATATAAGCCAATGAAGCATATAATCCATGATTGCTTATTTATGAGTAGTGGTATAAAAGACACCACTGAGGACATATATGAGCTGTTCGTGTACTGAAAGTAAGGAGTAACAGAAGTACAGTCAAAATATTGTACTGGTAGCCTTATATATGACAGCTAGGTGGCAGAGTGGATAGAGCGCTAGGCCTGGGAAGACACATCTTCCTGAGTTCAAATATGGCCTGAGACACATACTAGCCATGCGATCCTGGGCAAGTCACTTAATCCTGTTCGCTTCAGCTTCCTCATCTGTAAAATTAGCTGCAGAAGGAAAAGGCAAACCGTTCTAATATCTTTGCCAAAAAAAAAAAAAAAGACAAACCCAAATTGAGTCATGAAGAATTAGATACAACTGAAACAAATGAACATCCTATCTATCTATATAAGTTTATATATACACATATGCGACACATGTATACATTCATGTATGTGTGTATGTGAGTGTTTGTACACTTGTATAAAAACTTTTGGGACACACTTTATGTATGATACAGAGTCTCCCTGTCTTACCTAGACTTAGAAGTACAGGAGTGATTTATTGTCCTTGTCTCACTGTGATCAGCATACGAACTTCTGACTTGGGCTGGTTAACCTGTCCTTTGGAAACCCGGCAGCCTCCTGCTCCCATAATGGTGATGGATTTAGTACAAACCCCTGATTGTCTTAGACCAGTGTAGCTCAGAACTCCTGAGCTCAAGAGATCTACCAGCCTCTTCCTCCCCAGTAGCAGGGAACCATAGGCATGTAGAACCACATTCAGTTTGACTATGAAATGTTAAAAAAAAAAAAAATCAAAGGACCTCTGATTGTTGGGTAGGACTCTCCATGGAAGATTTATAGAAAGATATAGAGAATTACATAGGATAAAGGCACATGACTAGGCTATGATCTGTACCACTAGAGAATGTATTCTGCAGATGAAATTATAGAAGCTAATAGAAGTACTGAAATATGTACAGGACACTAACTTTACAACTTAAATTATAAAAAAAAATCTGATTCTATTGGGCACTTCATTCTTGCCTGTTACAATATTTTAGGGTTTTCACTCTTTCACATAATTATTAGTTATTCCTCTCATTTTTGTATCATCAGTAAATGTAATGTCTGCTATCTGTCTAGTAGTGGTCATAGAAGGCAATGTTAAGCAAAATAGGGCTAAGATCAGAGCCTTTGGTCATTATATTACAGACTTTCCTCTAGCAGGGCATCATTGCACAAATCAATGTCCTTTTGAGCTAGTATCATCCAGCTCACATCTTTTCATCTTGTTCACCACTGTATAACAAGAGACTTCATCAAATATCTTGTTGAAATCCAGATATTCTAAATTTATAGTATGCAATGCGCTCTTTGAATATCGTCAACAATGGCAAATAATCATCCTTCAAGGCTAGGTTCGATTTTTTTGAGAGGCCCAAAAGTAGTTTGGAACTGAGTATGATGATTAAAAGAAATGGTATGTGACTCTAAAATCACGAGGGTGCTTTGTCCCATGGGACAGCAAACTGGCTATGAAGGCAATTCCAAAAGAAAAGTTCTGAAATTTTTTAAAAAAATGTCAGTATTATCAGGAAAAGTTCCTAGCATTGCAAATTGACTACTTTGAAAGGGACATGACTCATTTGGGTACCCAAATGTTATCACTGATTGAAACAAATCAGTCTTTTTATTTTATGTTTATTCATCCTATGATATACCAAATTTAGAAGGTATTAGAAGATAATAAAATTGAATTAACAATGGAAATAATATTTAATATAATTTAATCTTCCTTTGATATTAAGGAAAGTATGTCCGATTGTTACAATTTGTTCCCTATACATCTGGAAAAAATAATCCTCTTACCGTACAGGTCTGACCAAGTCATGCTACTGCTAAAAAACCTTTAATGGTTTGTTATTGCTTCTAGCATAAAATATAAACTCCCTAGCATGACATTTAAGGACTGCCACAATCTGGGTCCAACTTTTTGAGTCTTATTTTTCTTTATGTTTCTACATTCCAATGAATGACTAGTTTCTTCCAAGGTTCAGAATGAAAATGCATACCTCTATGCACTTGCCCATGCCCAGAATATACTCTATGTCAATCCACCTTCCAAAATTATTTTATTTCAATGTTTTGATCAGGTGTTACCTCTGATTTCCCCAGTTGAAAATGAATATTTCCTCCTCAAATATGACTAATGTATTTTGTCTGGATTTCTGCCCCATCACAACTTATATCGCATTATATGTATCTATGACTGTTCTATCTTCTCAGTAAAATTTAAATTCTGAAAGGAAGGATTGATTTTTTTTTTTGGTATTTTATCCCCAGGACATCTTATATTTTTATACTGAATAGGTACTTAAAAGATGTTTATTGAATTGAAGTTGTATCAGTGTTAACATACTAAACAGAGATACTCATGCAGGCACATAAACTGAAAAGAGTTGATGGGCACGTGAAGGTCTTGGACTGTATATTGGAAACAGATTTTGTAAATAAATCTTGATTATCACCTTATTTATTTATGTCTTTTTCTTAAGAGTATAGACAAAATTTCTGATTGAATTAAAAAAAAATTGGCTTGGACTTCAGAGAAGTGTGAGGTTTACAGGAAATGGATTTGGCAAGAAAGGTATATACACTATTCACACATACACACACAATTTCCTTCATGTTTTAAGATGAAGTTGCTGACACTGTTACTTCCCCTGAGTGCAACTATGCCTTGTGAATACAATCTCTCTTAAAAGGATTCATGACTATCTCAGTATTTTACAAGATTACCAAAACCAATCTGACTTTGGCCCCAGGCACTTCAAAAGTGAAACAGTAATGATGTCATAGTAAGAATGATTTTCATTTTCCTAAGAAGTCACTGTGGTTATGACTACAAATGAAGCCTTGAAGATGCTACCCAAATAATAGAAGGGTGTCCAAGTCTCTAATCTTGAGGAAGAAGACATTTAAGTTCCAAAATTAGTTATTTTTATTGATCTGACTTCTCAGGTAATTCTTCTTCACTTTGCCTGTCCTGATATGGCCTATATCCTTTCCAAAAAAACAAAACAATACCAAAAGAAAAAGGCAATTATCTTTTTCAGCTGAACAGGGCAAAATGTCTTGTGTTATGAAACTAAATGTTTTTTTCCTCAAGGTTGCTGATGTGATGGTCTCAACCAATATTTCCCTCAAGAACAGACTAGCATATCCTTTCTAGAAGGGCTTTAACTTTATTATCTTAGTTGAACATCAGTGAAAAAACAATCATTGAACCCTAGAAAGAGACAGTTAGCTTTCTCACATTGTACTGTTACTAATGTATTCCAATTAGAAAAGTGCTAATATGGAGCAGGGATAGACATTCACATTTAGAAGGGGAAATTTACAAACAAAACCATGGGTAATATTTTGGATAGTTTACACAGAGGAGTAATCACTGGAACTAATACTGTAGTTATCTTTCTACCCATGGCAGCTTCTGCTTATAGGTTTTTTCCCCTCTACATCTTACAATCATTGATCTATTACGACACTCTAGTCACACTGCATTGCATATAAGGTAAAACTGTACATTTTACAGTCCCAGTGTAGCAAGCCAGTGGGCTTTACCCTCATTTGAATACTAATGAACCAAACCATCATCAGACTCTGCTGCTGGAAATCAGCATAAAGAAGTTGATTCCTTATAAGTTTCCTAATGGAAAAGGATAGCATGTTACTGACTCAGCACTTGTAGGCAATAGGGTGAAGACATCTTCTGGGATGTATAAGTCTCCCTAAACTGGAGTCATTTTTTTTAGGTTGCTGAGTGTTTGTTTGCTGATTGCAATTGTCAGAATGTTTAGAATTTGCAGAGTGCTTTCTTTTATTTGGTCCAATGTCTCTAATCATACTGCTTTTAGGATACATCGAACAAGATTTATCTGTTTAGGATGCTTTGGTATGTCCCCTAGGTATTCCAAATCCAGGGATTCTCAGAAATTTATATTAGGATTGAGTAAAAAGAACATTAGATTTGGAGTCAGTGGACCTGAGTTCAAATTTCACTTCTGCTGCTTGCTACCTTTGTGACTTTGGGAAATTCACTTCACCTTTTGGGACCTTTGATTTCCTTGACTGCAAAATTAGGAAATTAAACTAAAGGATCTATAATGCCCAATCGAGTTTATAGATTCATAGAATCTATGATCCTAAGAGGTTTTGGTTTTTAATTACATTCGTGAAATACTAAACTTAATCACAGCAGCTAACTGCATGTAACTAAGCAAACTGAGGCCTTTTGATTAGTAATCCAGCCAGCTTTCACACTCTGACATCAAAATTTATGCCCTCCATGAAAAAACAAGGCCAAGGATACATAACATTAAACCAACACACAATTAACAGTACTTTGTTCTAATTATCTCTGGGCACAATTTATGTTGGCCCTGTAGTTCATTTTTCTTCTTTGATAGCTCCTTAGACTATTTATGCAGATTAATTCTTGATGTATTGGCATTCCCTAATATCAGTGGTTGCTTTTTTTTTTTAAACCAGCTTTCACACAAATCTGACCCTGGTGTGATAACCTAGTCACTGACCTCTAATGCTCATTTTCTTTCTTGACATTTGGCCATGACTGATAAAAGGTCATATATTTATAGAATGAAGTTCTATGAATTGGGAGGACACAAAAGGACCAATCTACAGCAGTTATGACACCAACACAATCTGAAGTAAGAAGAATTTAGGTTTACTTTTTGTTGTTGTTCAATCGTTTCATCCGTGTCTGACTCTTTATGACCCCATTTGGGGTTTTCTCGGTAAAGATACTGGAGTGGTTTGCTTTTTCCTTCTCCTGCTCATTTTACTGATGAGGAAACTAAGGGAAACAAGTTTAAGTGACTTGCCCAAGATCTCACAGCTAGTAAGTGTGTGAGGCCAAATTTGAACTCAGAACACACATGTACAAAAATGTTGATAGCGGCTCTGTTTGTGGTGGCAAAGAATTGGAAATTGAGGGGATGCCCATCAATTGGGGTATGGCTGAATAAGTTGTGGTATATGAATGGAATGGAATACTATTGTGCTATAAGAAATGATGAGCAGGCAGACTTCAGAAAAACCTGGAAAGACTTGTATTGTCTGATGCTGAGTGAAGTGAGCAGAATCAGGAGAATGTTGAACACAGTAACAGCTACGTTGTGCGATGACTAATACTGATAGACTTAACCTTTCTCAGCAATACAAGGATCCAAGACATCTCCAAAGGCCTCATGATGGAAAATACTACACACATCCAAAGAAAGAATTATGGAGTTTGAATGCAGATCGAAACATACTATTTGCTATTTTTTTCCTTCTGTTTTGTTTTGTTTCCTCTTTCTGGTGGTTCCTCCTATTGGTTCTAATTCTTCCTTACAACATCACTAATGAGAAAATATGTTTAATAGGAATGTATATGTATAGCCTATATTAGATTGCGCACTGTCTTGGGGAGGAAGGTGGGGAGGGAGGGGGAGAAAAATTTAAAACTCAAAAGCTTATGGAAGTGATTGTCGATAAATCAAAATAAATGAATTAAAAAAATTTTTAAGATTTAAAAAATTAAAAAACAAAACGATCTCAGGAAGATGAGTCTTCTCGACTCCAGGCCTGGTACTCTATTCACTGTGCCACCTAGCTGCCCTGATATTTAGAAACCTAAAATTAGCTGGTAAGTTCAGTGACCCATCATCAATAGTAAAGAGAAAGGGGAAAAAAATAGCAGAACTAATCAAAGTATTTTGGAGATAGGTACAATTTTCATTTATTGGATTTGTAGGTTTTCTCATATTTCTCATAGTGTTCTCCTAAATAAAAAATTCTTTTGGAAGTCATAAGTAACCACTGCAGGATTCTTGAACAGAATCTCTATCTAATTTAGTATGTTTATCTGACCATATTATTTTATGTACTGAAAATGGGTATGCACATAAAGGAAAAGCAACAAGCTCAGCAGGTAGGCTAACAGTGCGGAAATAGAAGGGCCTGGTAGGTCTAATTCTGGCTCTGAGGCTGGCTCCCTATGGAGCTCTGATCAATGTATTTAGCCCTTGTGAGCCTCAGTTACCTATTCTAGAAAATGGGTCAACCAAACAGGGCAGAAATTTACATAGCATTTCACAGTGGGTTTCAAATGGGAAACTGCTTCCTGCTTTCTAGAGGCAAAAGTCTAACAGCTCTGAAATAGCAGATGTGATTCAGAAACACTAGGAAAGAAGGTTTCACTTGGAACCTTGACTTTCTGGGTGGTTGGGAAGTAGCTCTGACTCAAAACAGTAACAAATGTCTTTCTAAAATGCACGGTGCTTTAAAATTCCACCATGTGAGATGGGGCATCCGTAAAAGAAATAAGGCAGTGGGACTCAAAATTAGAGACAAATGAAAGTAAAACCTCTATGGTACTTCAATGAAACTGTGATTCTAGTTATACAGGTATTCCCATTAAAAGGAAGGGAAAGTGGGAAGGTAAGGGAAAGAGTAAGGAAATAAACATTTATTAAATGCCTACTATGTGCCAGGAACTGTGCTAAGTGCCTAGCACATAGTAAATAATGTTGAGTGCAGTTTTCACAACAACCTTGTGAGGTAGGTACTATTATTGTCTCCATTTTACAGAAGGCATACAGAAGTCAAGTGACTCGTTGAGAGTCACATAGCTAGGAAGTCACATGCTACAATGGTAAAAATCAGTAACCATTCACATCTCATCCTATGCAGCTCTTGACCATAACCTCCTGTAAATCCTCCATAATGGTAACAGGAGGAAGTAAAAGAGTCATTTAATGTACCAGGGACCTTTCTCTAGAGTCTAGATCTTTTGAAATTGTGTAGATAGCATTGAGTACATGAGTTATCCTTAACTCTCACTGTATAACTGATCCACCTAATTTTCTAGCCAAATAATATCCCTTATGTACTTTTTTTTAAAGTGATAGGTTACTGTCTGTGTACTCACACCCACCATGCATCTTGGCATTATCCATTACACACAACTTTAAATTGTTAGAGATTCTGGTATTAAAAGACTTGCATCCATTATAGTATATCTGGAAAGATATTGGCACTAAAAAGTTGCCTTTTCTTCTTGGAGAAGCTTAGGATAATCAAAATCACTGTGTAATTTCCCCAATAAAAAGGAACCCATCGATTCTTTTCCTCTCATTTAATTCTAGGACCAGGTTGCTGGACATTTGAAGTGTTTGTCCATTCTATGTGTACCAATAGATTTTCCAACCAGTTGCATATCATAGTCTAGACAAAAGACGTTCTTCACTCACTTAGTTTTCCCTCTGCAGATAGTGATGCCAAACTTCTGAAATACAATGGGTTTTATTTTGGGGGATAAATTTTTAGGACTTAGTGCAATCATTACAATATAATTTAGAAAAAGGAAGATTTAGAAGACCTCACCATCAATAGGAAATCATTCTTTGACTTGGACTGTGTTCTGGATACTCTCTATGCCAATAGCAAACATTTTTGGTGAACATTACTCTCCCTGTTTTATGCTTTACTTGTTAATAATAATTAAAAGATCTCTGAAGAAAGTCATCAATGTTGTTAAAGAATTTTTGTTTGATTTGCATATTTGTATAGAGGACAACTTTTTTTTTTTTTAGGAGATCCTAATAGGGTAGCATTTCATTCCACCAAATCATGGCTGCTTTTCAGGAAAAAAAACAAAACGAAAAACAACCAACATGCATGTGGAGATCTTGTTTTCTTTGCACTATTCAATAAATTATGTGAATATAAAAATGCAGTTTGTTAAACAATATAAGACCTGTGTATTTGCTGTATATCTTCATCAATGATACCCTTGACAAAAGTGTAAATTATTCTCATAGATTATTGGGATGGTAGCAGAAACATGGATACTGATCAATAGTCATTGATATTTTCTTGATCACTTTTTTGATAGTAACAAGTTTTGAGTTTGTTTTTTTTTAACCCCAAGAATTTGTATCCTTCCTTCTTTCAGGTATCTTAAAAAAATCAGTAACTTCATATTCACAAAATTGTCTTGACTCTGATAGTGACTCCTCTGAGTATATTTGATCTAAAAATTGTTATTTAAGTCAACAAGCAAGTCAGCAGGGATATATTAAGAGCTTGCTATATGTCAGGCACTGTTCTAAGAACTGGGAATATAAAGAATAGTGAAAACAGTCCCTGTTTTCAATGAGCTCATGATCTAATATTTGCCTTCATTAGTGACATTTCTACTTCTACACGTAGCACAGCACTTCAGAGATTGACTTCAAAAAGGTGGTGCCTCCATTGTCATTGATGGAGAAAAGAGTTTGTTACACAAATCATCACAGATCTAGCTTATTTTCATCTTTTTTTTTTCTTTTTGGTCCTCTTTCTAGTTTCATCCTTAAAAGTCCAAGGGTAATTTGGTTTAATTGAGTCTCTCAACTAACTTTCTATAAACTTTTCCCTTCCAGTTCTTCTTGCTATTTTACCAGGTAATACTACTCAGAATCACCTGACATCACCCTATGTAAGCTTTTATAAACAAGTTTCTATTCTAACAGATGCTGGCCTTGGCTCTTATATTTTCTTACTTGGCAAGGAGATGAAATATTTTCTGGAAGAGGCAGATTGCCCAGTTGTGAAGGGAGAATCAAATGAGATAACCTAGAGAAAACACTTTTCAAACCTTAAGTGTGCTTCATAAATATATTATTAGTATTATTAATTCTAACCTCTTTTGGTCTCTTCATTGTAAGGATGAATTAATAACAGTTTAATTATCCTTAGGAAATGGTGGTAGTTTATATCAATCATGGAAAATGTGCAATAGATGAAAGAAAAAAAAAAGTACAGCCAGCTGAAATAGATTAGGTTGGTGTTGCCCTCAACTGGGTTGTGTATATTCTTATTTTCATCCTTTCTTCTAATATGGTATTGATGTTGTTCTTGGGTCTAACAAATCAATATTTTGATGGCATCCTGACAACTGATTCAGAAATGACTACCATATCACTGTTTGTGGTTAGAACATAATAAATTCCACCATTTGTGATGCTATTCAATGCTTGCCATGTCCAATACCTCTTGATCCTTTCTAAAGTATGACTGAAGCTTCTGTCTAGTCTACAAACTTTTAATCTCATTTCTTGCCCCTGAATAATGTTTCCAATATATTTTTCATCATTTTCCCCTATGCCCACTTTTGTATTGAAGTCACTGAACATATGTTGTTTTAACTTGGAGGGTTTTATTGAGCTCTTTTGTGGAATTTCTCAACCTCATCATACTTTGCAATAGATGTTTAAGCAAATGTTGAGATTTTGTTCTTGTGGGCATTTTTACACATTTATCATTAGTTCTGCAATCTGAATAAAATCCTGTCTTCTGATTCCTTTATCTGTCTTTCCAAGGAAAACCTGGAAGTCCTTCTTTCACTTAGCTCCAATTTCCTCCTATTATTCTATCCTATTATCCTGACTTAGAGTCAGGAAGATTGGAGATTCATATCCTACTTCAGAAATATATTATCTAGGTTTAAGAAGGTCATTTAACTCTTCTCAGATTCAGTTTCCTCATCTAAAAAAATGCAGATAAGAATAACACCTACCTCATAGGGTTGGTGAGAGAAATAAATTAGATGATACACACATACAATGTTTTGCAGATCTTGAAACTATTTAAAAGCTAGTTATTATTATTTTTTATGACTTCCTTTAGGGTGATAATTCCATTGCTAATATGATTCAGGTCTTCCAGTTACTGGTCTACCTATTGGTCACTGGACCAAGGCTTCACATTTAGATTACCGCCTATCAAGTTACTGGTTACAGATAGTCTCAAAACTCTGTAATTCTCAGTATGTTTTTCCTCACCCCCTTTCTTGCCCCTCTTCCATCATCACAGAAGTTAAAGGGGCCACATAGGTCTAAGAGCCAATTTATACTTTTTTTTTCCTGCTTTGTTGAAATAATTCATCTCCTAAGGATGGGGGATGTTCTATTGGTTACTTAGCTAGGTTGGAAAGGGAGGAAAAAAATCTGCTCATGGATCATCAGTGAAGTCTTTTTTTGTTGTTGTTTCTCAATGGGTGAAGCTTTTTTTTAAATTTATTTTTTTTTTTATTTTTTAACATGTGTTTTTAAAATTTGGGTTACAAATTTTCTCCCATCCTCCCTCCTCACCCACCCTCATTAAAAAGGCAAGCATCTCGATACAGGTTATAGATGTGGTCATGCAAAACACTTCCATAGTAATCATGTTGTGAAAACTAAGTATATTTCCCTTCATCCTATCCTACCCCCCATTTATCCTATTCTCTCTTTTGACCCTGTCCCTCCTCAGAAGTGTTTGCTTCTAATTATCCCCACCCCCAATCTGCCCTCCCCTCTATCAACCCCCTGCTCTCTTGTCCCCTTCCCCCCTTATTTTGCTGTAGGGTAAGATAGATTTCCATACCCCATTGTGCATGTTATTCCCTCCTTAAGCCAAATCCTATGAGAGTGAGATTCACTCATTCCCTCTCACCTTCCCCCATTTCCCCTAAAGCCTTTTCTTGTCTGTTTCATGTGAGATAATTTACCCCATTCTACTTCTCCCTTTCTCCTTCTCCCAGTATAATCCTCTCTTATCCCTTACTTTTATTTTCCAGATATCAACCCCTCATCTTCAACTCACCCTGTGCTTGCGCTCTCTCTCTCTCTCTCTCTCTGTCTATACATACATATAATTTTTTCCCTCCCACTACCCTAATACTGACAAAGGACTCATGAGTTACAAATATCATCTTTCCCTGCAGGAATGTAAACAGTTCAACCTTAATAAGTCTGTTATGATTTCTCTGTTTATCTCTTCCATGTTTCCATAAGTGAAGTCTTGCCAGCATGGTAGAACCTATCTTGAGCTCTCATTCTGCTGACATAACCTCCAAGAAAGAAGCATCACCCTCATACCACAATGAAGACTAAACTGAACCTCATGAGTCAAAATCATTTATTATCAGGAGCAACATATTGGAAAGAGCCTGAACTTTGAGTCAGGAAGCCTTGGTTTCAAGTGCTTCTGAGATTTACTAGTTGTGTGACATTGGGTAAGTCATTTAAACTCTTTTACCGTAAGTATCATCATCTGAAAAATAGGGATAGCAACTACCTTAGAGGATTATTGAGAAGATCAAACTATATAATATAGGTAAAGTACTTTGACAAGTTCAAAGCACTATAGAAATGTTAGTTATTATCATTAATAAAAATTATAAAATCATGTAGTGGCCTTAAAACATTCTGAATGCTCTCTGGCTCTTGTTAAGTGTTCCCAGGAATAATGGAATGCTAACTGTAAAAGAAAAATTTGAAATCATCTGTGTTAGTCCTCCCTGAAAGATAGTAAGAGCTCAATAACTGCTGGTTTACTGACTTATTTCAGTCCTCAAGGCAAGAAGTAGAGAGGCTGCCTAGAATGCCATAGCTAGGCTTAGGAAGTTAGTGGGGAAATCATCTTTGTAAGTAAACATTTGTGTTGTCTTGTCTAAGTTTAGATAATCTCCCTAGACTCATAGACTCAACCAGTTTCTGTTTCTGAGGTTCCTATTTTTGAAGCATGTTTGCTCTCCAACCCGATGTGGAGAAATCACTTTATCTGTTGAAAAACCTTTTATGTTCTGCTTTGATTTTTTTTTTAAAAAGGATATCCCACGTATTTTGGAATTTTTGTAACATAAAGCCTTTTAAAAGGAAAACCATTTTTTAAATCTAATTGTCTCTGTGACAGTTGCTAGGAAACTACCCGATGCAAATTAATCAGTAAATTCCTAGCAGGTAAATACCTGCTAGCCAGAGGAGCTTTGTGTGACTTAGAAGTGACCTAACAGAAAATACTCATTGAAAAAAGACAATTATGGCATTTTATTACAGACTAGCAACAGCATGCTCTACGTCGCTTTTCATTCTTTTCCTGCTTTGCCACAATATGGAAAAAGATTCAGGGGACAAGAGAACATGGTGTGATTGTCTCTGTTGAAAAGGAATGCTAGGAAGGACAAATTAAACCATCCCTCTCATTAACTAAGAGCCTATCGAGAATGAATTGTAAGTTGCGGTAATGATAAAGGATAAAGACTAGAGGGAAGGTATATGCCTGGGCTTTTGATAACAAGCTGCTTTGAGCTCCTGTGTTCTAGTACTATGTACATAAGGATAGGGCTTCTGATTTAAGTTAAAAGATTCTAGATTGAATCAATTCAATTCTGGGTAAAGGTAAAATCAGACTAATCAGTGACTAGGAACACTTAAAACTAATTAATAAGATACCAAAATATATTTCTAATCAAACTATAAAATTTACATCATCTTTCAAATATAGTAGCTATTAATAAACAGTTCTAAATAGCTATTCAAGGGGCAGCTAGTTGGCACAGTGGATAGAACACCAGCCGTGAAGTCAGGAGGGACCTGAGTTCAAATCAGACCTCAGACCAAATACTTGACACTTACTAGCTGTGTGACCCTGGGCAAGTCACTTAACCCCGATTGCCTAAATTTTTTTTTTAATAGCTATTCAAATAATTACATGTATTTAAGAAAAGCCAAGGATAACTGAGTAAAAAGTCTACTATTCCCTACTATCAAACTTGAACATGAACTTAATCTTTCCTTTTTTATTCTTATAATATTCTGCCTTGTATGATACTTCCTTATGTACATGTTATATCCAATTAAAGAGCAATAATCACAATAGTCTATATTTATATAGTTCTGTACATACATTATCATGTTTGATTCTTGCAATCACCCTGTGACTTAGGTAATATGGATATTATTGCCCCCATTTTACAGATAAGAAGATAAAGACTTTGAAAGTTTACATGACTAGCCAGTGGTCCTGTTTGCCCTGACTCCAAGACTATTACTCTTCTACTATGCCATGGTGCCTCTGTAAGAGAGAGTGGAGTTGGGCTAGTTTTTGTCTTTGTATATCCAGAGTTAAAGCAGTGCCTTCCTTGCAAGGTAGGTGCTTAAGATAAATGTTAACCAAATTAAATTTCAATTAATTGAGGCCAATTACTCAAATGAGGAGGCCAAAATGAAGTAAATACTACCTGATTATTATTGAGAAATAAGTATTCCAATAATAAAATTAAATAACAAATAACAAAGTCTTAAAAACCCAAATCTATGATGTGACCAAAAAAAAAAAATTCCCAAAGGCAAGGAGCCTATTAGAATACATGAAGGACCTAAGGAGGATTCGAAGCAAGCTGGATTTTAAGTTTCTCATGTTCTTCCATTGGGTCATCAGATTAACAGAAGACTAAAAATAGCAATTCTTCAAGACCTGAGGACTTGAAACAAGAGTATTGCATGTATTTAAGTGTGACTCTGGCTGGGCAGAGAACATATCCTAATCCTATGCCTTTCTATTCTCCCAATATAAAGATTAAAACTCTACTCCCATCTTCACTTAACTCAGAAAGCACTTAATCCACCAAGAGAATAGTAAATTCAATTCAATTCATTTAGCAAACATAATTAGGTACGTACAGTTGGCAAGCTAGTGCCTTAGTGGGAAAATAATACACTGATGAAAGAAAGAAGAGGATAGTGAAGAGGAAAGGTAGCAAATAGGAAAAAAAGTCTTCCTCCCCTTCCACATTTACTCTACCTTTTGGCACTTTTAGGGTTAAGTGAGAAAGCTAAATGACTTTTTGTCATCAGGACCTCCCCTAAATTTAAATTTCCCATTTCTGGAACACACACACACACATACACACACACACACACAAAATAAATTGCCAATTGACCAGCCATCTCCTGTTCCCCATCCCAACTGCCAGCCTGCCATTTCCAATTTCAAATCTAGCTGTATTTTTAAAAAAAAAATATGTTGGGAAGAATGTTCTTATTTCTAAACCTTTGTTTTACAGTAACAAAGCTCCTCACCATAGTAGCTTATGAATTTGTTGGGGTTGACTCACCCCTGCATCTTCCCAAGGTAGACTTTTTCTTAAGTGAGTCAGTGTTTTTAATCTGTCGTAGTCTTAGACTATAAACTATAAAAGTTATAGCCATTTTGCCTTTAAATGTACCCAAAGGACAACATATAGTGAACACACATTATAAATATAATAAAAATAAAATGAAATAGTATACTGCTTACTGAATTTCAATAGCTCAAAGTAAACTTAAAATGAGACCAATATTTGCCATATATATGTATTTATATATATACACATACCTAAATATGTGTATATGCTAAAGTTCCTTGGTATTTTCTTATTTATTTATTTTTTATTTATTTATTTAAATTTTTTAGGTAATTGGGGTAAAGTAACATGCCCAGGGTCACACAGCTAGTAAGTGTCAAGTGTTTGGTCTGAGGCCTGATTCGAACTCAGGTCCTCCTGACTTCAGGGCTCGTGCTCTATCCACTGCACCACCTGGATGCCCGCCTTGGCATTTTCTACAAGAATAAAGAGTAGTGAAAATTTTTTTTTTAAAGAGGGTCACATATAATATCCAAGAACCTTTAAAAAATAAACACCTATATCTCTACTAAAGGAAATTAATGAAAAAATCATACATAATCACAGTCATGTAATTTAATAAGACCTTTCAATGTCACAGTTTGTTTTGTGTCTTCATATGTGATCTAACCAATATTGGATTCAAAAATATTTATCATATTTACAAAGTCTATGAGAACAAGAATGTCTACTTTTTCCTTTACAAATCCAGTGAGTGTTTAAGGGTTTTTGCTATTGGGAACTTAAAAAGAAACATAATTATTCACTATCTTGATAAATTTGCTTAAGAGTCAGAAATGATCACATTAATTACTAAAATAAATAAGCACTTGCAAGTTACTTAGGATTTTGAGATGGAAAGACTTAATTTTTCAACATAATTATTGAGTGCCAACCATATGCCAGGCATTATATGAGGTGCTAGAAAGATCATATATTTGAATTCTTGCATTTTATGAATGAGGAGATGGAGGCCTGGATGTGTATAGTTTCTCTTCCATGGTTACACACTGCTTTATGTAAACTAAGCTATTAGAATTGGATTCTAGGGAAGAAAAAGAAACTAAGATATGACTCAGTTCTTCTCCTTAATTCTAGAAATGCATCTAGTCCATCATCAAGTTAATGTTGTTAATGTTAATTAAATGTGAATTAAAATATTGTTAGTTAAAGTTAATGTCTAAAAACCAAACTCTTTAGAAGATGATTCCACAGATCCCCTGCATTCCCATTTTTCACAATAAGTGCAATTAAAAAAAATCCTTAATATTCAGACAAGTAGTAACTCCTCCTAGTTGGGTTTAAAATGGAGCCATGGATAATTAAAAAAAAATACATTTAGATTAACTTTGTTAGTTATTCAAAGAGCCTTACTGCTTTCTTATTTACTACTTACTTACACCTCAGAAATCACATAAACTCAAGTAGTTTTAAAGGCAAACATAATGGACTTAATCTGTATTTACATTTCTGACGGCCTACATGTCATTTTATGATAACTAATTAGAAACATGAGTATTTTTTCCAATTATATTTGTTTTCGTCATTTTATCCACTCTATCAAGATCAGAAGAGACAAAATTGATTAAATATAAGGCTGACAAATATCCAACTGGATAAACTGGAAAGAAAATTTGAGAAAGGAACCTAATAGAATCAGAATGGGAAAAAAGTTGAGGCTGTAAGTAAGATCTCTAAATGAATCTTACCATGAGCTGCTTGGGAAAATTAGAAGCAGTCAAAAAGAACCCAACTCAGTATGGTAATCACCTCCATAGTAAAGGAATATGAGGGAGGTGAACTTTTATTGTTTGTAATCAATTGAATTTTGATGTGTTTACAGTGGATATCAAAATATAAGCCTCTGACTTTAGATGAAAGGTCATCTGAGGTTAACATATAGTCAAGAAATGCACCAGAACAGAACCAGTCAAAAACACTTCTATCTAGTTTTGCAGAGTAGATCATCAATGTAAAGCTGGAAAGGATCTAAGAGGTCATCTAATCCAAAGACTCTTATTTTACAGATGAAGAAACTGAGGCCCAGAAAGGTCAAATGACTTACCTAGGTCACACAGGCAATAAATAGAAAATGTACAATTTGATCCTTGACTTGTTTGATTCTAAATTCCACCTTCTTTCTACTGCATCATGTTATTGTTAAGACTCATCTCACAGAATAAAACTGGGCTACTGTATCTAACACAAACATTTCACTGGGTCTTCCCAAAGCTTTACAAAAAAAATGCAGGTCAGTCTTTTAGTTATCATTATCAACCTAAGTATTTGGCAATTAGAAATTTAGCAACTTGAAATTGTCAAAAGTATCATCATTTTCTAGCCCAAGTAGTAATGATCCAACAAGCCTTGAAGTGAATAAAAATGACTTAATATATGCTTTTAAAAAACCTGAATGTATATGTAGAGCCTATATCAGATTGCACATCATCTTGGGGTGGGGGGAGGGGAAGAAGGGGGAGAAAATTTGGAACTCAAAATCTTATGGAAGTGAATGTTGAAAACTAAAAATAAATTAATTAATTAATATTTTAAAAACCCTGTAACTTTTGATACAGAAAGACCCTTTTAGTTGTAGGAAAATTTTTCTTTTCTTCACCCTCAATAAATGAATTGTGATTGGAAATAGTATGTAACATGAGTCTGTATGAATGAGAAAGGGAAGATCTACAACTCACTGCAATTCAATGCCAATAAGAGAAGTAGAGTCCTTTTTTATGTGTGAAGTTGTTTTACTCCTTACCTCTAGAGCTTTCAATCGTTCTAACAGAAACTTGGTCTTCTCTTTCCCCTCATCTGTACTGCTGCTTTCACTCCTTGAGTCCTCATCTACCACCATGTGTAGATCTTCCAAATTTTCTTTGTGCTTCCTTTCTTCCTCTGACAGTTTTTCCTAAAACAATAAAATCAACATTAAGTACTTGTTTTGTGACAAGTACTGCTAAGTTCTTAGGACTGAAAGAAAGGTAAAAACCTCCTTTAAGGAGCACATAGTCTAGTGGGGAAGATGTGCAAGCCAGATATGTACAGGGTAAAATGAAGGTGATCTTAGAAGAAATGCAATAGCCCTGGGGTAATGGGGGCAGAAAAGTTCTCTTGAGTATGGCTATATTTGGTGTGAGTACTGAAGGAAGCCAGGGAGACCAGGAGAAAGCGAGGAAGAGGGTGAGCATTATAGGAATGGAGGTCAGCAAGTGAGAAGGTAACCACTACTAAAATGGAGTGTCATATGGGAAGAATAGCAAGAAAGTCAGTGTTGTTAGATTACAGAGTATGTAAAAGGGACCAAAGTGTAAGAATATAGAAAGGTAGGGGGAGATCAGGTTGTGAAAGGTTTTAAAAGCAAACATAGGATTTTACATTTCATCCTTGAGGTATTAGGGGGCTACTGGAGTTTATTTAGTACTGAAGTAACAAAGTCAGACATGGGCTTTAGGAAGATCATTTTAATAGCTGAGGGGAGGATGTACTGGAGGAACAGAGGCTTGAGGGAGAGATTCCAACCAGAAAGATATTGTAATAGTCCAGCTGTGAGGTGATGAGAACCTATAGCAAGGTGGTGGCTGTCTCAGAGTAGTAAAGGGGATACATGGGAGAGATTTGAGAAGACAGAAACAGGATTTGGCAACATGTTAGATATGGGGGTGGTGGCAAGTGAGGGCAACTAAGGAGTCAAGATTTACAACCTAGCTTGAGAGCCTGAGTGATTAGAAGGATGGTGATACCCTATACAATAATAGGGAAGTTAGTAAATCAAGATCACGTTCCATAATCCCACAAAAAAGTGAACAAGAGCCCAGAAATAAAGTATATAATTTTGCAGCCGCCACATTATTTAGTCAACTAGAGGCCAGGTTTGACTGGAAACACTTTAAATGTCACTTACATTATTAGCAAACACAATAGGTAACCCATTTGATCCCCGTGACAGGGCAAGCTTGTGGGTCACCACCTTTTAATGCAGGTGTCTGCTCCCTAGCTGGAGAAGTGACTTGGTTAGCAAATGCCTCAGGTGGTGTCATGTAGTTAATCCACTTTTATCCACACGCTGGAGCTTACCCTTGAGCTGTGCACTAAACTGTAAAGGAAATAATAAAAAAAAAAAAAATCGGCACCAAAGCTTTGATTTTTGAACAGCCCAGCTCCTCAAAATGGGATCATTAAAGTCAGTGGACAACCAACCATTTAATTAATTTGTGGGAAAATGTAATATCATGAAAGATTGGGACTATGGTGATTTCAGGCTTCTGTGAAGTCTGAAACCAATTAGCTCCTTCAGCTCAGCAGAGTAGTTCTGAACCCTGCTTCCCACCTCCACTTTTGAGCTTTTTCAACACTCCAGCATTTCTAGTATAGCCCTGGGATGGCCATAAAATGTTGTTATTCAGTCTTCCATCTCTGCTGGGTGTTTCTTTCTCACCCCATCTCTGACAGCCCTCTGGAAGCTAAAGAGAGCTGCTAATTTCCAGAGGAAAGAGATATCCATTCTGGTATGACTTCTCATCCCTCTTGTACACACCCCAGGCCCTCTAGCTACAGGGCCTGAAGTTATTGCCAAATAGCCATATTAACATTATATCCCTTTTACAGACCACTTTAATGATTTCAAAGTGCTTTTCTCACAACAGCTCTGAGAGATAGCTGTGTAACTGCCCCTGTGCAAAAGTTTCCAGGTTCTCACTATACTTCAAAATTCTCCATTCTTCATTTTTTCAGCTGGACTGAAATATTACTAATCAAAGAAAAGGGAAAAGGACCTATTCGTACAAAAATATTTGTAAGAGCTCTTTTTATGGTGGCAAAGAATTGGACATTGAGAGCTAATCAATAGGGGAATGGCTGAACAAGTTGTGGTATATGACTGTGATAGAATACTATTGTGCTACAAGAAATGATGAGCAAGATGGTTTCAGAAAAACCTAAGAAGTCTTAAATGAACTGATGCAGATAAAGCAAACAGAACCAGGAGAAAATTGAACACAGTAATAGTGATATTGTAAGGATGATTAGCTGTGAAAGACTTAGCTACTTTGATCAAGAAAATGATCTAAGATGTAGGATGAAAACTGCTATCCACTTCCAGAGAGACAGAGAGAGAGAGATGTGACAAACTGCACACAGATTGAAGCATAATTTCTTCACTTTATTTTCTTATTTATTTATGTGTGTTTTCTTTTTGCAACGTGGCTAATATGGAAATATTTTGTATGACTTTACATGTATAATTGATACCACAGGAGGAAGGGAAAGAATATATAATTCAAAATTTAAAAAATGAAAGTTAAATTTTTTTAAAAAAAGTGTAACAGGGAAATACTTAACAAAATAAATAAAACATATATTTAAACCTCTGTGCAGAACTGGGGGAGAGAAGTACCAATGAGTAAGTAGATCATTGAGATTTTGCATATGTGGATTTTATATTCATTTAGGACTGAGCCAGAACTATAGGGCATAAATACTGTAGGAATCTTAGAATCACGGAAGGGTATCAGGTAGGAAAAAAAAAAAGATCCAAGTAAGGAAACTGAGGAGGAAGTATCATCACAGCATAAGGTAGAAACAGAATAGTGTAGTACCCTGCAAGGCAAATGAAGAAGAAAGAATCAAGAAAACATGCCAACTGCTACATAGAGGTCAAAGGGCATGAAGAGAAAAAAAATAAAATTTGGCAAGAAGCAAATTAATAATGACCTTCCAGAAAGCCATTTCAATGGAGTTAGTGATATGAATGGAAACCCAATTGCTAAGGAGTAAAGAGGAAAAAGGTAGAGAAAATAAAAGAAGTTCATTTTCAAAGCCTGGAAGTAAAAAGGAGATAATTACAAGGTAGTTAGAGAGGGCAGTAGGATCAAGTGAAGGTTTTTGTTTCCAAGAGAAAAGAAACATGCATATTTAAAATTAAAAGGAAAGGAGCAAGTATAGATCTTGGGATTGTAGATTTACAGCTAGGAGAATCTTGATTTCATTGAGTAAAACCCATTCATTTTATAGATGATCAAATTGAGACCCATGTAGGTTTAGTGACTTGGCTAGGAATTACTGGAGGTGGGATTCTACCCGAGGTCTTCCTGATTTCAAGTTGGAGTGTATTTCCATTATATTATACTACTGGCCAAATGGAAGGGGAATATGAAGGAGAACAGTCACCCAGGAATTGAGAAGGGAGAGACTCAAGAGCACAAGAAGAAAGGTTGAAAACATACAAATCATAATACTCTGTGCTCATTTTCAGCCCCATCTAAAAACCATTAGACACAGACAAGGCTTATGTTATGTCCTCATTTTAGGAAACTCAGGAAGTGATATGGAACACACGATTTCATATTGTTCTAGAACTAGTCAAAAACTTTGTGAATGCACTGCCCCAGGCTCCATTCTAAGTGGTCCATAAAGAAAAGAAATGAAAAGATTACCTGTCTTTTTAACCTCTTATCCTTCTGCCCACCTTTTCAGGTAAATGGCTGAATGAAGGATAGTGGTGAGAAGCAAGATTTAAAGTATATATTTAGTGTGAAAGGGAGGGCAAGAAAGAGATAAAATAAATGAGTGAATGAAGGGCCACAGAGAGACAAAAAGGAGGGAAGAGGGGGGGAATGATGGAAAGAAAATATGTGACTAGTCTTTCTAGGCAAATAATGATTTACAATTTAAGAAGAATAATTGTTGAATTTATGTACTCACAATAAGCACGATAAGATTATCTTTAAAATTCCAATATACATATTCTATCCAATCACTTATGTTACACTTCAATCAGTAACTAAATCACAATTTTAGTTTCTATGGCAATTAATTACCTAGTTAGTGGGTACTCACAGAAACGTATAACCAGAAATACATGTTTAATTCCAAGTAAAATATATGCTAAGCATACACTCCTAATGAAAAAAAAAATCAAGAAAATTAAGTCAGGTCCACTCTTGGTTACCTCCAAGTGTTCAAATGTGAGCTGATTCTAGAGGTGACCTAGTTTCATTGTTATGTACTTTAATCAGCAGAGAATGAGTAAAAGTAAGGCCACTACACTAACAACTTTCACTTCCTTCATATTTCATACATGGTTCAAACCATAAATTTGTTTGCCTCAATAAATATCAGCCTGTGCTCAGAAAACTAAAGATTTAGGAGCTCAGTTAGCATCCAGGTTCAGATCAATGGTGTTTTGTTTTGTTTTTTTCCTTGTCAGTCAGTACATAACCCATGCCTCAAAGCTATGAGTTTCTCTTAGTGTTAAGTTGGATAATGATTCATTTACTAATGGGGGGGTGGGGCTCATTTTTTGTTCTCAAGTACCCTGAAATCATCAGGCCTATATAAAGTGGCATCAATCAACAAACAGAAAGAGGATATATCAGTTCAGTGACTACAGGAGAAAGATGAAAGGGGCAGCTAGGTGGCACAGTGGATAGAGCACCAGCCCTGAAGTCAGGAGGACCTGAGTTCAAATCCGGCCTCAGACCAAACACCAAACACTTGACACTTACTAGCTGTGTAACCCTGGGGAAGTCACTTAACCCCAATTGCCTAAAAAAAAAAAAATTAAAAAAATTTATAAAAAAAAAGAGAAAGATGAGGAACCTCCAGTTAGTCAGCATATTTGTTGATTGCTAACTAGTTAGTATTCATTGTAGAAGGAGAAATTTTCAGAAAGCCACACCATGTAGAGCAAAGCATCACTGCCATGTATAACCTAAAGTCATTTTACTTGTGTTAGGACTACCTGCTTTCCAGGCTAAGTTATCAAGGTGATAAAATATCTCAGTATGATACAAACTGGAGTTCACAGAGAGAATTTTGAGATTTCAGTGGCCATTTCAATTCATTTCTACAAGGGAATTCCTGCTACAATATACCTGACAAATGGACAAGCAGCTTTTGCCTGAAGCCCAACTATTAGGAGAAACTCATTACCGAGTCAAGATGTTAGGGGCAGGCATAATGCCAGCATTCTCTTATTTAAGATTTGATGTTGGGACAAAGTGAGGCACTTATAAATCACTGAACGGCTAACCAAAGGAAGTTTACTTAGCTCTAACATAGCTAGTCTATGCAACTAGGACACAGTGGCATATACCTTCTATAGAGGAAGTATTTAATTAGTGCTTGTTGACTGACTGGCTGTCTCAGATGGATCTGTAAACTTACTGATTTTTAAGTTCCTTCCAATGATAAAGATCAGCACCCATGAATATGTACATAATGGGTAACTCTTGTACATGTGCTCCCATAAATGCTACTGGAGAGGGGAAAGAGTTCCATTCAGTGATCTGGGATGGAGGCTTTCCAATTGTTTTCTCTTGACATTTCAAGGTACCAACGGAGCACTCTGGCTGTCCTCCTTTTGTCTCACCTTCTCCTTGGGATTAGCTCAACTCTTCTTTCCATGGTAAAATTCTTTGATGGCATCTCTTACTCTAGGAGATACCCAGCTTAAATTTAAGGTTCTTGCCTCTTTTTCCAAAAGCCTGACTTTATTTCTCCTCATTAAATCTCTCCTCCCTCACTCTGTACCGTCAGAGACTCATATAATTTTAGAGATGAATTTGACCTCAGAAGCCATTTAGTCTAACCCTTTATTTCACAAATGTCATTTTCTGTCTGTAAAATATCTAAAAGCAGTAGAATTAAGCATGAGTTAAACAAAGGACTTTCTAAATATTCATTGGATATTATGTACAGAATGACAGCATGTTATTGCTGGAAGATATACCTTACAGGTCATCTAATACACATAGCTTTCCACACCCCTCCCCGAATTCATTTTATAGGTGAGGAAAATGAGTCTCTGAAAGAATAATTGGCTTGTCCAAGATGGTACCAGTAAGTGATAGAACTAGGACTAGAATCCAAGTTACTTGACCCTCTAACTGCTAATGTGATCAAAAAATGTTGCTTCCTACATTTACCCTCTGAGTGAATCTACTTAAAAAAATTCAAAACTCAACCTAGTGACCAAATTCCAAATGGAATCTGATTTTTCTTGGTGGAACCCCAGAGTGTAAGCAAAGAAATGTGAGAATGGTGGTGACATAGTAACTAATATTCCATTTTTGCCCCTTTCATTATATTTCTAATTGTGAATACTTTTTTGTCATAAGATCAGAGTTTTATAGCGGGAGGACGTTAGAAGTCCTCATACTAATTCCCCTCATTTTTGCAGATGAATAAACTTGGGCCCAGAATGGTTAAGTGACTTGTCAAAGGTCACACATATTGCAATTGGCAAAAATCTCCAGTACTTTGATGCCAGACCCATCACTTTTTCTATGGTGACATGCGGGGTTAACAATCTGTATAAAACAGGTTTGTGGTGATAGTTATTCTCATTCTGCAGATAGTGAAATGAAATAATCTGAAGATATAATTTATCCAACATTTTGCAGAAAGTCTGCTACAAAGGTGGAAGAAGAATTCTAAATAGTTGTTTCTTAAGCTTGATGTCAAAATTAATGAATAACATTTTTGCAGGAAGAAAACACATAACAACAGAGGAACATCACAAGTCATGTTTCATAGGACCCACCTTGGATGGTAGCAGAACTAGTGATGCTAAGGGTTTTCTACTAGAATGTAGCAAAAATCTCTTTCTCTCTCCTTCTCCCTGTCCCTCTCTACCCTGCCCCCCCTCTGTGAATGAATAGTTCTGACCTTATTGATGAATTCCATTTAGGAATGTCTGAACTTCATCAAGCAATGAACTGTGCCCACTGGGAACATTTCTCCAAAATCTGAAAGACTTCTCTTCAACTGAGTTGGTTTTTGATAGGGGCAAGGGGGAAGAAATCAATGCTAAACCCTGACAACTCTCATTGAAATGAGCTTAAGAAAGAACTACCACTTACCTTATTACTAATAACTGAATTAGTTCATAATGGAAAAATGTAGAATAATCCAAGTTAAATGTGAACTTATAGGCCAGTATACTGCCTGACAACCGCTGACTGGGCATCGGTTGCTTCCATGATTTATTTACTCATTTGTTTTCCAGTGGTGGGGAGGGTGTGCAGACTATATTGTCACTTTAGATAGCACTTCAGCAAATACCAAAACAACATTTGCAAGGATAGCTGGCAGCTTTTGTTCAGCTGTAGCATACTAAATGTTGAAGGGGGAAAAAGAAGAGTTCGATAAATCAGAGGATTTTTAAAGAACATCCCAATTTGTTCAGAGTCTAACATTACTACTGTCAGGAAAAACATATAAAACTCCCCTTTTTCATCTATGGATTTGACTTACAAAATGCACTAAGCATACAGTAAAATCCCTAGATTAAATGTGTATGATGGATAAGAGAAAAAAAAGTGTTTTCTTTATGTCTCTAATATGAACCCATGACCACTGGCATATCAATTTAAATCTACTACACATTATTCTTCACTCAAAACACTCCTAAATATTACAGGCTATCTTCCATATTGAACAGCTCTGCAGAGTTACATTAATAAATTTTCAGATGATGCTTTTATTGCCTGTTCCCTCTATCAGCAGTATTTATTTCCTTTGAAAACGTTCAATTCTAAAGGCACTTTACATAAAGGGAAACTATACTGTGAAATGAAGTTCTGTGAACAACTGAACCCTAATCCTAATTAAAGGTATGCTCCAGGTGACTGGACAGCTAAGATTAGGATAAGAAATACAGCATACATTTTATATCTCGAATGGCTTTTCCAACTGAAACTGAAAACTGACAGTTTTCCAACTGTCTGAAGAGACATAGATTAATAAGGATTTGATTATTATTGGGAAATCTCAAGGGTTAATAATTCAGACTTCTACAAGTCTGACTTCTAAGAATGGTCTACTGCATAAAATCCCCCATGAAATGGAAATGAATTAACAGGACTTCTTGCCATTTCTGAAAGAAGTCAAAGGAATTTGAAAGCATTGCATAGTATGGCTGGCACATATCTATTAGGCAAAGGACATTGATGAATGAATTGACAAGTGACTTATTAAGTGTTATGTATATTATGTGGCTACTAATTGTGGCTGACTAGCTTTGTTATGACAAAGCCTTAAGCTACAATGGTTCACAGGGAACAAAATCTACGTACTTATGAGCCAAATACTTAGTATAAGGGAACTTTTTCTGCCAGGGAAGAATTCTAGGCTTACTCAAAATTCAATGCAACTTGATCTCTGTGGAAGAAACTCTTCCAGTTCACAGTTAACACATATTTATTGAGCCTTCACTTTGTATACAGTACAGAGATTAAAAAAAAAATAAACTCAAATTCAGTGTAAATTTTTAGGCTCATTTCACTCAATATAGTCACTGAGTCCATCTTCGTAGTCATTTTAATTTAACAAACCCTTATTAATGCCTACTTTGTTCAAGGGATTGTACTACAAGCTGGGGAGAACAAGATGAAAAATTATTATCCTTGCCTTCAAATAGCTTACGATATCTAAGGGTGGTGGGTGATTTCACGCACACAAAAATATAATATGAGATAAGATATGACAAGAGGCAAAAGCATCTAGGCAGAGTGCTATCAGAGAACTGAAGAGAGGAGAAATCCCTGTTTGCTGTTGGCATTTGAGATGTTTTCCTGGAGGTGTTGACACCTGAGCTGTACCTGTAAGAAAGAGAAAGAGGTATAGGAAAAGTGCTTCCAAGGCATCAGTATGGCCACAGGAAGGCACAGAGATGAAAGAGTGGAAGACAAGGTTTGGGAACAGCTAGTAGTCAAAGTGGCAGCTAGATGACTCAGTGGATAGAGTGCTGGGCCTGGAGTCAGGAAAACCTGAGATCAAATGTGACCTCAGGCACTTCTTAGGTTGTGTATCCTTGGACAAGTTACTTAGCATCTGTTTAATTAAGAGGCAGCTAGGTGGCTGAGTGGATTGAGTGCTGGGCTTAGAGTAGGGAAGAACTGAGTACAAATCTTACCTTATACACTTACTAGCTATATGACCCTGGGCAAGTCACTGAACCTCAGTTTGCCTTAATTCGCTGAAGAAGGCAGTGAGAAATGGTCACTATTTTTGTCATGAAAAACCCATGGATAGCATGATCCACGGGGTCATGAAGAGTCAGACATAACTAGATGACTAAACAACAAGGTAGTCAAATTAGATTGAACAAAACATGAGGGAGATGAGCCTGGAAAGGTAAGTTGGAACAAGATTGTTTTGAATCTTGAAGACCTTGATAAGAAATTTGCAATTAATCCTTTAGGTAGTAGATGCTATATTTCTCCAACTAGTCTCTAAATGCATCAAGATCAGACCATGTCACATCCATAATTCCATATTAATACATACAAATTCAGGTTCAGTAAATGGTTCCTGGTGATGTAGTTGACTTGAGATAATATTAGTGTCATGTTTTCCATTGTGAGAGAACATAAATTATTGATACATTTATGGTTATTATGATTAAATGTTACTAAATGTTTTTTTAAAGGGCAAATGGAAAAATGCATGGTAATTATAAATAGGTTGTAGCCAGGTGGCACAATGAATAGAGTGCTGGGCCTGAATTCAGGAAGACCATCTTCCAGAGTTCAAATCCAGCCTCAGACAATTACTAGCTGTGTGACCGTGGGCGAGTCACTTAACTCTGTTTCCCTCAATTTCCTCATCTATAAAATGAGCTGGAGAAGGAAATGGCAAACTACTCCAGTATCTACGCCAAGCAAACCCCCAAAAAGAATCATAAAGACTGAAATGACTGAACAACAACAACAAATGGTGGAAGGGGCAAACTTAAGTGGAAAATCATTTTCTATATTTAAAAAATATGTATATTAAAAAGACAAGCAGTAAAGCTTAAAAAGATGTTGCAAAGAAAAAGGTCAGCTAAGTCAACAAGACAAAGATGCAGAATGACAAAGCACAAAGCATGCCAGAGGCAAATAATACTAAAGCAGGGACTACTGTTTGACAAGAGAATGAGAGGAAGGACTCAAGTACTATGTTGGTTATGCAGAAGGAGACCGACAAGAATAGACCGACAAGAATTATACAGGATAAGAAGACATCCATACATTGTGATCTGAATAAGAAGAAAGAGAATTCACATTGATCTTTTCATGGAACTATCAAAGTAACGTAGTAACTATGTTGAGATGAAGAAAATGCATGCTCTTTTTCAGAAGTTATTCATAATAAATACAAAGCAAAGAAAATAGCTTTAAGGAAATGTACATGAAGGAGGGAACATACATCAAATTGATTTTTCCCTCAAGAAAATGAGAATGACTCTCCATATTTTAATGGAGAACAATGCACCTGCACACACACACACACACACACACACACACACACACACAGAAGAAGCACGTAAACACTACCAAGGAACACATTAACCTTCAAGGCTTAAAGCGGCCCTTTGCTAAAACTTCCCAAAAATTTCTGAAAGCACAGAAACCCACCACCACTTTTCACAGGAACATATGGCACTTAATCTATTCCTCCCACCCTCTTCTTTCCTGGGGTTACCAAAAAGAAAGGCTGTAATAAGGTGCATTAGCTATACTTTTGAAATGTCAGAGACAGATAATCTGGTTAATTCTCTTAAGAGTTTATGTCAGGAGAAAGGCCTTACCTAACTCTACTCAAATGGAACTTAAAAATAAAGTAGGAACATTAGGCTATTTCCAGGGGGATTTACATAATACTTGCTTCTTCTGGTAGGGTGAAAACTGGGAGATTTGACTGAAAGAAAGGTATTTTGCCAACCAATTTCTTCCTGGGGTGTTTATCAACTTGAAACTCATTATTTTTATCCATAACCCTTCTGAGTGGCAGGAAAGTGATTTGGGGAACTTTATTGCCACTGAGTGGGTGGTGCATTCTGATAAGGCAGTCACAGACACAGTTGGAAACCAGACAGAGAAAGAGAGCAATCTGGGTGAAGGCATCTTGTACCCTTGCCAAATGATTAGTCTTGAATAAGAGGGTAAACAAAGTTTGGATAAATTAGCAGCAAAACAGAAGGCCCTGAAAGATAGGCAGTGAGATAAGATGGGGAAGGGGGTGAATAAAAAGTAAAGTTCTAAAGAGCAGTTAGATCTCCAAGGTTATTTGGATGATTATTTTTTTTCTCCCAAGTGATAATCTCTCTGTATTTGACAAGTGCAAATGTAGACAAATAGCAGCTCCAAGACAGATGGCTCCCCAAAAGGATTATTTTGTGTCTTATCATTTCTATCATTTTCCATTCCTGTTGCTCTAGAAAACCTTCTTCCTAACATACCTTGAACACAAACTGATGCCATGTTCAGGGCTAGCAAGGAGTGGTTTCTGAAAGGCAATGCTGCCTCACCATTTCTCTTCATCACTCGAAGCCTTCTTACTATGCCTTGCTAAATTCATGAATTCCAACTGAGAGAATACCAGGTTGAAAAAATTTAGACATTCTTGCACTGATGTCTGGGTGACTGTCCTACCTAGACTAAATTCCCACCAAACAAGGAACTAATAGCTCGCATTTACATGGCTAACAATCTTGAAAGTTTGAATCCCATTTCCCCCACAAAAACAAAACAAAAAACAAAAAACCTTGCAAATATTATTAATCCCATTTTATAGCTAAGGAAAGATAAGTACCTGAGAAGTTAAGAGACTTGTCAATGATGTCACAGCTTGTGACTAATGGGGATGGGATTCAAATAAAGGTCTAGTCCACCACTTTATCTACCACATTGTAAAATACTAAGTAAATCCAGGAAGATAAGAATGATAATGGAAGATAAGCATGATTTAAAAGGGGAAAACTCACTTGGAGGAAAGGAAAATTCACTTTATTGTAAACCCAGAGGCCCCAGTTGTTCTCTCTCTCTCTCTCTCTCTCTCTGTCTCTCTGTCTCTCTCTCTGTCTCAGGGTTAAGTGACTTGCCTAGGGCCACACATCTAATAAGTGTCTGATGCTGGATTTGAACTTAGGTCCTCATGACTCTAGGGATGGTACTCTATCCACTGTACCACCTAGCTGCCCCATAGTTGTTCATTATAATGCTTTTTCAATATGACCCAACCTGTACTTATCTGTTTCTATTTTAAAGTATTCTGATCTGTTATTTATTTATCCAAATTCTTTCCCTTCTCTTATATAGAGACAAATCATTTGTCAAGGAAAAATACCTCATTTCTAAATTTACCTTGATTTTTTTAATGTGCAACTGCAAATTTCTATTACAGCTTACTTTTTAAAAAAGTATATGATAAATTCAACATGTTTCTTTTTCACTCCCTCTATTCTCTCCTGTGCATTTTTTTCAAATGTTTCAGTGACCTATTCTTTTTCAGCAACAAAACTGCTAGCTCTTCTCTGATGCCCAATCCCTTATTCAACCCCTTCTCTGCAAAAAAAAACCAAAAAGAAAAAAAGAAAAAAAAAACCATGATCCTTTTAGCAAGTAAGCAAAATTAAGCAAAGCAAATCTACACATTTGCCATGTCCAAAAATACATGTCTCATTCTGTACCCTGAGTTCATCTTCCCTCTTTCAGACAGTATAGCAGACTTTCAGACAGGTAGCATGCTTCATGCTTCATTATGAGACCTTTGGACACATAACTGGTTACTGTGTTGATCAGTTCTCAAATCTCACAAAGTTCTTTTTCTTTATAATTTTATAATAAATTTCTTTATAATATTGCTATAACTGTATAGATTGTTTTTATGCTTGCTGCACTCCACCTAAGTTAATATAAGTCCAGGTTTCTCTAAAATCATCCCTTTCATAAGTTCTTATGATTTCATAATATGCCATTACAATAACATATATTAAATCTGTTCAGACTTTCCCTGATTGATGAGCAACTGTCTCCCAGTTGTTTCCAGTTCTTTCTCCAAATAAAAAGTTCTAATTTAAACATTTTTGTTCATATGGTCCTCTCTCCTTTATTTGATCTCTTTGGGGAATAGTAAACACACTTGTTTTGTCATGAACATCCTTGGCACAGGTGAGAAAAAGTCTATGTTGTATTGTTGAAAGGAGAGGTGGTAGAAACAAGGATGCAATCATTGTCTCATCAAAATTCATCTATGACTTCAAATTATCTATTTTCTGTAACTAAATCAGGGCTATCCAGGAGCAAAGCAATGCTTACTGATTTTATTGAAATTGCTCTAAATCATTAGAAATCTCCTACTCAATAATTTCAATACCTTTTCCTCAAACTTTATTCTTTCTCTGCAATTTGTGATCCTTATGAGTACTCCCTTCTTCCTGAAGTTCTCCCTTTCTCTGACCTCAAAACCAAAATATCCTCACATAAGAAGGGATTTTAGAGATACTATCATCCAACCTCTTTTTGAAGCAAAAAATTGCAGGATCAAACAACTTAGATGAGGAAGGGAACTTAGCAATCATTTAGACAAACACCTTTATTTTACAGATGGGGAAACTAAGACAGAGAGAGATCAAATGACTTATCCAAGGCTATACAAGTTGTTAATAGCAGAACTGAGATTCAAACACAGATCATCTGATTCTAAATTTAATACTCTTTCTAGCAAACTGTTGTAAAACTCCTCAAAACCAGTGGTGTCAGGTTAAATGGAAATGGGAACCACTAATCTATACATAAAAATCCCTGCAAACTGCATATTGACTAATTTTTAAAATGTAATATTATATTTATATTTATTTTGCTAACTATTTCCCAATTATATTTTAATCTGACTTGGGCCACCCTTGGGAGTGCTATAGAGGGCATGCAGGTTGCATGTTTGGCACCACTACCCTAAATCATTGATCTGCACTTGAATATCAAGCTATCATCATTCTTTTTCCACCTCTATCAGTGTTTTTCTCTCTCTCCTTTGGTACTTTCTTTCATCTTCTGTTCCTTAAATGTTGGTTTAACCTATTTAACAAACATACATTAAATACCTACTATTTTAAAAGTATCATGCTAGGTGCTGGATAGTAGATAATTTAGTCATAATCTATGCACAGTACATTTTCCAAATATCAACTCATTTGTGAAATTTTTTTCTGGTCAACTCAAGCCACAGTCATCTCTTTCTCTTATAACTCTTACATTTTGTTATATTTATCTGGCATTTATCATCCATGGATAAGAGTGGCACAAGATAGTCTGGCATTGATGGAAGAAACCACCAAATGGGTGAGGACACATACACAATTGAGTATTAAATGCCTCACCATATATACTTTCATATGTCTTATTTTATTTACTGACTAGATTGTAATTTCCGTGACAGCTGAGACCATGTCTTATGTCTGTTTTTTTACTTTCCATAGCACTCAGTATAGTGTTTTTTAATAAGGCAAGTATTCAATAATTTTTTTAATTAATTGATTTAAATGGGGGGGTAGGGAGAGATACTATGTCAATAAAAGCATAATTTTAAAATGCATAAAGAAAGAATATCAAGGCACAGGGAGAGTGAAAAAAGATAGTAGTGAAGAGAGTTATAGAAAAGAAATTAATCTAGAAACACAATAAAGAGCAAAATTAAAATAGGGACACTAATGCATTGTTGTTGAAGTTGTGAACTGGTACATTGTGGAACTATGCCCAAAGGGCTATCAAACTGTGCATACCTTAGCAATACCACTACTAGGGTACCCACAGGGATCAAAGAAAAAAAAAGAACCCACATATACAAAAATATTTATAGGAGCTCTTTTCTTTTGGTAGCAAAGAATTGGAAATTTAGGGGATGCCAATCATTTGGAACATCACCAAACAAGTTGCGGTATATGATTGTGATGGAATACTATTGTACTACAAAAAAATGATGAACAGGATGGTTTCAGAAAAACCTGAGATTTATATGCATTGATGCAGAGTGAAGTGAGAAAAACCAGGAGTTCACCATTCCTAGTAATAGCAATATTGTATTGATGATCAACTGTGAGACTTAGCTACTCTGATTAATAAAGTTATCCAAGACAATTCCAAAAGACTTATGATGAAAAATGCTATCCACCTCCAGAGAGAAAACTGATGAATTCCAAAGGAAAATTGAAGTCTCATTTTAAAATTCTTTCTTGATTTTTTTACAACATGTTTAATATGGAAATATGTTTTGTATTATTTCAGATGTATAATTGACATCATATTGCTTGTCTTCTCAGTGGGTGGGGGAGGGCCTGGAGGGCAGGAAAAAATTAGAACTGAAAATTTTAAAAAAAGAACATTAAAAATAAATAAACAATACATCAAAAAAAAAAAAAAAGAATAAGGCACATGGAACCCCCTGCACCCCTCCAAAAAAAGACAGCAAAATTAACTAACAACCTAAGAGAAGTTCAATTCAATTCATAATTTAACAACTTACTTATAAATCATTTTGCAAATGAAATGAAAAGAAGACAAGAGGGTATTTACAAATAGAATTGCTCCCAGATCATCACTTAAAACCACAGAACCTCATTACTTCCAACTCCACTGTATAGGCTTTGACTTCATAGGAAAAAATGAATTTGTTAAGTTAATTTATAGTGTAAACAAGATGGGGTAGGGAGGTAGTGTGGACTGAGTGTTAAATCTATTTAAGGGAACAAATATTTCCAAGATTCCAAGAAATTTGGTACAACTATTTGCATGCAAACAATATGCTTATTTCAATGATCTTTATTCATTAAAATAGATCTCCGCTAAGCCCCCTACTTGGCAACTCTCAGTTAAATGTTTCTAGCTATGTATTGTAAGGTAAAAAAAACCCACCATTTCTTTAAATATATACATTAGTTCAGCCTTTTTTCTGATGTAGATTGACTTTTCCTCCTGTTAATTCAAATTAAATTATCACTAGAAAAAAACAAGTCACTGAATAGCTTATATTGTTGACTATCAAATGGGAGCATACTGGTATTATCGATAGCCTAGGTAGGCCAAATGGCCATACAAGCTTATGTTATTCCAAACAACTCCGACACTGGCCACAGTGTGGCCATAGCCAGGTCACTTAATTTCTTTAAGTTTCAGTTGCTTTATCTGAAAAATGAGGATGGTTGGCCTAGAGCAGCTCTAAGACCCCTCAAGCTCTAAATCTTATGCTTTAAAATAGTGCTAATCTTTAAAAACTAGGGCACCCCTAGCCCAGGGTTGAAATCACTTAAGAAGAGCTGACTTCTCCTACGCAACAAGTTTTACAGAACAAATTCTTTTGTTCAAAGTCAAAGGGACAAATTTGAGGACCTAGAAAGCCACACGTGGCCTTGAGGCCACAGGCACCCCTGGTTACTATGTTTGAAACTTCAGTAATAAAAGTGGATTTTTACAGAAGACATATTTTCAACTTTCTTTCTTCTTTCTTCAACTACTTTCTAAATTACATCCTAATTTCAAAATACCATTTTCCCCCCCAGATTCTTTTATCTCTATGCCACATTGCATTGTAAGGTAAGTCTTCAAATACACCCTGATGTAGCCTTAGATGCATGGGATAACAGGGCCAAAAGTTCAAACACTGCCACTATCTCACCTTTGCTATTCCTAAATTCATTTCTTTCCTTTGAGGAAGGAATAACTAACCAAGATATATGTTACTGATTTGAAGCAACCCCAGTATTTGCACACTCTACGCCCTTACCAAAGGGTAGTATCTTGGTGGATATTTTCTACAGAACCTCATGTCCTGTGGGTATTTAATGGATCTTATAAAATAATAGTTGACCTAATGTTAAGATGAGTCAGAGTAAGTGGATTATATTTTGGCAATAACATGCTCACCCATACAAAGTTAAGAAACTTTTCCAGGGCACCATTTTATTAATAGGAAACATTTTGTTTTTACAGGGAGACAAAATTCTGCTTTTACTTAGTCAGAGTTCAGCATTGGGTCAGAAACATCCTGAGCCCAGGATTTAGCTAGAAATTTAGTAAAGGATGAGATTCAACACAAAGTACTCATTTTTTGTCTTCTAAGCTCCTGAAAAGAATTTAGGTTATTTCACTACTTAAGTTTCTAGTGATATTATTTTAAACACTTTTAATTAATTTAAAATTCTTTAACATGTTAGAATTGAAGGCATAAGCACCTTACTTCTAGTTGTCAGACTGCTTACCATGAATTCAACCAAGATCAACTTGGAAATGGAGTCAGTTTTGGAGTTCTGATATATGATTGGAGATTTGCTCGCCAACCCTCCCCAATTAGGTAATTCAACACATTTAATAATACCAAGGAGAGACATGGGCTGGGCTTTTTTTTGAATGGAGAAAAATGATTTTTGTTGAGTAGGCTGAGCTGAACCTGACCTTTGTCTTTGAAAACTCCTGCTGTCATTGCTGTCATTGACCAAAGTTATTACTGGATTAAAGGATGAAGTTTTCAGAAAGGCAGAAAACTCCCTTCTTTAGGGGGCAAGTACAGACCTTTAAAATTTCACAGTGAATAAAAGACACTCTCTTTCTCTCTCTCTCTCTCTCTCTCTCTCTCTCTCTCTCTCTCTCTCTCT
>NW_020954594.1:27046796-27065900 GCF_900497805.2 Vombatus ursinus | reverse complement strand
CTCTCTCTCTCTCTCTCTCTCTCTCTCTCTCTCTCTCTCTCTCTCTCACACACACACACACACACACACACACACACACACACACTACCATCTACTTTTGCAGCTATAAGTACCTCAATTTAAAAGACATGGCCCCTGCTTCTTAAGGCAGAATCATAAAAGCCACTGGAGACTTTAAGAGATTAGAATCACTGACATGAATAAAGACACTCTTTAAGAATGCTTCATAGCTCCGCTATGTATATTAATTTTATAAATAACTATATCAAAATAAAGCTATACTACCAGTATACTCTCTAACTAGATACCTAGGGTTTTTATTTCCCAATGGAATGTACTATTGGTATGTTATAATGCACAATACTCGCACATGTGTGTGTATGTATATGTGTATACAGACACACATATAGACATATATGCATATATGTGTGTATGCACATATATACTGTATATAGAAACCATCTACTCACCTATTAGTATATTCAATATTTTAAAAGAAAAACAAATTATTAACTTGGATGATAAACAATTTTTTTTTTTTAGGCAGTTGGGGTTAAGTGGCTTGCCCAGGGTCACACAGCTACACAGCTAGTAAATGTCAAGTGTTTGGTCTGAGGCCGGATTTGAACTCAGGTCCTCCTGACTTCAGGGCCGGTGCTCTATCCACTGCACCACCTAGCTGCCCTGATGATACACAATTTGGCACAGCAGAGATAACGTGGCATAATAGCCTAGCTTTAAAGTTAGAGGGCCTAGTTTCCAGCCTTGTATCTAATATTTCCTGACTAAATATCTCTTTAAGTCTCAGTTTCCTAATCTATAACATGGGGACAATAGTACTTGTATTATCTTCTTTCCAGTGTTGATGCTAAGAAAGGGCCTCATAAAATATAAATGTGAGATATCTTTATTAATAATAACAATTATACAAGTTTTACTATTCTTAGTCACCAAGGACATTCATGGAGGAACAGTGTATCATGTCTAAGGTGAGAAATATGTTCTGAATAAATGTTTTCAATCTATCTATAGAGCAGTTTAGGTATGTCTTTCTTTATCTTATTAACTACCATAAGGGAGCTAGAATAGAATATAAAAGTATTATAAATGATGATTCCATTTTAGAGTCTCAAAAGTAATATTTGCTTTTAAATTCCACAAACTTTATATGATTATTCCAATATGTAAAAGGTCCCCTTTATTTATTGTGTATTTTGGGGTACATGAATCACAAGGCATAGTATTTCCTGTTTCTACACTATTTTATTATCACTTTCCCCCATTTGTTGATAGAAATGAATTTTATCTAACAAAATTTTCCTGTCTTAATTTGTTCAAGAGAGAACGGTGACCTAAGAATCTGGAGCACATAGCACAACAAATCCCAAACCCACAGAGATAGAAGGAGGGAAGCAGAGAGAATGATGAAGCAAAAAAGAAATGGAGAGACAGATTGGGCTGATTTTTCACTCCTTCAGAGAAACTTTTACTTGTTTTTCATTTCTTCCTAATGAAATGTTTCTGCCCTAGGTGGAGATGTCACCAACTACACTAATCATGGCAGTGTTTCTATTACTTGTGCATTTTCTATTACACAGGAGAATGGAAAGAAGGGCACATTACAGGACCTATTAACTCGTGTCAGCTTACTTCTGTTTATTTTTATAGTAGACTCCAAGCCAAGTTCTGATGCTATATATCTGAAGAATCCATGTTCCTATTATACTTCAAAGAAGGTTGTAGAAAATGTAATTGTTAATTGAAGTTTTTCACTTAAAAATGAAAATTCTATTCTCTCATTTTCCCTTAATTTTAAAAGAATCAGGGGCAGCTAGGTGGCGCAGTGGATAGAGCACTGGCCCTGAAGTCAGGAGGACCTGAATTCAAATCTGGCTTCAGACACATAACACTTTCTAGCTGTGTGACCCTGGGCAAGTCACTTAACCCCATTGCCTAGCTGCCCCCCCCACAAAAAAAAGTCAGAAAAAAAATCAAAGAATTAAAAAGTTATGTATAGTAAGTTGCTTTGGACAATGATGTCTCTGTTCTGAGACATCAGGGACAAAAGATACTCTATGAAATGAGGTCAATGTATTTTCTAGTAATATTTGATTAACTTTTTGAGGAATATATTTTAGAAGGGGTTATTGTGGATGTCTTAGAAATGTGTTGTGCTAAAACAGAATATATTGAGTACATTTATGAATTTAAAAGGCAAGAAACATCAGAAAATATTTTTAAATGGAAAGGAACTCAGAAAAATGTACCTTTCCAAACTTAGTTTTAAGATAATACATAATTGAAAAGATAGAAGAAAGAGGTCAACTAATAGGAATCTGAGGCAAAGATACAGACAAAAAGCAGCTTATTATATGTAGTAGAAAGAACACTGACCTAGGAGAAAGGAGAACCCACATTCTCTTCCAAGCTATAGAACTAACTGAGTTGTATCTTCATGTATGTCCCACCTTTAGCTATGGGTATATCCAAAAACTGTCAGGGAATCTTGTAATTCTACTGATTGTCTCAGTGATCTCTTCACTTCTCATGGATTCAATTATCATCCATGATCAGAAGGTTCCAAGACTTGTGTATTCTGTATTCATATGTCTTATGTTTTAGTCCCATATCCCTAACTATCTAATGGAAATTATCCAGGGGATGCAACCAGAGGCATCTCAAATTTATTCTGTCCAAAAGAGAATGTATTTATTATCATTATTATTATTATTATTATTATTGGCAAGGCAATGAGGAGAAGTGACTTGCCCACGGTCACACAGCTAGTAAGTATCAAGTGTCTGAGGTCAGATTTGAACTCAATTCTTCCTGAATCAAGGGCTGGTGCTGTATCTACCGTGCCATCCAGCTGCCCCTAAAAGAATGTATTATTACTCCTTTGCCCTCCCGCAAAAGTGCATCTTGTTTCCTAAATTTCTTATTCCTACCGAGGATCCACCATTCTCTTAATCACCCAGGTACACAATCTTGGGTGATTCCAACTCTTCATTTTCCCTTATCCTAGCATTCCAATATCCTAGCTATGCCTTGCTTATTTTACTTCTACAAAGTCTCTGGGCAGCTAAGTGGCACAGTGGATAGAGTGCCAGTCCTGCAATCAGGAACTCATCTTCCTGAGTTCAAATCTGGCCTCAGACACTTACTAGCTGTGTGACCCTGAGCAAGTTATTTAACCCTGTTTGCCTTGGTTTTCCCATCTGTAAAATAAGCTGGAGAAGAAAATAGCAAACCACTCCACTGTCTTTGCTGAGAAAACCCCAAATAAGGTCACAAAGAGTTGGACAAAATTGAAATAAATGAACAACAAGTACAGCAAAGTTTCTCACCTCCATTCCCTCATTCCCTTTCACAGGGGCACTATACTAGTTCAGGCTTTCATCATCTGGAATATTGCAGTAGCCTCCTAATTTTTCTTCCTGCCTGAGGTCTCTCCCCTTTCCAATCCATCCTTCACACTATTGCCACAGTGAAGCACACCTTCGGTATGTCACAGCCCTGCTCAAGAAGCTAGGATCAAATAGAAACTCCAATTGTCGTTCAAAGCCCTTCTAATCTGGCTCCAACCTCCCTTTCCAGGCTTATTACTCTCCTTCAAGATGTCCACATTTCAGTCAAATTGACTGACTTGCTTTTCATAATTCATCTCCTGTTTCCACGCTTTTGCAAAGTGTGTCCTCTAGCCTCAATAACTAGTATGCACTTCTTCCTCCCCTTTGCCTCTTAGAATCTCTGGCTCATTCCAAAGTCTGCTAAAGTACCACACTTTACATGATGCCTTTCCTGACTCCCAAACTTCTAGTGCCATTTGAAATTACCTAATATTTACTGTGTATTTATTTTGCACTTAGTTACATAATATACATATTATTTCTTCTACTTGAATGCAAGCCCCTTGAGGGCAGAGGTAATTATTTATATCTTTTTATTCCCATAGCTAGCATAATATTGATACATGGTAGGGACTTAATAAATACTTTTTGGTTGATTGATTGCTCTATAAAATGGGGGAAGCAGTTGTACCAGCCAGGTTCCTTTTAGTTTTAACATTCAATGATTCCATGAATGCACATTCACAAAATTCTCATCTTTCAGCCATCTAATTAAGCTTATGAAAGACAGGTATAGCTTAAGACATCTCCAACAATCTACCCAGAAACATACTAACTGATAAGAAAATTAGTCTGCTATAACAAATACAGATGAGTCTATTTAGAAATATGAATACTAGTAACATGCTAATGTAGCCAGACTAACTCTCAGGCCTTTAAATGTTATCATGGTGCCTGGCACACAATAGGGGCTTAATAAATGCTTCTTGATTGACTGACCACATATAATGTTGTTTAAAGAGCACAATTCTACATTTAATAGATTATTGGAAATATTTGTAATAATCAATGAAACATCAATCTACAATAGTTTCCCATGACCCAGCCACTTAGCCACTTGGGGATTACTTTAATAAGTTGTTTGGTTCAATATATTTTGAAAGGGAGCACAAAGAGTCCAAAACTCAAAATGCACAATTTGAAGGTACTAGATAGGATAGTGATTTCTAACCTTACTCCCAGAGGCTCAGTTTCTTTCTCTTCCAAATAAATTATTATTATGATTATTAGCCAATCCAATAGATATAATACAATACACATTTATTAGGTGCCTATTATCTACTGGAAACTGTTCTAAGCACTAGGGATACAATTAATAACAAAGAAAGACAGTTCCTGTCCTCAAAGAGCATACAACCTAAATGCTGAGAAAACACACAAAAGGAGACAAGAAAGTGGGCAGGGAAAACAAGGGGTACCCAGTCTGGGGGCATCTTGTTCTGTGGAGTGAAAACCAGACAAGGCAGCAGATACAAAGTGGAGTGAATAATATTACGATAATAATTATAATTATTTTAACTTTGCTTCTTCATTAACACAAAGTCAAGGTATCTAAAAAGGAACTGTTAGTTCAGGGACTAAAGTAGCAGAACTAATGGTACTGAAATAAAAACTGAAGATAATTTAGCCTCTAGTCTCTCCCCCACCATTACGACTAAATCCACCCCTACCCCCACACACCTTTACCACAAGTTTATATATGATTCTGGATACTTTCAGAGAAATCCTGAGCACAGGAATTATGAGTCTGATGAGAGTTTAGAAACTCCAAATCATAAAGCAATGGCTTTTCTCAAAATAGAGACTTCTCTCTCACAAGCTCTAGCCTCGGAAATAGAACTGCAATTCAAGAAAGTGTTCACTGTCTTTTCTACTGACAGCAATAATGGTAGCACATACTACCATTATTAACCATATTTAGAATCACAGAACCATAGAAAGTTATAGCTGAATGGCTCCTTAGGGATCATCTAGCCCAGCCCCTTCATTTTACAGAGGAGGAAACTGAGGCCAATTAAAGTCATGATTGAAAAAAATTCCTCAGTATAGAAGTAATAAAGATTAATCAAAGGAGCATAGGATTTGGCAGAGGATGGGACCTTAGCAATCACAAAGTACAACTCCCTCATTTCACAGATGAAGAAACTGAGGCCAATTAAAGTAATGACTTTTTAAAAAATGCTTTGATATAGAATTAATACAGGTTAATGATTGTCTTCCCCCTATAGGGAAGAGCTAATCTTCCAAAACGAATAGGCTGAAATTATACAGTTGAGATGGTTGTGAAGCATAGTTTAAGAAGTAGACCTGCCTCTCTAAGCAAAATCCAGCCTCATGAAACAAATTACATTTTTAATATTAAATGTCTATAAGCACAGGATTTGGTTAGTAGTATGTTAAAAGAACAGAAAAGAATGACAGAAAGAATTCTAGCAGCTCTATGAAACAAAGCCATGAAAGGGAAGTGTGGTAAAGGTAAATAGTGATACTGAATTATTTAGGCCCTATGAAGGTTGATGCTACCCATGAGAAAGGGCAAACAGCTTCCTTTTTAGGGGAACATTACTCTTTTGAGTGGCCTGGATGTCATTTGATACAGACCAAGTACTACTTTTTTTTTTCTTACTTGCTATCAGAATTTCATATATCAAAATACATACAATAGCTAGTGTAGAATCTGGGCTGGAACAGAGCTTGAGAGTCTAATTCCTCAGCTCCAGATAGCTGCAGCTAACATATTCAGCATAGCTGAGCTGAGAATCCCTTTGCTATGACCCCCAGGGAAGTAGGGACTATAACTTTTCTCCTCCAATGCAATCTAGTATTTTTTTAACAGTCTGTGCTACTTACTGAAATCCCATAAACTGCAATTGGAATCCATTTCTTCTTGCCCATTAGTAGAGATTTCATTTTAATTCAATTAACATTTATTAAGTGCCTACTTTTATTAGCACTTCTTACTTGCCTTAAGATATAACGAAAATGGAACCCAGGAAGATTTGGAATCAAATCCTGCCCCAAATACTAGCTCTATGACACTGACCTCTCCTCAGCCAGTTTTCCCATCTATAAAGAGAGGATATTCACAGTCCCTACCTTATGGTGTGATAGTGACAATCAGAAGAGATAATATATGTAGAATGCTTTGTGAATTCTATATATGTTATATAAATGTAAAAAAGAAGGAAAAGGAGGGTAAAAGGGAAAGAGAGATGGAGGAAAAAAGGAAGTTAATAAGGGAGGAAAACAATGAGAGAAAGAGAGAAGGGGAGAGAGAGAAGATGTAGGATTATCTGTAGGTCCAGGGTTGTTACGAGGATCAAAGGAGATAACTGATGTAAGGGAAACAGTATATAAATGTTAGCTATTAACCTTGGTGGGGGACACAGGGAGAGGAAGAGGAGAGACAGAGAGAGAGAGATGGAATATGACTATGTCTAGGTCCAGGAAGTAGGCAGGACCAATTAAGTTTCTCCTCCTCCTCCTCTACCACTCATATGCAGGTGAGAATCAGTTAAAATTAACATCAAGGGCAGGCTGAACTGAGAAAAGACAAGGCAGCATGGAGTCCAAAGATGGGGAGTAGAAAGAAGTTCCACTTGATTTGCCTTAATAATGAAGAAGAAGGAGGAATATTATTGATTGAGCAAATGCATATGAGCCACATCTACTCTCTCTTTTTAAATAGCCAGTTGTCCATCTATTTTCTTTCTCTATGCTAGCTGCTTCCTTAAGGCACTTCAGAGTCTGTGGGACCTGTAGCAATCACCTAAATTCACCCTATCCTAGAATAGCTTCTATGATGTCAAGTCCAATAGCAAAAAGAACAGTATTTACTTTCTTTTGCTAAGCGTGCAGAGTATTCAAACGTTGCGGATGTGCGTATATGTGTGTGACAAAACTAGACAGCAAGGAAGAGAGACAGAGAGAGAGGAAGAGAGATGGAGGGAGAGAGAGAGATACAGGTAGAGAGAGTGCAGAGAGAGAGAGAAGGGGAGAAAGAGGGAGACAGAGAAAAGCATGGAGGGATGGAGGGAGTGAGGAAGAGGAGAGAAGAAGATAATAGAGAAAAGATGGTAAAATCATTAAGAAAATAAGCCTACAAGGCTAAATATAACTTCATCAATTTATCTAAATTTTTTTTTTGGTTTTGAATTGTTATCATTTTTTCTTCCAAATGCCCTCAATTCAGCATATAATAGTTATTCGTGGATCCTCAAATAAATACATATTCTGTTATCTTGATAGGGGGTTTGTCACACACATTAATAATACCTATGCAAACTGACTGCTTCCTTGGAATTCTAAGTGGTCTACCCTTTTCTCTTTCCTCTGAAGGCTGTATTTTTAGACCCAATATAATCTGGTTTAGAAGAATTATAGAATAAAGGAGACTGAGACAGACACTCCTACTTTCTAAGTGTCTTTCTACTCATAAATTAAATACTTTAATCATGTATTTCCATGCCAAACTTCTTTTTTAGTCAACAGAATGATGCTATAGATTCTGATTTATCTTTAGTTTGTGGTTACTTGATCCCTTTCAAGAGTATTCACAAATAAACCAAATATTCCCTAGCTTGTACCAGCACAGGGCATTATCCTCCCTGACTGTCCATTCCTGAATAATGTCTTGTGGACTTGATCATGCCTTATCAAGGCTGCTAAGAATTCTAATTTGTCATCTACATTGCTGGTTATCCATCAGCTCCTTACATAGTGCCATGTCTATTTCTCCCTCTCCACTCTATCACACCCATCTCCACCATTCCCATCAGTTTGGATCTGTGCCCAGATCCTACTTGCTTTTCTGAAGGGGAAGTTACCTGTATAGAAATTCCTTTATTTTTTTTCCCCTTGAGATGATGCTTTCTCCACCTTTTCCCCCACTTTAGCCCATAGATTACATTGATACAATTAGATGGTAAATGGGAAAAGCACTAGCAAAGTAGTTCTTCAAGTTATTAAAATCAAAATATTTTAATCTGAAATTTTAAAGACCATTAGAAAATCTCATTTGTTTTGTAAATGTGGACATGAAGGACAACAGAGGGAAATCAACTTGAGTAAGGTCAAAAGGGAAATAAGTGGCAAAATCAGAATTTGAACCCAGATTCTCAGACTCTAAATCCAATGCCCTTGCAACTAAACCAGGCTGAAATAAACCATCAATCACCTTTCTTTGCATTCATTCAATAAGCTTTTATTAAACTACTACATGCCAGACAGTATACTATGTGCTCAGAATACAAAGAAAGAAACAAAAACAGTCCTTGCTTTCAAGGATATTATATTTTACTAGGGGTGAGGCTAGGTACAGACAAGTAAGTATAAAATATATTCAAAGTAAATACCAAGCAATGGGGACAGGGAGGGCTTTAACAATTGATTGAGATGGGAAGACCAAGAAAGGCTTCATGAAGAAGGTGACACGTAATCTGAGGCTTAAAATGCCCTGAGATTATAAGAGGTAAAAGTGAAGATGTCATGTATTTTGGGCAGGATTTTGAAAAGACTTGGTGATAGGAGATGGAATTCTATGTAAAAGGAAAAACAAGTAAGCTAGTTTACCTTGCTATGGAGTACTTAAAAAGCAAAATATGCAGTAAAACGTTACAGGTGAGCTGAAGGCAGATTGTGAAATGCTTTAGATGCCAAACAGGGGAGTCTGAATTTGATGCTCAAGGGAACAAGTAGCCCGTTAGTGGAGCCCTTATGACCAGTGCTCATCAGAGCACTACTGGCAGCATTGTTTGCACTCCAACCAGTTTTACCTACACACATCCAGGCTTTTTGGTCTAGGTTAAGGAACCTGAGGCCTTGAGGCCACATGTACCCTTCTAGGTCCTCAAGTGCAGCCCTTTGACTGAGTCCAAATTTCACAGAACAAATCACCTTAATAAGAGGATTTGTTTTGTAAAACTTGGACTCAGTCAAAAGGCCCCACCCAAGGAACTATGGGGCCTTCAGGCTGCAGGTTCCCTGCCCGTTGTCTAGATTAAATTTTGTACCTCATTTTTCTATCTGTGTGACTAGATATATAAGTATCAGGAAAAAGACCCACTCCACACTAAGACAAATAGGAAAAAAAGTATACCTGATAGACTATTATATTCACTGTCTCTTCTTTCTTCCCCTCTGGAGGCCCTTGACGCTGCACTAGGTTCCTTACTGTTTCTTCCATCCTGGAAAAAGAAAATAGGAAAGCATTGTAGAGGAAGTTTTCAGTTTTTATGTAGATAATATGTATGAATTTTCCTGTTAACATGTAGATAATATGTAGAAAACAAATATCAAAGTGTGAGGATGACATGGGCCTAGGATTCACTTAAATTTAAATTTCACTTAAATTTCACTTAAATTTACACATACATACACACACACATATATATTTTTTCCTTCAGGGTTTTTGAAAACCCAGAGTCATCATTTGATTCTTTTTACAACAACAAGAGAATATATACATATATAAAATATATATTTATAAAACTCCGAAGTATTCGGAATACTGTATTAGGCCCTGGGGGTGGAACCATGAAGAACTACAAAATTTAGATACTCTATATTCTCTGCTCTCAAGATTCCTTTATAATAGAGGGATAACACACCAACACAGAAAGTTATTAAAGACAATATTACATAATAGGTGTACCAAAGAATTACAAAGAAAAGTGGTATATAAGGTAAAAAGGGGAAGCGTACTGCTGACTCAGGGAGACCACAGAAGGCATAAGGGAGGAAGTAGCAGAACAGCTTTATCTATAATGGAGCTCCACTTCTAGTAGAGTCCAATTATCTAATTCTCCAGGATATTTTGGATTTCTCAAACAGAAATTTGTCATATATTCATTTATAAAGGATCGCTAGCTTCTGATGTATAATTCTAGCCATCTGATGAAATGTTTCTTAGGCTCCTGTTGATAGCAGAGTTTTTCCACCTGCAGTGAAATGTTATTTTCAACCACAGTGTTGTCTTAGAAAAAAAAAAAATTGCTGTTGTTCAAGTACAGTTTATTTGTGGAATTCCCTAAGGTGTTTTTTTTTTTTGGTATTTGCATTTATAGTACAGGGATTTGTCAAGATTGTTATCATTATTATTATTGTTATTATTATTACTATTACTGATCTTTCTGTAACTACTTCTACCCCTACTACTAGGGGCTCCAAACAAGTAAACAAATAAGTAAATACAAGATACCTTAAAGAAGGAGAGAATGCTAACAACTAAATGGAGGCTATGGAAAGATTATCCATAGAAGATGACACCAGAACAGGGTCTTAAAGAAAGCTGGAAATTCAAAGAGGTGGGGGAGAGGAAGATGTGTTCTCTTGGCAAGAGAGACTACCTATTCAGAGGCACAGAGGTGGGAGATGGAATACTTCAGGGGCACAGGAGTTAATTGTGACAAACCACATGTATACTCACAATAAGCAGAAATTCAGATGGCACAAAACCAATAGGTGACCTTAGAGACTCTTTATGGACTTTTGTAGAGCTGAGCCCCAGAGTATTTAAGTGGTTTGTCCGAGAGCTTGGCTAATTAATGAAATTACTCATATTTGGCATCTCAACTCCAGAGCAAGGTTCTTTCTTTCTTTTTTTTTTTTCCTTAACAAAGTTCTTTCTACTATGAAACTTTGGAGAGACAGAGGGGAATGGGTTTTTGAAAAAAAAATTATTATTATTTCAGCCCTCTCCTCACTTATCCAGACTCTCATCTGTTTTGTGCTGCTTGGCTATTGCTTAAATGTCAAGCCTCAGCTGAAAATGTATTTTGCTCTTTTGCTTCGAAGATCTTCAAAAACTTTTATTCTCATTATAATAGACATTTTATTCATTTGTTCTGTACAGTTATGCTTTGTTGTCTAATAATGTTTACTTTATTCTATATTTGTTTGCATTTTATTCATGTTAGATCACAAAGAAAATGATATTTCTCTCTCTACTTTTTTTAAGAAAATGAGGGAATTGAAAGGAAATTTAAAAACAGAAGCCCAAGAAGCACCAGAAACTTCAAGAACTATGATTTTTTTCCTTATCTTAATATTATAATTAATTAAAATAATTTTATTCCCATGTAATTTACGACCAAATAGCAAGGATGAAAAAAAAAGTAACGGTTGTATCATCTACCCATAACCTTTAGGAATCTTATCACAACAAAAATATTTTGAATCTGATAATAACATACTGCTAGTTACACTTGGGTAGAATCCTCTTATTTTAGTTCTCATTTGCCAAACTTCTTTATTTATTTTCTCCAAAATCAAACACTGTGAAGAATTCACTGCTATCGATGCCCAGTGACATTTTACATATTTTTATTATTTTCCTAGTCAATGTGTGAAGCTTTGAGTTACCAGGATGCAGACAGCACAGTTATACCATCTGTTGTCCAAATATGAATAGAAATAAGTCAATTCTCTCCAGTTCAGGCACTTGTCTTTTTTTTTTTTAGTGTTTATTTGGTAGAATTTCTCCTCAAATGACAAGTTAAATTATTATCTTGTGTTCTCTCCTCTCCTTTTAATTCTTTTTTTTTTGTGCATCTTCATTGCTCTATTCCCTATCATGATTTACTATGAGGCTCTGAATATTGGTAAAATAACTATCTTTTTAAAATATAAAGACGTAGATTTTAAAGTTAGAGATACTGACTAAGCTCTAATCTGTTATTTGAATTGTTTAAAAAATGAATTGAGTCTGGTAAATCAAAGTGCCAGAAATATCTGAGGTAATTGAATTATGTGTGAAGTGCTAGGTATAAAGGTAGGAAAACAACATTTTCTACAAAATATGCATCACAGTTGTTAAATTTCAATCAATCAATTAAAAACTATTTATTGAGTGCTTACTACACACAAGGTATTATGTTAGGTACTGGGCAGAAAACATAAAGGAGATGTCCTGGTGTAATAGAAAGCACATGAAATTTGGAATCAGAAATTGCAGGTTTGCATTCTGGTTCTAACACATTATCTATGTGGCTTTGGTAAAGTGCATTAATCTCCCTGAGCCCCAGTTTCTGCAACTGTGAAATGAGACTGATAACAATACCAGAAGGGGTACTGTGATACAGTGGATAGGGAGCTGATTTTAGAAGGAAAAAGATCTAGGTTCAAGGCCTGTCTCTGACAAATGCTAGCTGCATGAACATGGATAAATCTTTTAACTCTACAAGGACCTAGGCTACTCTCTAAGACTGAAAGTTATAAACAGGTTGAGATGTGGATCACTGGAGGGAATTTCCACATGAGGGAGCTCCCTACATACATGAAATCACAGCTCTGGATCCAAACAAACAAAAATAGCTATCTCCCTTATTTACTTCACAAATTGACTATAAATAATCAAAGGAAACAGTTAATGTTGAGGGTTTTTTTTTTTTTTTAATTTTCCCTAAAGTAGCAATCTCCAAAGCAGGGATTGGGATACCTAAGAGACTGTGGTCTGGCCCCAAGGAGTACGTGACTAAGGGATCATAGGTTAGGAAGATGTCCCATGCTACCCCACTAGCAATAGCCAATTAAGAGTCTTGTTCTGGGGCAGCTAGGTGGCACAGTGGATAGAGCACCAGACCTGAAGTCAGGAGAACCTGAGTTCAAATCTGGCCTCAGACCAACACTTGACACTTACTAGCTGTGTGACCCTGGGAAGTCACTTAACCCAAATTGCCTAAAAATAAATAAATAAAAGAGTCTTGTTCCCAACACAACCACACCCACTTACCATATAACACTTCCCGATTTTGCCCCCACTCTGAATTGTGTAAACTTTCAGTCTCTCCCTTTCTAATCCAAATGTAGGCCCCTAAGAATTCTTAACTAAGGCCATGGACAAGTGAAGAAGTTGGGCAAGTATCATAGGAAAAATTCCTCCTCCCCTCTTTCATGCCTCCTTCTACTAGAATAATCACCTTTTGTCTTCCAGTTCATATCATGGTTGAAGCAAGGCACTCCTTGGAGAGTGAGATTTACATTAAGAGATAGTGCTCTATGAACAAGAATGCTACTCCACCCCTTTTTAATTTTAGGCAAGACAGAGTAAATCTTACCGAATGAGCAAGCATTGATAGGTGGTGATAGCAACTCAGACCTCATTACAGTATTTTCCCCCAAAAATCTGTCCCTCCTCCAAACTTTCCTCTGTAAAGCAAGGTCACTGTCATTCTTCCAAATTACAATCTAGGTTTCAAATTCAACTCTTCACCTTAACTTACCCCACAAATATAATCAGTTGCTAAATTTTTGTCATTCCTACCTCCACAGCTCTTCTCTATGCTCACAAATCAGCAGACTAGTGTAGGTTCTCATCACTTTTTGCCCAGATTATTGCAAGAGGCTCCTAATTGATCTCCCTGTCTCAAGTATGTACCATCTCCATTGCATCCTCCACATAGCTGCCAAAAGTTATTTTCCTAAAGTACATGTCTGGCCATGTCACTCCCCTACTCAATAAACTCCAGAGCTCTTTATTGATTCTAGATTCAAGTATTCTTTTATCTGTACCTTGTCCTTTTCAAAATGTCTCTTTTTTGTGTAAGCCTTATAATGTATACAAAATATTACAGAAGCATGTATATCTAATTGATAAGTAATTATGCATAATTGGGATGAATGATTAAAAAAAATTAAAAATGACTGTCCTAAAGTAACATGTGAGAACAAACTATTATTACCCAAAGGATAAGACACATTCCCTATCCTTAAGGAGCTAGCAATCTAGTTGGATTGCTATCTGGGCAATATAAAGACATGAAAAGATAAATGACAATGTGAGAAATGAATAATAATTAAATATCAAGTAGGAGTCAATTTATACAACATAGCAAGCAAAAACTTCCAGTCTTCAGATTTCTCCCAAATTTTCAGATATCTTTGGTAATTAGAATTGGTCATTAGGGAGTTATTCACATAGTAAACAATAAGACAAATTGCATTTCCACACTTTGTGAAAGGTGGTCCACAAAGAAGTGTGGTATCCTTGCCAGGGATTGCTACTACCCCCCTCCCTCCTCCTCCCCCATGACTTGATCTGCCAGTGCAGTGGATAGAAATGCTTAATCCACAACTAGGAAACTGAGAAGATCATGAAAGAGAAAATGAGTACTTAAACAAATATGTGTAAACATGACATTGGATAACTCACTCTAGAAGCTGGCTGTTTGGTTTTCTAGGTACCTACTAATGGAATATATTATTTCCCCAGTCTCCCAGAAAACCAGGCTCTCATTTTGTCTAATGACATTTTAGGAATTGATTAGCACATTAGACTACACACTATTCTTCCTAGTTCTTATAATTTCAGCGAAACTCCAGTTTCCATTAACAAAAAAAAAAAAAAAAAAGAACCTGACAAACTTGACCTGATGACAGGTGAGGTTATTCCAATTGAATGATGAACATATTCATGTTTTTATTAAGAAAAAGGAACATGTGACTATGTATTGACTGACTCAGCATGTATACTGAAATTATCTTACAGCCCCCTAAGGTCTACCAAATTCCTATAGTCAGGGGAGAGCCCACAAGAACAGAACAAATTGATTTGCTAAAAGTGCAAGTCAAATTCTCTTTTAATCATCTTTACTGTGAAGTTGGTCAAGAGTGGCTGCTGTGATTTGCAAATTGATTTCCCCCCATGTTTCTTTTCATTTGAATCCTAAGCTTACATCTTTTAGAAAACAAGTTATTTGAGAAAGCAAACTGCAATAATTGAACTTTTTTTGAGAAGAAGTGGAGTTGAAGGGTATAGGAGAAAATAAAAGCAACTGGGTAATCTCTCAAGAAGATTTAAGTTAGTGGGGTAACTTCATCACAAAATTAAAAATCTTCAATATATATTTATTAAGTACCTACTGTACAGGTAGGTAGTACAGATGACATTCTTAGACCCTTAGAAAGATGTAAACTTTAGATGAAATATAATCCCTATCCTCTTGGAGCTTACAATCTGCCAAACACCATTACATATTCCATCTCCTAACTGAATGGAGGTAATGTAATAATTCACTCTTCAGTGTCTCTCCCCTATGACTTACTGCTATCACTTTTGTCTCAAGAGCTGTGCTAAGATTCAGATTTTGTGTGTGTGTGTGTGTGTGTGAGAGAGAGACAGAGTGAGAGAGAGAGAGAGAGAGAAGGCAGAAAGAAACAGAAGATAAACAGAGAGACACACACACAGCAAGCAGTCAAGGGTGGGGAGGGAGGGAGGGAAGGAGAGAGGGAGAGAGAGAGACAGAGAGACAGAGAAAGGCATTTGATGAGTGGAACCTATGAAACCTATGAAAATTTATAAACATGGCTAGTACTAATCAATTCTCTTGTGTACTTATATCTTGTAAATGCAGGCATTAATGCTATCTTTTTATATCTTTTTTGTGGCATTAATTAATCTTTCCTCCCTCAATGGTTCACAAATTTGGAGCTAGAAGGGCCTGTAAGGCTCATCTGATCAATCCTTTGGTTTAGGAAACAGACCCAAAGGAGTAAAGTGATTTGGCCAAGGTCATATTGCCAATAAGTAGCAGAAACAGGAGTCCAAACCTGTTCTTCTGAATCAAATTTAAGGCTCTTTCTACTATGCCATAGAGTTTTTTGTTTCTTTATAGGAACTTTCCAGGCAAAAGCAATGACTAAATTAAGTTTTTAAAATTTCACCCTAAAAGCCATGGTTCAGTGCATCTCATTTTTCCCCAAATGAATATCTGATGCTGATGATCCCGCAGCTAAAATAAGGAAAACAGGCTTTTATGTTTTGTAAAGTGATTTCCTTTAAACAACAGTAATAATAATTTATAAAGTAGTTTCCTCATGACCCTGTGACAAGCAGCATAGTTAGCAACACCCATTTTGCAGATGAGGAGACTAAAATGTAAGCAGTATAAGTAACTTGCTCATGGCATCAACAGAGACATGCCCCCCATTATGAGGAATTACAATAAATAAATGGATGCTATTTCAGGGCAAATGTTGGAATTCTAAGCCCACTGTTCTTTCCAATACACCACTTTGCCTTCCTGCCTTAAAAAAACCTAGGGATTTAATGCTTATCCATGAAAAAGCATCCCTTATCCATTTAGCAGACTTCATCCACCTAAGCACAAAGGAAATTCCTAGCTGCCATGTGATGAAATGCAGTTCCTTTCTCAGGGTGAGCTTACAGAGCAATCAATTCCCCCAACTTCAACTGTCATAGAGATGGAACAGTCATTTTCTGTTGATTAAAGCCAATTATTAGGAATTCTAGTATACCGTAAGCTCAACACGCCCTAGGATTACAGGCTTCAGATCTGTCAAGACAGGATGAAAGGATACAAACCAAGCTTTGAGGCTCTATGCAGAGTTAACAAAATGAAAACAACAAAATAAATAACTAAATAAGTAGACCATAACATAGCACATCACTTAGAGCAACCCTTCCCTTCCTGGACCTAATGTGCTATGTCATTTCCTGACAAGTATGCACCAGAATTGGTATACTGTTTAAATGATGGCAAACTTCCAATATTTAAAATACTAGCTATGTATATAGCTAGCTATAGGGCAGCTAGGTGGCACAGTAGACAAAATGCTGAGCCTAGAGTCAGGAAGACTCATCTCTCTGAGTTCAAATCTGGCCTCAGACACTAGCTGTGTGACTCTGGGCAAGTCTCTTAACCCTGTCTGCCTCAGTCTCCTCATCTGTAAAATGAGCTGGAGAAGAAAATGGCAAACCACTACAGTATCTTGCCAGGAGAACCCCAAATGAGGTCACAAAGGTTTGGACACAACTAAAAATGATAACATATAGCTAGCTAAATCCTTTTTTAAACAAACAGCTTCTATTCATCCAAATTGGTGAAATCAGTTGTGACTACTGTAGCTAAGAGCTGTACTGGTCCAAAATGAAAGAGGCCACTGATAAAATGTACTTATATAAAAAATTAGTATGCTATGCGTGACATTGAGCTCCCAGTCTACAAAGATTTTCAAACAAATGCTAGATGTTCACTTGCCAGAGATATACATGGAATTCAAGGTTCAGACAGGAGGTTGGGCTAGATGACTTCTAAGTTGCCTTCCAATTATGAGATTAGCATTCGAGGAAGTAGACAGGGGCCAGCGTACTAAGTTACATGAGTAGGCATGCAGTAAGAATTTGTTTTCTCCCTCCATCCCTGTGGCCTGTTTTCCTATTGGTGAGTTCCTTCTGGAACCTTCATTTTGAGAAAGTGAGCAGAACAACCATTTTCATTTGTACTTCTTTCTGCTATCTTTTATGTGTTGCCTTCTTGGTAATTCCTTCATGACTTCATTTGTTTATTTGGTGGCCATTTTTTTCTTTTCTTTTTTTTTTTACTCTTTCTTTTTTATTTTTTTATATTACTTACTTTTAGTTTTCAACATTCACTTTTATGAGATTTTGAGTTCCAATTTTTTCTCCTTCAGTCCTCTTCTCCCTCCCCAAGATGGCATGCAATCTGGTATAGGCTATACATGTGCAATCTTATTAAGCATATTTCCACATAAGTCATGTTGTGAAAGAAGAATCAGAACAAAAAGAAAAAAAAAATGAGAAAGAAAAAAAAAAAAAAGAAAACAGTATGCTTCAATCTGAATTCAGACCCCATAGTTCTTTCTCTACATGTGGATAGCATTTTCCATCATGAGTCTTTTTGAATTATCATGGATCATTGTATTGCTGAGAAGAGCTAAGTCTATCAAAGTTGATCATTGTATAATGTTGCTACTTATATGTACAGTGTTCTCCTGGTTCTGCTCATTTCACTCAGCATCACTTCGTGTAAGTCTTTCCAGGTTTTTTCTGAAATCTCCCTGCTTATCAATTCTTATGGAGCAATAGTATTCCATCACATTCATGTACCACAACTTGTTTAGCCATTCCCCAATTAGTGGGCATCCCTTCAATTTTCAATTCTTTGTGGTGGCCATTTTTTCAATAACTAACTTCAATGACTACTCTGTTCAAATCTGTATGGTAGGTTCTTGGAAGATACAAATTTAAGAAGAATAACTGACATTTATAAAGTGCTTTCTCTACAAATTATTTTGTATATATTATCTCATTCAATCATCACACTATTATCAAATCCTAATGCTAGCCTATGTATTCAATAAACCACATTATCCCCACCCTTGCCCTCCTTATGCCACTATTCAGTAGTAAAAATCATTCTGAGCATTAACTCACAGGAGGCGTACCCTGAAGAGTAAAGACTATACCATTGGGCAGTAGCAGAGCATCAGGGAATTGGGGAGTTCCTGGAAATTCCCCAGATTCTTAGATTTTCCTATTGTTCTCAATGTAACTCTCTCTGCGACACATGAAACAGAGGAACAAGTAAGTAAGGGGATTCTCTCTCTCTCTCTCTCTCTCTCTCTCTCTCTCTCTCTCTCTCTCTCTCAGAATTTGCACAGCACCCAATATGTGCCAGGTATTGTACTAAGTACTTGGGATATTAAAAAAAAAAAAAAACCAGAACATCATTCCTCCTCTCAAGAAGCTCACATTCTAATGAGGGAGATAGCATGTAAATAATGAGTACTATGTAAGTATATACATAGACAGATATAGATAGATAAATAGACAGATAGATGGATGGAGAGGGAGGGATGGAAAGAGAGACAGAGAAATAGAGAGACAGAGAGAAGAGAAGAGAAGAGAAGAGAAGAGAAGAGAAGAGAAGAGAAG
>NW_020954594.1:26930021-27046786 GCF_900497805.2 Vombatus ursinus | reverse complement strand
AGAGAAGAGAAGAGAAGAGAAGAGAAGAGAAGAGAAGAGAAGAGAAGAGAAGAGAAGAGAAGAGAAGAGAAGAGAAGAGAAGAGAAGAGAATGAATGGCAGATAATGTTAGAAGGAAGAGGGAAAGGTTAGAAGGACAGAAACCAGAAAAGGTAATCTTCAAAAGGTGGAATTTAAGCTGAGCCTTGAAGGAAGCCAGATGAGGTAAGAGTATTCTTCAACTACACTATGAGGTGGTAAAATAGAGTGCTGTGGCCAAAGGCAGCTGGTAAATTAGGGAATGTCAGGGCACCTTCAGGTCAATGACATATTAGGGCAAACTGGAAAGAGCAGACTAATAGTCCTTAAACCTACTTGGATAATGTCATGTCCTTACTCAAACCTTTCATAAATTCATTTCCTACAGAACTAAATCTAAATTATTTCTGCTGGCTTTTCAAGTCTGCATTATATAGATTCACCTGACTTGTTTAAGCCAGAAGGGAAGTGTGGTATAATGGAGAGGGAACTTGGCATGATGCCAGGATAGCATGATTTGAATATAAGTTCTGTTATTTACTTTCTGCACAACCATGACATACATCTGAAGATTAGTTTCTTCATTTGCAAACTAGGGCTAATAATACTATTACTACCTACCCTGCAGGGCTGTTGTGGTGAGACAATTACTTTATAAACCCTAAAGTGCTATATGGGGGAAGCTAGGTGACAAAGCATATAGAATGCTGGGCCTGGAGACAGAGATACCTAAGTTAAAAGTTGGCTTCAGAGACTTACTAGCTGTGTGACCCTGGGCAAGTCACTTAACCCCATTTCCCTCAGTTCTTCATCTCTAAAATGAGCTGGGGAAGGAAATGGCAGACCACTCCAGTACCTTGGCCAAGAAAACCTTAAATGGGGTCATGAAGAATTGGATGAGACTGAAATGACTGAACAACAATAATCACAACCACAACTACCACCACCACCACAACAATGATGACAACAACATCAACCAAAAAGTGCTATATAAATGCAAGATATAATCATTAGAGCTTTCACACTCCATTCTAACTAGGTTACTCTCTTGATGGCCCTATAAATATACTATATTCATTCCTGCCACCATGCCTTTATTCATTTTATTTCCCTCCCCATAAATTTGCTACCTTTCTCCCCATATACCACTTTGAATTCTTCCTATTCAAGTCCCAAATCAACTCTAAAGTCCTTCAGGAAATGACCACTCCAGGCTTTATTGATTTCACCTTTCTGAGAAATCTTAAAGCATTTAAAAACCACTTGGTTCATCCTTTAATTACATACTAACTTATAATGATGACTATTGTCCATGAATTTTAGTTATCTTTGCCTAACTAAGCTACTCTATTACATTATACTCTACTCTTTTCTAATTCCTTTTCTTGATTTCAGAGGTATTTCCTAGGGATGTAAGTCTATTAGTCAAATGCTTTGGTCATAAATGAAGAAGCTCAAATTCCTTCAAGCCACAGGACCTGGAAAGGTTAGTGGTCTTGAGATGCAGCAAATAGGACTCATCTCCTGGGGCCCTGGTCCCTGGTATCAACAAATATTCTTATACTAAATATCTCCCAGAAATGATCCTGAAATCCTTGCTCATCAAATGTGTATGGGTTTCCTCTCTGATTCATTAACTAGGTTGGTTGGGAGACCATGCTAAAGAAGCTATGGTTATTATAATCTCTATGTCAGTATCTACAAAATAGATACCCTTCACTATAGTCATTGCATAAATGTCTATCATTGGTCTTATCTTTCAGCCTCATTGGATATGATGTTCCCTCCCACACTCTGTCATCTAGCCAAACTGGCTTTTTCTGTGTTCCATACACATAGTGACATTTCACTGACTGTCCCACATGTCTGGAATGGAATCCCTCTCTACCTCTTCCTCACAGATTCCCTTTCTTCCTTTAATATAAAACACTACCACAACATGAAGCATCTTATCTTCCAGACTGCTAGTGCCCTCCTTCCCAAACACCACTGCATTTAATAGCAGTTAGCTTGTGCAGTGGATAGAGCACCAAGGCTGGAATCAGGAAGACCTGCGTTAATCTGACCTCAGACACTTTCTAGCTGTAAGACCCTGGCAAAAATCACTTAACCCCTGTTTGCCTCATTTTTCTCATCTGTAAAATGGGGGTAATAGCAGCAACTATCTCCCAGGGTTGTTGTGAGGATCAAAGAATATAATAATTATAAAGCACATGGTGCAGTTACCTGAAACATATTAAGTGCTATACAAATATTAGCTATTATTAGCCATTCTTACTTTATATTTATGTTGCATATTTTCATACACACATGCACACACATACATACATCTCCTCCAATAAAATGTAAGTTTCTTATAGTAAGGATTGTTTTCTTCTCTGGACATGTATCCCCAATGCCTGGCACATAATTGAAGCTTAATAAATGCTTTTTGATTGATTCCTTGATTTATTGATTAGTGCAAGTTCATCACCATGGCAATAGCCTCATCTTTGCATACAGGATACCTTTGGCAATATTCACATTATCCACTTAGCTTTCAGGGTTCTTTTGAAATTTTTTAAAAAATATTTCATGTTCCTTGTCTTCCTTAAAAAAAAAAATGATCACTTTACTTTAACTGTAGTGTCAGGCTTTTCTGAATTTTGAGATTTAAAAGAAAAACTTAATAATTTTCAATTCTAACAGGAAATTGGCCATGTGGAAATTTTACAGTTTCAGGGATGTATTCTGTCTTATTGTACCAACTTGAGTTTTCTTGGAAAATAGGAGTCTCCTCCCTGAAAAGCTAGCACATCTAAGCATGCAAGCAAAGCCAATCCCCCAGGTCAGCTAGAGCTTTGATGATCTTAGCCTGATCTCATCTTATCCCCTCTGCAACAGTTAGGAACAATAAATCTATAGCTAAGATAACTTAAAATTGAACTGAAACCAAAATCCACTCTAGATAAATGTTGAACATTCCGATTTCTTATTTCTTTCATAGATGATATATTTTTTTAATTCAGTACAAATTTTGCAAAAATAATATTGTTGCCCAGAGACCACAGTGCTCTAATTCACTCATGGGGATGTTCCACCATTCATAAACAGATCGAAAGGTGCTAGTCCAATTTGAATTACAGCAGCATGTTCACTCCAGGGCCATCTCTATGTGAGGAGAAAGTGACATAAATTTTCTCCTCAGAAGGCTTGTGCTTATCCTGCACAGTGAGCCTGCTGCATAGAGAAACACATTTTGAGAATGAGGTGGCAGAATGAAATGCAGACTGAGAATGGGTCCTATTTGCAATATAGGTTTGAAGGGAATCCCCTGGATGTTAACAAGGGATTTTCAACTATTTTTGCACAGCCAGAGCAGAATTCAAAATTGTGTTTCTGCTTTCATGTGCTTGGACATTTCATATTCATTTGTGGAGAGAGACAACCCCATGTTTTCAGGTGAAAGCAGAAGAGGTGAATTTCAACTCAAGGGGAACCATTACAACTTGGTAATAGTTTGAGTGTGGGCATTTGCATTCACTGAGGAAACATACAAATTGTACAAAATGGGCTTCTTTCCCTTGGTTGAGCCAGCAACAAAGTCTTTCTATTAGCCACAGCTATGTGGCATCAGAGTAGATAGTTGGATCATTTTGCCTGTATGTTTGAACAGTTGGTCTCTGAGAAGTGAGTCTGGCATCAGAGTACTGTGGAATGAAGTATTTAGACAAGGGTTTGAACACTGGCTCTGCCATCTACACACGTGCTGCATGATATTGCACAGGAAAATTACCACTGTGGGCCTCAGTTTCCCCAGTTGTAAAATGACTGAACTAGAAAATTTCTAAGATCCATTCTAGCTATAGAATGTATGATCCTAAGCAGATTTTCCTCATGGAAAAACTAGTCAAGTAAAACTAGACCTAGTGAAAAGCAACACATTCAGATTTAAATCTTGCTTTTTTTTTTTTTCAGTTTCCTAGATAAGGTTGTATAGTCAATTTGTGCTGGGTTAGTGCCTGATTAGGCCAGGGGCCTGAAAGTGGAAAAAATGTCTAAATTGATGACAACAGTATTAAAGGCTGAAGAAACTTTGAAATGTTTTTATTAGAAAAGGGGAAATTTTTTTTTAAATGGTAGATTCACTGAAGGCATTTAAAATTTTTGCTAGGTGATCATCATTGATAATAATAAAAATCATGTAATTGTTATTATTAACATAATAATAACATTTAATATTTTACAAGGATGCACATTAAATTCTAAGTAGAGACACTAGAATTCTATTTTTAACTTTTTTGACCCTCATTTCAAAAATGGATTTTTTTACATTTTCCCTGGCCTATGTAGAGTGAGGGATAAGGAGAATGTTTTGCAAATTATTATAAACTGCTGGTATTAATACACATAAATATTTTTAATTATATACAAAGACTGAGCAACATTAGATACTATAGGATTTATTATCAATTTATCTGAACAAGCATTTCCTGAGTACCCATACTAAGCACTTGTACACCAGCACAATTCCAGGGATACTAAAACTAAAGAGAACCAGCATCTGCCATTAAGGAACAGTATTATATGAGCCTAAAATAGAGAATAGGTAGAGAGCTTGTTTTAAAGTCAGAAATACCTATGCTTACCTGGGACTTTGACTTCTAAGTGGTTGACATAAGACATGTTAAAATGGTAGAAACAGAGGACTTAATCAATTTGATATGGGGAACAAGAGAGAAGGAGTCAAAGATAACTCTGAGAATTAATAACAGAATGGTGGTGAAATTTTAAAATATAGAGCAATTAAAGGAGAATATAGGGCTACGTTATTTTGGAACATTTTGAATTTAAAGTGCTAGAAGAACCGCAAACAGAAATGGCTAGCAGATAATTGATAAGGTAGGCCTGGAATCTGGAGAGAGGTTAGGGACCTGGAGAAAAGGACAGGGAATCATTTGCATACATGCAATGGTTAAAGCTGTGGGGATAGGCGAAAACAAAAAAAAAAAAAGAAAGAGTAGAATGTAGGGTTGATGATAGAACCTGGGGGAACACCAACAATTAAAGGTGAAAGGAACAACAAGTGCTAGAAGAATAGTCAGGGAAGGAGTGGAAAGCAAGGCAAGAAGAGAACCAGTAGCATACAGTGTCACAGAAGGCAAGTGAGGGGCTAGATTACAGGAAGGTGTAATCAATAATGTGAAATGCAATTTGCATGAAATAATCAAAGTAAAGCTTTCCTGGTGACCTCATCTAGGATTTGGCTGCTGACTTCTAAATCCCAAATTAAAAAAAAAAATGCTATGCTTTTACAATATTTTGATCTCTAAAGCTTAAAGGAGTCAACTCAAACCGGCATACTGAAATGGAATGATGATACAGACAATGAAGAGGTTCATGTTAAATTACTATTGATTTTGTTAAAAAATAAAACTTGTTTATATTTAATATAAAATTTGAATAATATGGGTGGAATTCTCTGGCACATGTGAAAAGGGAATGTAGCAAAGATGAAGTTCTTGAACAATATCTATAACTAGGCCCTGGAAGAAATCAGTCAAGCAAGATAATGAGAAAGGCCAGGTCTCATTGATGAAGGGAAGATATTAACTTACTTTTTCATTTGTAGAGATACTTTGTAATTTCAGTTCTTAGCATACAAGATTGCTCAATAAAGTTGTCGAATGAATGAATAGGTAGAAATCCTCCAGAAATAAGCATTTCTTAATGCCTCTAGTCTTTATTTTTTCCCTCCCCTCAGTGATGACAAATGCTCTCAAAACTCTCTCAAAAATCTTTATTTTATCCTCTGTAGAGCCTCTGAAGTTCTCTGAGCAAAAACAGTGCTCAAATGTAGTCAGACCCATGCCTTAAGAAGATATTCTGGTAGCTATGTCAATAATGGATTGTAGAGAGTAATTCCAATTATGCTATTCCAGTAGTCCAGGTAAGATGTGATGAGGACATGAAATAAGCTAATAGACATGGTATTAGAAAGAATGATATGTGAAACTTTGTGGGGAATTGACAGTAATTAGCAACTACTTAAACATGGGTGGAAGCAGAGTGGGGGTAAAGTGAGGTGAAGAAGTGGGAAGAATAATCCAATAATTACCAACCTGAGAGAGATTGGAGTGAATAGTCATTCATTCAAAAGATATTTTGGGGGCAGTAGCTGCTGTAGGGGTAGGGGGCAACTTGGGGAGGAGCTCTATTTCGGTATTTAAAATAAGCAGAAAATCCATCTTTCACATGATATATGTGAAATATTTCTATATTAGCCATGTTGCAAAAGAAAAAAAAAGCAAGAAAAATAAAATGAAAAACAATATGCTTTGATCTACACTTGGATCATCAATTCTCATCTGGAGTGGTTAGCCTTTCTCATCATTAGTCCTTTGGAACTGTTTTGGATCATTGTACTGATCAGAGTAGCTAAATCTTTCACAGTTGATTGTCTTTACAATATTACTGTTATTCATTTCTGTTTTTTTATAAATTTGGTTCAGTTATTTATATATCAGAAAAACAAAGCCTTTATCAGAGAAACTTGCTGTTCCTCTCCCATTTCCTTTTTTCCTTTTAATTTTGACTGCATTTGGTTTTGTTTGTGCAAAATCTTTTTAATTTATGTAATCAAAATTAAACATTTTACCTCCATGATCCTCTCTAATGCTTGTTTAGTCATCCTACTCCCTTATCCCTACATTTGACAGGTAAACATTTCCATGCTCCTCTAATTTGTTAGTATCACCCTTTAAGTCCAAATCATCTCATTTTCACCTTCTCTTGGTCTATGGTGTGAGATGTTGATCAATGACTACTTTCTAGGCTTCCCAGCAATTTTTGTCAAGTAGTTCTTTCCTTTAAATCTGGGATCTTTGGACTTATCAAATACTAGATTTCTATGGTTATTTACCACTGTGTCTCATGGACTTAATCCATTCCATTGATCAACCATTCTATTTTTTACTAGATTGTTTTGATGATTACCATTTTCTAATATTGTTTGAAATCTGGTATTGCTAAGCCACCTTCCTTCACATTTTTTTCATTGATTCCTTTGATATTCTTAACCTAACACTTCCAGATAAATTTTGCTACTATTTTTCTAGCACTATAAAATTGTTCTTTGGTAGTTTGATCAGTGTGGCACTGAATAAGGAAATTCATTTAGGCAAAATTATCATTTTTATTATACTGGCTCAGCCTGCCAACAAGCAATTAGCATTTAGCCGATTGTTCAGATTTATCTTCATTTGTGTGAAAAATGTTTTGTAATTGTTCATATAAATTCCTGCGTGTGTTGGTATGTAGACTCACAAGTATTTGATACTAGGTGCAGTTATTTTAAATAAATTTTTTTTATCCTTTCCTGCTGGGTTTTGTTGGTAATGCATAGAAATGCTGATGATGTCTGTGAGTTTACTTTATACACTGAAACTTTTGAAAAAGTTGTTAATCATTTCAACTAGTTTTTTAGTTGATTCTCTAGTGATCTCTAAGCATATTATCATATCATATGAAAAGTGATAATTTTGTTTCCTCATTTCCTATTCTTATTCCTTCAATTTCTTTTTCTTGACTTATTGCTATGTCTAGCATATCTAGTAAAATATGGAATAATATTGGTGAAAATGGCCATCCGCACTTCATCCATATCTACCCAGGAAGGCTGCTAGTTTATCCCCATTACAAAGAATGCTTGCTCTTGGTTTTAGATAGATATTACTTATCATTTTTAGAAAGGTTCCATTGATTCCTATGTTTTATTTGTTTTTTGTTTTTTAGGCAATTGGGGCTAAGTGACTTGCCCAGGGTCACACAGCTAGTAAGTGTCAAGTGTTTGGTCTAAGGCCAGATTTGAACTCAGATCCTCCTGACTTCAGGGCCAGTATTCTATCCACTGCGCCACCTAGCTGCCCCAATTCCTATGTTTTCAAGTGTTTTTAATAGGAATAGGTATTGTACTTTGTCAAAAGCTTTTTCTGCATCTATTGCGGTAATCATATTTTTATCAATATGGTTAATTAGGCTTATAGTTTTCCTAATATTGAACCAGCCCTGCATTTTTAGTATAAATTCCATCTGGTCATAGTCTATAATTTTTGAGATATTGCTGCTGGTATTTTATTTAAAATTTTTGAATGAATATTAATTAGGGAAAATTGATCTATTGTTTTCTATCTCTGTTCTTGTTCTCACTCATTTAGGTATCAAAACAATATTTGTGTCATAAAAGGAATTTCGTTGGACTTTTAAAACTCATTTTTTCAAGTAGTTTATATAGTATTGTAATTAATTGTTTTTTAAATGTTTGGTTAAAGTCACTACAACCTACTAAATGGTCAATTTTTGTAAAGGTGCCATGTACAGTTGAGAGTAAGGTATACTCCTTCCTATTCCTATTCAGTTTTCTCCAGAGGTCTATCATACCTAACTTTTCTAATATTCTATTTACTTCCTTATATCCTTTCTTATTTAATCTGTGATCATATTGATCTAGTTTTCAGAGGAGTAAATGGAGGTCCCCCATTAGTATAGTTTTACTATTTCCTCTTGTAACTCATTTTGCTTTCCCTTGAAGAATTTGGATATTTAGCCATTTGGTATATATATGTTTAGTTTTCATATTACTTTATTGTCTATTGTACCTTTTAGCAAAATGTAGTTTCACTACTTATCTCTTTTAATTATTTGGGCCATCTCCAGTTGTCCTGATATACATATATATATACCTGGCCACCGGACCCAGATGGCTCTAGAGGAGAAGGTGAGCAGCCCTCCCTCACTTAAATCAGTTGCAAGTCATGTCATCATCTTCCTGATGTCATTGATCCTTTTTGAGAACGAAGGATAAAAACTCCACAACTTTTAATTAGGTCTCTTTTTTTGTTTTGCTTTGTCTGATATCATGATTGTTATTCCTGAATTTTTTTTTTTTACAAAACACACACACACAGACACAGACACACAGACACATACACCATTGGAGATATAAATCTATCTTAACCAAAGGGAGGTAGGAGAGGAAGGGGCTAAGAGAAAGGGGAGGGATGAGTCTTTGCTTGTAGTTGTTTTCACACAATTATCTTATTCTGAGTTTTTGTTCTTAAGCTTCCCTGTCCTTAAAGTAGCATTTTATGGTTAGGTTCCTTTTGTTTGTTTGTTTGTTGTTTGCTTATTTTTCCAGTCTTTTTAAAAAAATTTTTTTATTTTGAACCTTGTATTAGAATTGGGCTCTCCTCATCTGAGCAGGGCAGAGTTATTGTTCCAAGCTTCAGGGTTTTTCACCCTTCTGTTTTCCCATCTAGTGTGATCTGGGGAGAGGTGTGGACACTGCTCACCTGGTCTGAACTCTGGGTCTTGTTCAGGTGGCAGCCGTGCTCCTTTGCTCCAGCAAGCACTACTCCTCTCTGACTTGGAACTACTGTTAAGAACTGGGGCCTCTGCTCTCTTTTCCCCCTGAAACTGAGTAATGGACAATTGAGTTGCCAACCACTGCCCAGAATTGCATCCAGTGCCAGCCTGCAATCTCTTTCTGACCAGTTGTTCAATACCTTTACCACCTCTGGGTGGTAAGAGCTCCCCAAACTGCTGCAGCTACTGCTGCTGCTTTTACTGAGGCAGCCTACAAGGCCCACAGGTGGTGTCTCCTCCCAGCTGTACTTTTGGCCATCCCCCCTGCCCCAATATTACAGACTTCTTCTGATCTCCTAAGTCGTATTGGGTGGGAAAAATGTCTCATCCTGATATTTTGTTAGCTATGCTCCCCCAGAATTCAATTTGATGTGTTATTTTAAATTTGTTTGGAGGGAAATGTTGGGAGAGTTCAGCTTGAATGCTCCCTCTACTCTACCACCTTGGTTCTCAAGCCTACTTATTACTTTAAACAAAAAATCAGCTACTATGAACCTGGATTTCTCTATTTGGCTACAAAGTTATGTCTATGTTTCCAACATTAATGATGGAACCTCCAAAAAAGTACATACCCATCTTCTGATTGGTCTTCTCAAGCTTAATACAAATGATCTTTCCTTTCTCCATTAAAATAATCAATTTAATTCAACAAGACTTTAGTGATCACTTCTAAGGTGGCAGGCACAGTGTTAGGTGGATACAAAGATACAATCTAAAAAGTTCATATCCACAAGAAACCTACATTCTCCTCAAAAATAAACCTTTGTTGAAACTTCTATTGATGCAAATTAATATTAACGGTTACAATCTTCTTGCTAAGATAAAATCCCCACAAGTAGTCTGGGCAATCTGTTTCTTTGAGCTTTTGGAATTGCTTCAGATATGTTCTTTATTAGGGAATTTTCATACCACCTGACTTTATATATTAGTCTATTTATGTTAAGAATGCATAGTCATAGGACATGTACACACCAAAATAAATATAGCAGAACTATTTGTTATTAGTAAAGACCTAGAAAAGCCTAAACAAATTGTAAGCTTGTGCTATAAGAAACAGTGAGCATGATGACAAGTAGGCATGAAAAGACTTATATGAACTGATTCAAAGTGATAAGAAAAGTCAGGGAAATAATATGCACAGTGAGTATATCAATGGAAATGGAAATAACAACCACAAAAAACAAATGAAACAAAATGTTCATAAATTATAAAGAACTTAAAATAAAAAGAAAGATGTGGGAAAATACTTCTCTCACTTTGCCTTTACAGTGATCAATATCGATGACTACTGAACATCACATAAAACATCATATCTGATTATGTATTGAATAGTTTCATTACATTTTTTTCTCTTTTTCTTTTTTTCTCTCTTAAGAAATTCTCTTTCAAAAATTACACTCAAAGGGTGGGCAAGTAGCATAGGGAGAAATCCAGGTGATGGTGCAATGGATAGAAAGCTGAACCTGGAGTCATGAAGACCTTAGTTCAAATCCCACATCAGATACTAGCTCTGTGACCCTGGGCAAGTCACTTAATTTCTGTTTGACTTAGTTTTGTTATATGTAAAATAGGAATAATAACTGCACCTATCTTCCAGGGTACTTATGAGAATAAAATGAAACATTTTTAAACCACATTGAAAACTTTAAATTGCTATGTAAATGCTAGCTATTATCATAGCTATTATCAATAAAATCTATTTTACCAGAATACACAGTTGGGTCTTCAAGATCACAAGTGACAGGAACATCTTTGATGGAATATAGTATATAGCAAGTATGTTTAAATTGAAACAGTGATTTGTCATTGCACAGATCTTTAATAGCCTTCCAAATTTTACTGATAAGAAAGCATTTTTCTTCTAATATTAATTTTAAGAAATCCATTATCACTAAAGATACTTAAAAATGGCTTATTTGATCCTTGCAAACTGTTAAGTGTGGAAACTTGGTTTAAAAGTTATGGTTTAGGGGCAGCTAGATGGTGCAGTGGATAAAGTTCTAGCCTTGGAGTCAGGAAGACCTGAGTTCAAATACGGCCTCAGACACTTGACACTTACTAGCTGTGTGACCCTGAGCAAGTCACTCTACCCCAATTGCCTCACAAAAAAAAAAAAAGTTATGGTTTAAAAAGTAAAAGTGAAAACTGGAAGAAAAAAAAGAACTCAATTTAAAATTACTTCCATGTCATAGACAGCATCATGACAATATACTTAACATTAGGTTGTCATAGATATGTTTCTACCAGTCTTCATAATCATCTGATATTTGAAAAGTGATTTCCTGAAAAATTCCATATGAAAAAAGATATGTCCTCCTGCCTCTTCTCCAATGATCTCAATTTCATCCTGTCCTTAGGAGCTAAGACTGAAGTATCATAGATGAAGAACTAGAAGGAATATTAGAGTCCAGATAGCCCAACATCCTCACTTTACAGATGAAGAACTGAGGTTCCCAGAGTTGACATAACTTATCCAAGGTTCACTAGGCCACTAAGTGGTAGTCTATTATTCCAACCAAGAACACTTGAGCCCAAATCCAATATTCATTTAAAAATATCCAGAATTACAGTATGTTAAAGCTGAAAGGGATCACAGTTATCTCCTAGTCTAAATTTTTCTTTTATAGATAAGGAAGATGATGAGGTTACATACTTTTACGAACACAGCCTCTGTTTTAGCACAGTGGAGAGGTACATGCTCACATCAGCGACACTTACTAGGGTCCCCTAACACAGATGCACCTTTGCTAAACTTCAAGGGTCCATTTGGGTCTGATTCGCATTCTGAAAACAACACAAGCTTCCATAAAGGAACATAGTTGGCATTGGCCAGCCTAATTAACTACCAACAACTGGTAGTTAACAACCCTTCTTCCTTAAATGCCAGTTACTGCTATTCCCACAATGCTGGTAATGGCAGTGTAGCGCCCTCTAGCTGACACAGATTTCCTCAGTCATTACACTGACCAAGCAAGCTAACTGCTTTTGGTTCCACATGGTGTTGACTGGCTTTCTGTGTGTATTTATTCCCATTATATCTTGATGCAAACCATAGTTTATAATACTCTTTGGGTTCCCCTTATATAACTCAGAAGTCTACAGACACCAGCTATAGAGAGATGACAAAAGAGGTTCCTTGATATTTGCTCTTCAGATAGAACAGTTCTTATGTCCAAAGGGCTATAAAACTCTGCATATGCTTTGATTCAGCAATACCACTACTAGGTCTGTATCTCAAGGAGATCATAAAAAAGGGAAAAGGACTCACAGGTACAAAAATATTTATAGCAACTCTTTTTTTTTGTGGTGGCAAAGAATTAGAAATCAAAAGGATGCCCATCAGTTGGGGAATGGCTGAACAAGTTGTGGTATATGAATGTAATGGAATACTATTGTTCTATAAGAAATGATGAGCAGGTGGATTTCAGAAAAATTTGGAAACACTTACATGAACTGATGCTGAGTGAAGTGAACAGAACCAGGAGAACATTGTACATAGTAACAGCAACGCTGTGTGATGACAAACTCTGATAGATTTAGCTCTTCTCAGCAATACAATGATCTAAGGCAATTCCAAAAGACTCAAGATAGAATATGCTATCCACATCCAAAGAAAGAACCATGGAGTCTGAATGCAGAACAAAGCACACCATTTTCTCTTTTTATTCTTTCTCATGGTTTTTTTCCCTTTTGTTCTGATTCTTCTTTCACAACATGACTAATGTGGAAATATGTTTAATATTATTGTACATGTATAGCCTATATCAAATTGTTTGCCATTTTGGGGAGGGGAAAGAGAGGGAGAAAAAAATCTGGAACTCAGCATCTTATAAAAGTGAAAGTTGAAAACTATCTTTACATGTAATTGGAAAAAAATAAAATACTATTAAGGGGAAAAAAAAGAGAATAGTTCGAACAAAGTAACACCAATAACTTTGAAATTTGCCATTCACAACAATGACACAAAATGGAAAGAGATTGTTGTGAAACACTTCTTATCATGGAATACAAGCTTTTACACAGCCTTTTCTCTGTGCACTGTCAACCAATAAAAAATGTTGGAAGTACAGTGACTTTAGGCAAAAACAATAATCATCTGCTCTCAGTGTCAATGTTAAGAAAGAAGAAGAATCAGGGAGAGTGAGAGAAAAGGGTGCTAGTTCTGCACACCACAATTTACCTCGAACGTGGAATTCATTTTCTCTGATGAGTAAAACATGAGGAAATGCATAGTTATGTTATTTTTTCTGCACAAAATAGGGTTATTTATTCACCAATTAAATACTCCAAAAAATCTGCAAAAAGACACCTGAACTAAAGGGGAGTGGGTAATAAATGAGTGACCTTTATCACCTTTTCTTTCCCAAGTCATGATGATATTCTAAGTCAAAATACTATATCATATATAGAAATATGTATAATATGCTTTTATTTTAAAGAAAATCTTCAAAATTATCTTGTCCTAAGGTTCTCAACTATGAAGGCAGAAGTTCTGTTTCTACATGTGGGCATAACAAACTGTGCTGACCTATATTTTTTTCTTTCGCCTGCTAGGTTTTACTCTAAAAAAGTTAATGGCTTCAGTAGCCAGTGCCACACATAATATAGAAAACTAAATAACAAGCAGCAAGGTTCTGGCTTCTTTCAGCATATCCTCCCCTTTCTCAAAATGAAGAAGTTGTGCTAAAGGAAAAGGAGATTTAATTTTAAAGTGCGTAGTCTGCCCCAAGATAGACAGGTAGAACAAAAATGTCCACCTTATAATAACTGGTAAGAACACAGGTCTCTAAGGACTCAATTATCTCTATCTTCTTAGGATATAATAGTTCCTCTAAAAAATTATATTGACAGTTCTTCTACAAACAAGACATTTATAATGAAGTCAAGTAAATAAAATCTTGATATGGATAAATATAGACAATAGTCACTGCATGCAATTCAGATTAAACATCACAAAGGAGTTAATAAAAGTAGCTGTTTTTGGTGTCAACCACACGAAATTGAAAAAGGAAACTTTGTGCATGCAGTGATACAATATATTTTCAATGCTTAGCATTTATAGTTTTCAAAATCATACAGATTATGTGATTATAACTCTCTCAAATGCTGCTGCCATCCTTGTTATGATGCCATGCTCCTGTGGGCATTCAATATGTTAGTTCATCATGGTGACCCTGGCAAAGCTGCATCGCTACAATTTATTTTCCATTGATTGGAAATTTTCTTCACTATCTAAAGGATATGAAGATGTCTTTGGATGGACACATTTCCAAGCATTCAATGAGTGCTAGGAAAATAGCATGCAGACTATATAGTGTAGGCATATGCCAATAACCTCCTCCCCTTCCTAAGGGCTTAGTCATAAGGCCCCATGAAAATTTCAACTTTTCATTCTAAAAACAGCAAACTTCAACATAATTCCTTTGCTGATTAGAAAATTGCTTAACATTAATGGACCACTAGTTGGAATTTGTAGGTCTTTTCCCCTTATTTTTTATTGTGATGGTATTTGATGCAATGATATTTTTTTTCTGGTAAGCTATCATACAGCAATCTTAAAATAATTTTAAAACTTCCATCCATTTCCTATCTGGAAGGCCAGCAAAACTTCCTTCAACTATTTGTTTTGGAGTCACTATTCGATTGTGAATAAAGTCTCTTGATCCCAATCATTTCTTTGAAATTCCTGCTATCTTCTCATTTTAATGGAAATCTGGCTTCCCCAATGATGTCACTTGCCTCAAAATTTCTCCAGTTGAAGACATTCCTTCTCTCACTTTCATGGTTCATGGGCCCAGCATGAGGAGTTTCTGCTTTTTTCCTCCCATTTCTTTCAACATCTCCAATAACCTAGTCTCTTGTGAAATCATAGTGTAAACTTATATCACCTTCTTGCCATCTTTGTGGATTTTATTTACTGATTTCCAGGACATTCTCTTACCCTCCTTGATTACTTAATTAGGCTAACAGTTTTCTTCTTCTTCCCATTTGTTGCCTTTATCTTTGGAAACTCTAATATTTAGACTGATGCTCCTATCAACATACTGATCTTACAATGTTTTTAATCTCAATTGCATCTCAACTCTACTTTAACCATGTCTACAATACCTCAAATATTAACCTTCATTTAAAAGTTATAAAAAACAAACAGAACAAAACCCTTGCCTTAAATGTACTTCCCCACAAGCTATGAACTTATCTTTCTTTCCCTTTACAATCATTTACCATCATTTCTTAATGAGAAAGTCTATACAAATTGTTCTACTACCACTTCTTCAATACTTATTTACTCCTCAATCAATTTTAACTCATATTCTGTCTTTTACTCTCATGTAGTTGATTTTTTGAAAATTATTTAATCATCAAGACCAATGGCCTTTTCTTAAACCTCATTCTTCTTCATCTCTCTGTTGTATTGGACTCTATTGAATGTTCTCTCCTTCTCAAAACTATTTTCCCTTTGGCTCACATGACACAGAACTGTCAAAATCAACCTAGCATCTTATCTCTAGCCATTCCTTCTCTGTCTTTTATAATCCTCTTTGTTTCTCTTTCTCTCCACCCTAAACACCTACCCCCAAAGAAGGCATTTTCCAAAAATCCAATTCTAAGTGCTCTTCTATTCTCTCTATATGGGGTTTCCTATGGCAAGTTCAACCACTTTCACAACTATAACAACGACAACAGCAGCTAGTATTTATATAGTACCTATTATGTGCCACAAACTGTACTAAGTTCTTTAACATTTTTATCTTACTTGATTTAAAACAACCTTATGAGGTCAGTGGTGTTATCCCCATTTTACAGTTGAGGATACTGAGGCAAACAGAAGTTAAGTGACTTGCCCAAGGTTGCACAGTTACTAAGTGTCTAAGGCTGGATTGAATTCAAGTTTACTTGACACCAGACCCAGCACTCTACCCATTGTGCCACCTAGCCGCCTACTGTGACATTAACTATAGTATCAATGAAGATGACATCCAATTCTATTGCACATGGGAAACAAGAATTGATCTGCATCCTGAACTCCAATCCAGCATTCCAACTGGTTTCTGGACAGTTTCACCTTGATGTCCTATCAACATCTCAATCTTAAATTGCCTTCCCCCCGCAAATTCATTCATCATCCCCAACCAGCTCCTCTTTCTGGCTTTGCTATTCTAGTCATTCAGGTTCAAAACCTTGGAGCCATCTTTGATGCTTCCCTTTCCTTCACCCTCCACATTTAATCAGGAATAAAGTCCCATTAGATCTTCCTCTTAAATATTTCTCATAACATTCCCTTCTTTTCCTTGACAGAAACTTTCAAGTTCCCATTAGCTCTTTCTTTAACTATTGCAACAGCCTCCTTATTGGTTTCCAGTGTCTTCCCCCTCCAGTTCAACCTACATATCACAACAGTATGATAATCTTCTAAAGCACAGCTTCAATTATATTTAACAAAAAAAAAAAAAACTTTCCTCACTTTATTCTCAATTGTCCAAAAAACTATGTTCAAAACCTTTGGCTGGTTATTTAACACCCTTCTATGCTTTAACTTCAACCCACTTTGCAGCAATTTTACACTACTTTACAGTGTAGCCAAACTGGATTGTTTGAGGTTTCAGGAATGGGTCCTAAGGTTTTCTGCTTTGGAGTTTTTGTTAACATTGTTCCATCCACCTAGAATGTCCTTCCCCTTAGCCTCACTTTTCAAGTTCTTGACAGTCCTTCAAGACCCAACTGAAATATTACTTCCTTTGTGAAATCTTGTCTAATTATCACAATGAGATGCTCTTTTTCTCCCCTTTAAACTCCCATTATACTTTGTATGTACTTCTCTATGGCACTTAAAGTCTATCTTCCATTATGGTATTTTATGTATTCATTTTGCTCTGTATCTCACTCTTTTAATTTCCTCCTGTCTTATAAAGTTTTGAATTCTCTTTAGTTCTGAGCACTTTGGTGCTCGAAATATTTTTGGGTAAATGAATGAATCAATGACAATGTCAATCCAAACCAATCTAATCCAAACCCACTTATTCCAGCAAACATTTATTAAATACCTAATTTGTGCAAGGCACTGAGATGCCAATGGAAAAATAAAAAGATAAAAGAAAAAAATAGAGCCTGCCCTCAAGAGGTTTGCATTCTATTGGGATTATGCGATATGTAAATTTAAGTGTACCTACTTGATCGTTTGAGGAAGGGGCATAATGTATAACTAAGGAGGAAAGTTCCAGAAAGCGGAACATAAAGTAAGCCTTAAAGAAGTTTGGGATTCTAAGAGTCAGAGGTTAGGAGGAAGTATGAGTTTGGATCCAAATGAAATAAAAGTACAGGGGAAAGAATAGGATGGGCTTAAGGCAAACCCATAAAATGGCACAAAGTCAAAACTGCTGCATGCTAGCCTTGCCAATGCTAGCTACCCAGAGGCTTTATCTTATAAGCTATGGAAGACAGAGCTTTTATGGAAAATATTCAGAAAACACACCTTCAAGTTATGCATTGTAATGGATTTGGGAAAGTTAGAAATATAACTTCGTAAGATACAAAAACCCAGGGGAAATTAAGGAGGTTCTATTTCTGCTTACTTTGGTACCAAGACTCTTAACTGAACAGATGGCATCATTCACCAAAATCTGATGGAAAATATTCTTAATAGGGATCCTGCCATTAAGAAATAATTTAGCATTTCTCCTAGGGGACTTAGCATGTTCTTTGTCTAACTACAAAATAGCATAAAAAACCTGGCCTCCTAGAATCCTTAATTAAATAGTATTAATGTTAAAAAAGAAAGTGTTATCTGGTATTTGAAAAGAATGATGGTAAAACAATAGCCTGCTTTCTGAGGCAACTGGGTTTGCTAATAATATTCAATGCAGTTTTTTTTGAAAGCAAGTATGACAGATAAAAGGGCAGCTGAGTCTAATGGCATAAGGGAAGGCAAGTTAATAGCACTAGCTAAGGAGACAAGTAACACAAGAGAAGCGGATTATGAGCGTAACCAAGAGAAAATGAAATCCAATCCTAAACCTGGACGTTCAGTAACAGAAGATGCAATATTTATAGATTTCAAATCAAAAGAGAATACCTTTTAATATGTAATTTAGAGACATAACAAATTTATAATAGCTTCTAAACTTAATAAATTTGCATTGAGTAACATAATGGCAAAGGGCAAAGGAAAATTCCCCATTAAAAATGATTGATATTCAGTGCAAATGGTGTTCAATATTTATATTCCTCCTACACACCGATTTTCTATTTTTATTTATGCTACCATTTCCTGACAAGCATAATATGAAAAATGCCAGCAGAATTTTTATTAGCCAAGTGCTAAGATAATACAGCTATACCTATATAAAACCATCTGCTAATGTCTCATGTCAAAATCTATTTGTCTTTTTCCTTCCTATATTTTCTGATGGCAACTAATTCCCATTACATGAAACCTTGCTCCCTTAGAACATCTTATGGTCTAGTCATGGAGTTTTCCTAGGGAAATCCCCAGGTAAACAGGCTCTATTTATTACTAAGGCACTTCAGACCAAAGTGTGGTCAATGTTTTGAAATGTATAAGCTTACTTTTCCAATACAGAAGCAGAGTGCTGTGCACAGATACCGTATTTCATTTTGCAATTAAGTCCAGGTGAATTTATCCAAGCCTCAAAACAGGAAATATAGCATGATCAGAGTTACCCAAACACTAGTAATTCTCCTTTATTTTTGAATGGAAACATAGCTGAAGGAACTTAATTAGTAATGAGCAAAGAACTGTTTGCTTGCCTGCAGACTCAAACCATTTTCTAGCACTTTAAATCTTCTTCATTTAACAAGACTCCAGGCAAGCTCCCTTTATACAGACTCTCACCTCAGGAACTGGTTTGTTTCTAATCACATTGGAAAGGCAAGCCTCTTTCCACCTATAGATGTAGTAACACTAGCCAAATCTGGGGATTTACTTAAGAGATGGCATAGAAAGTTATTTTCATAATCAATACCATTTTTCAATAGGGCTAACCTTTCTCATTTGCTACTAAATTTCTTGTGGGTTGTACCATTAATGAAAATGGAAAACAAAACAAAAACAGTAGTTGAAAACTATTTGTGAAGGACGGTCAAGGACAACATGGAAATAGACATTTAAATCCTGCTCCCCTTTCCTCTCCAAGTCAGGTTCCACCTATTCCCTGATTCCTTCTAAGCACTCTGACTTTCTTCCCCTCTACTTCTAGAGAACTTGGTATTCATACTGAATAATGCTGTGACTTACTTATATGCTACCTTGCATTATTTACTTGTTCCCTGTCTTTATTTGCTTATATCCCAAACAAAATTGAACCATGTTTTATATTTCTGTTCTATCCTGTTCTCTTCCTCAAAGTCTCTCAGCAGACAACTAAGAACAAGTATTATCAATCAATATTCATTTAATTGTATTATGTTGCTCTGAGCTCATGTATAGAGTCTTTTTTTTTTTCAGTAAACGTGCCTCCTATGTATAATATAGTTTACCAGGAATAGGGCAAAAACAAAGATGAATAGAATTTGGAGAGCAATTTGGAACTATGCCCAAAGGGCTATCAAAATGTGCATACCCTTTGACCCAGCAATAGCACTTCCAGGGCTATATCCAGGACTATATCATACAAATGGGAAAAGAACCTACATGTACAAAAATATTCACAGCAGCTCTTTTTGTGGTGGCAAAGAATTGGAAATTGAGGAGATGCCCATCAATTGGGGAATGACTGAACAAGTTGTGGTATATGAATGTAACAGAATACTATTGTGCTATAAGAAATGATGAGCAGGCTGACTTCAGAAAAACCTGGAAAGACTTATATGGACTGATGCTGAGCGAAGTGAGCAGAACCAAGAGAACGTTGTATACAATAACAGCCATGTTGTGTGATGACTAATATTGATAAACTTAACTCTTCCTGGCAATACAAGGATCTAAGACATCTCCAAAGGCCTCATGATGGAAAATACTATCCACATCCAAAGAAAGAACTATGGAGTTTGAATGCAGATTGAAGCATACTATTTGCTATTTTTTTTCTCTTCTGTTGAGTTTTGTTTCCTCTTTCTGGTGATTCCTCCTATTGGTTCTAATTCTTACTTACAACATCACTAATGTGAAAATACGTTAAATAAGAATGTATACGTATAGCCTATATCAGACTGTGTGCCGTCTTGGGGAGGAAGGTAGGAAAGGAAGGGGAGAAAAATTTTAAACTCAAAAGCATATGGAAATGATTGTTGATAAATCAAAATAAATTAATTAAAAAAAGAGTTAAAAAAAAGAATTTGGTACTTGCCATTTCAAGGAGCTGATAATAATAGAAGGGGTGATAAGGCATGTACAGAAATTGATCAACCATGTAAAAGAAGAAAGAGGCCCAGGAGGCATGGAACTATTGTTATAAAAAGAGACATTTCAGAAGCATTTGCTGATAGGTCTCTTACCCATTTGGATAGGCCTAGACTTCTCCCAGGAGACAAATAAGCATTACTCAGTGACCTGTGCAGAAATCTTCAAATTAGATTTTCTCTGCAGCCCAGAGGAGGAGGAGGAATACTTGGAACTTATCCCATGATGCCAGATTCCTTTAGGCTATTTGCCAAGTATTCTTTATAGAAAGAGTTGGACCTAGGAGTTGAATGTCTAACTGGGCAGTCTGAATTTCAAGCCATAATAATTACTACATCATTTTCTCTCAGGAAGACACAGAACTAAGGTTAAAATTACACAGAGACAGTGACCAGGGACATGGTATGTCGGTGCTGTTACTAAATAACTTCAGAAATGACAACAAAGTTTTCCCAGCCCCTAAAATTTTTTTTCCCACTTTGATGCTCATGCCTCATATTTAATCATAGAAGCTCAGTTTTGTCTTAAGGCTCTATCCCTTATTAAAATATAGAAAGACAAAATTTGGAATTCAAAATCCTATAAAAATAAATGGTAAGAATTGTCTTGACTTATAATTGGGGAAAATAAAATACCATTTAAAAAATAAAATATAGAAAGACATTATGGCATAAAGGGAAAAATAATTGACATAGAGTCAAGTGAGATACTTAGTAGAATATGTCTTCTGACACACTGTGAGACTGAGGGTTAAGTCATCATCTATAAAATCAATACAATAATGACCATAGTACCTAACTCTTATAGTTCTTGTTATTAAAATGTTCAATGCACATAATGTTATAAAAGAGCTAGTGTGTTTTTAAGCTTTAATAGTTTAAAACTGCATTAAGACTTTTGAGAATCTTGTACATAAAGCACTTTAATAAAAACTTTAAAGGGAAATCTGTCAGCTATCATCATCATCATCATCATCCACCCCCTCTTCCCACCCATCCCCTACATACTTAAATCTCTTCTTAGAATAAAATATCCAAAGTTCTTCAACTCATCCTCTTGGGATATGGTTTTGAGTTTTCAGTTCACTCACCATAAAATGTTGCCCTCAAAGAGATAAAAATTAAAAAGTGCTTTACAAAATGATCTTTCAAGATTACCTGTGCATTGTATTTCCCTTAGGAGGGGTAATACATTAAGCCTTATAATTTATTTACTATAATGTGAATAACTGACCAATATTTATAAAATAAAATTGCTAGTGGAAGGCAGGTTTTGATGGAGGATGGAGAAAGCATATTATGATTATGGGGCAGAAAAGGAGAGCCAAGGATAGGAAAAGGATCATGAAGAGGGAGGGAAAGAAGTCTCTGAAGACAAACTTTGCCTATTTCATGGTTTCAGAGGATACAGTCTCTCCCCCACTCCACTTCTTAGAATGTCAGTCATTTCTCAATGCTAACCCTCCTTTAATGCTCAGGTGCCACCTCCTGAGAAAAGCTTTTCCTTGTCTTCCTAAAATGTAGAGCTCTACTACCTCTTCGAATTATTATGTGTACATGTCTGTCATATTTCTCCCAGCAGAATGTGAGCTCCTTAAGGACAGGGATAGTTTTACATTTTTCTCTCTTTGTCCATTGTGCCTAGCATAATACTTAACACCTTAGGGCTTAATAAACATTGTAAAATGAGCTGGAGAAGAAAATGGCAAACCATTTGAGTGTCTTTGCCAAGAAAATCCCAAAAGAGATCATGAAGAGTTGGATATGACTGAAAATGACTAAAATACTTAGCTAGGTGGTCCAGTGGATAGAGTTCCAGGCCTAAGGATAGGAAAACTATTCTTCCTAAGTTCAAATCTGGCCTCAGACACTAGTTATGTGACCCTAGGCAAATCACTGAACCCTGTTTGCCTCAGTTTCCTCATTAGTAAAATGAGCTGGGAAGGAAATGACAAACCATTCCAGTATCTTTGCCAAGAACATCTGCCCTCCCCCAAAAAACAGGGTTCACAAGGAGTTGGGCACGACTGAAAACAATCAATAAATCTATCAGGTATTGTGCTAATAAGCACTGGAAGAAGGTGATAATGAATTGCATTTTAAGCATAGGAACATATTTGTGCAAAAGTGCGAGACAAAAAATGGAATGTTCTGTATGGGGAGTAGCAAATAGTTGGGAACCCAAAGGATATAAATAAGATCAATGTGAGAAAAGTGAAAAAGTTAAGTTGGGGCCAGACTGTGAAAGTTTTAAATGCCAAATTTAGGGATTTTTATTTTATCCTAAAAGCAAAAGGGAACTCTTGAAACAGCTTGAATAGGAGAATAGTATGGTCATACCTGTGCATTAGAATTATCAATTTAACAGCTATGTTGAATTACCATACCCAGTTCATTACAGCCAGGCAACCCTAGTTACTCTATACCACATAGAAGGCTCTCTCCATCCCTCTAGCTCTTCCATAGGACTGAGAAAGCTCCCCTCCCCATCCTAGCCATATACTTGCCCATTTCTTTAAGACTCAATTAAAAACCTGCCTGCTAGAATTCTGACCAACAGGAAACTTTTTGCTAATCCAGGAAATCCCCTTCACACTCAATATACTTATTCCTTTGGTTATATTCAAATCATCTTCTGTGAAAGAAATATATACATAACATATATAATATATGTGTGTGTCTATATACACATACAAAAATATGTGAGCATACAGATCTCCCTCTATATATGCATATATATAATGTGTGTATATATATATATATATATATATATATATATATATATATATATATACATCTATATCTAGACTGTTTATCATTCAATAGATTATAAACCATAGGATTGGGAAAATGTCTAATCCAGTATGGAAATACTCATGATAGGTAATGAAACACAATGCATGGGTACACAATAAATATTTTTTATTGTACTATTTGGTACCTTAAAGTTTACAAAATGCTTTCTTCACAAATAATCTTGTGAGTACATAGAGAAGAACTAGGATTCAAACCCAGGTCTTCTTATTGCAAACCCAGTACACTCTTCAGCTATTAGCAACACCATTTTATAGAAGAAGAAAGAGGCTCAGAGCAGTGGCTTACCCAAGTTCCCAAAGCTATAAAGTTTCATACTCAAGTACAAATAAGATTTCTGGCTCCTCTGACAGTGTCCTTGCCACTATGCCCACTTACCTTGGGAGTTTTTTTTATAAAGAAGTTTAGGGCTTACCTAAAGAAAGAAATAGCATGTTTTAGTCTGTATTCAGACAGTATTAATTCTTTCTCTGGAAGTAGATAGCATGCTTCATCATGAGTCCTTTGGGATTGTCTTGGATCACTGTATTGCTGAGAATAGCTAAGTGATTCACAGTTCTTCACTCTATAGTATTACTGTTACTGTGTACAACATTCTCCTGTTTCTACTCACTTCACTTCATATTGCTTCATATGAGTCTTTCCTGGTTTTTCTGAAATCATCCTGCTTGTAATTTCTTACAGCACAACACTGTTCTATCACAATCATATTCCACAACTTGGTTAGCCATTTCCCAATTGATGGGTATCTTCTCAATTTCCAATTCTTAGCAACCACAAAAATAGCTGCTATATATATTTTTTTGTACAAATAAGTCACTTTCCTTTTTTTTTTTGTGTGTGTCTTTGGAATATAGACCTAGCAGTGGTACTGCTGGATCAAAGGATACAGACAGTTTTATAGCCCTTTGGGCATAGTTCCAAACTGCTCTCTAGAATGGTTGGACTAGTTTACAACTCTACCAACAGTGCATTAGTGTCCCAGTTTTCTCACATCCCCTTCAATATTTATCATTTTCCCTTTTTGTCATATTAGCCAATTTGATAGGTATGGGGTGGTACCTCAGAGTTGCGTTAATTTGCATTTCTCTAATCAATAGCAATTTAGATCATTTTTTTCCCATATCACTATAGAAATCTTTGATTTCTTTAATTGAAAAACTGTCTGTTCATATCCTTTGTCCATTTATCATTTGGAGAATGATTTATGTTCTTATAAATTTGACTTAGTTCTCTATATATCTGAGAGATGAGGCCTTTATCAGAGATACTCGTTCCAAAAATTTCCCCCAGTTTTCTGTTTTCCTTTTAATTTTGGTTGCAGTGGTTTTGTTTGTGCAAAAACTTTTTAATATTATATGATAAAATTATTTATTTTATATTTTGTAATGCTCTATATTTTTGTTGGCCCTAAATTCTTCCCTTATCCATAGATCTGACAAATAAACTATTCTATGTGTTCCTTTATGTGTAAATATCACCCTTTACGTCTAAATCATCCTCATTTTGACATTATCTTGGTAGACAGTGTGAGATGTTGGTTTATACCTAGTTTCTGCCATACTATTTTCTAGTTTTCCCAGTAGGTTTTGTCAAATAATGAGTTTTTGTTCCAAAAGCTTGGATCTTTGTGTTTATCATATACTAAATTACTATAATTATTTACTATAACATAATATGTACCTAATCTATTGCACTGATCCACCACTTTATTTCTTAGCCAGTACCAGATTGTTTTGACAATTACCACTTTAAAATACAGTAAAACTATTTTTCTTAAAGTGAAATCAATGAACACTTTCTTTTGCTCAACACACGTCTCCTTGAAGTAAACAAATGACAAAATTAGCTAGAGAATTGTTAATGGGCTAAAAATGAAAAACAGCCTAGCCTTCTTATATATCTAATTAAAGCACTTCAAACTAAAGGAATTATTTAAGAGTTTTTGGAGGTAGTGTGAAAATATTTTACTCCATGTAGTTACTGAATTACAAGAAATTGAAATCCAACATACAAGTTTCATTTTTAATGCTACAAATTAGCTACAGTGATTTTTAAGGGAGCTGTGATGGAAATGTTCTCTAAAGATCATGAAAACCTCATTTTCTGGTGTTCCATATACTAAAGGTAATAGAAAGTTATACACTTATTTTAAACAATTATAATCTTCTTCATCACTCAAAACAACAGATGTGCAAGAAAGTGATTAACATGATTTACTATGTAATCATTCTATCGTTATATCAGATTTTGAAATATGTAAGCCAAAAACAGGGCGCCTGCCTCACTTGCACTCATAAAAAAGCTTGTTTTCTCAGGCATCTCCAAATCTCCATGAACTTTTCTTGAATATCAATTTTTATAATTTATAACATAACACCTTGTGATAATTTTCCTGAGCTTTCTGAAATCTTTCCATATTGTTTCCACAGAAGTTGCAGTATTCATGCCTGCCCCCTATACAAAACATGAGTGATAACATATTTGGCTATACTCTGCACACACACACACACACACACACATACATGCACATATATATTTATAAAGATGAGTCTCAGAAACAATGGAATCTTCTTATACTTGGTCTGCCTTATTTGAAACAATTTTTCATGTATTTATTTAAAAATTATGCCAATAGGTAAATTAGTATAATTATAATATCAAGACTTCTCAAACATGTCTTCCTTCCCTATCCCTCCATGGATGGGATGCACCCTTAGTTAAAAAACCTTTCTACTATAATAACTCATTATTTCTATAGCATATTAAGGTACCTAAAGTGATTTTAACACAATAACCTTGTAAGAGAGGGACTGAACACACTATAATATTTATTTTACAGATGAGAAAGTTGAGGTCAGCAGTGCTTCTGTCACCGATTATTAAAATAGAATGCCTTAGAAAATTTGGCAAATTTGTTCAATTTCATGTCAATATATTGTTAATTCTCTGGTCATGTTTATTTAAGAACTTTTTTCCCCAATAATCTGTGGTTCATTTAGGTCTCAATTTAAGCTTTCTTTAGACTAAAAGTATTCAAATGGTTTTTTTTTATACTCAGAACCTCTTTACACTCTAAAAATTAAGGACCCCCCCCACACAAGAGCTTTTGCTTATGTGAGTTATATCTATTGATATTTACCATATTACAAATTAAAATATCTTGGTATTATTGTGAAAACATTTTTGACCTTGCAGACTCCCTGAAAGGACTTTAGGGACTCTCAAGAGATTCTGGAACACACTTTGACATTCACTGCTCTATGCTCTTTGTTGTTTCCACTACCTTTCACTATTTTATGAGACAATACTGCTTGGAATCTTCTCCTACCCTCCACCATAAAGCAGATTTATGATTTCTTGTGTTTCCAGTATAGGAATTCTTTCCACTGTGGTAGACAAGCAAATTAAATATAAATTACAGTCTTAAAGAATTTTCTGGGGGCTACTGAGAGTTAAAGAAGTTGGTCATATCATATACTAATATTTGGAAGAGGTAGTGCTTGAATCCAGGCAGACCCTCTATCCATCATATAAGGTTGTTTTGCAAATCAGCTTATATCATAAACTGGCACTGCTCTTGATTGTTTGTGCTTTCCTCTCTCTCCCTCTCCTTCTCTTCTTCTCTCTTCCCCTCTTCCTTTCCTCCTTCCCCACTCCCCCTCCCCCAACTTCTCAGTACATTTGACTGCTTGACAAGTGGATCATGTTTTCTGCTTAAGCTTCTGGGTACTTTTGTTCTGCTTGTTGTGCTAACTATTTTACATAGGCTAAACCTTTTTTGGGGGGATGGCAGAAGCAAGGTATTATTTTTGTCTTTTAATGTTTTTCTACTTTTCCAAATTTATTTCTTATTTTAATAAATCAGACTGAAACTTCTGAAATTGATTGCTATGACGGCCAGGTAGGTAGTAAGAACTTCCAGCAGGAATGCCCTTCCCCCTGCCTTCCCTTTATGCCATCTTTGATCACAGGCCACCCACTGGGCACTGCTGTCCACAGCGGTACTGAATCATTTTGACATTTAGGCCTTTCCACTTGCCATGCAGCTGAAATCTCTTCTTATACATGTTGTCTCCTTCAACTAGACTGTCTTGTGAATAGGGACAGTCTTATTTTTCCTATTTCTATCCTCAACATTTAGAACAATGCTTAAAACATAGTAAATGCATAGTAATGCATAATAAATGCTTTTCCTTTCTTTCTTTGTTTCTCCTCTCTCTCTCTCTTTCTCTCTCTCTCTCCCTCCCTCCCTCCTTGCCTCCCTCCTTCCATAGTTTCTTTGTTCCCTCCTTCTTTCCTGTGTTCCTTCCTTTCTTCCTTTCATCCATTCTTTCCCCTTTAATTTGATGTTGCTGTTGCTGTAAACAACTGATGGTCTGACTATATGGAGACATTTGATTCTGACATAATATCCACATTTTAGCTAGTCATTTCTTCTCTGCTAATGTATTCAATTTCTCTTTTTGTGATGTTAAGTCAAAATAAGGCCCAGAACTTTCCAACTCTCTTCCAAAAGAAACTATTCAATTTGGAAACCTTTGTCCTCTTTACTATCTCAAACCTGAGCTATATTTTCAAATTAGTTTTTGTCTTCTGTTCCTACTTTCACACTGAAGACACTGAATATGGGCTGATTGGGTTTGAAAGATTTTGTCCAAACAATCATAAAATTCTGCTACCTCTTTACTAAAGTGAGTATCACACAGAAAGCAATAGAAAAGCATATACTAGGCATAAATATTTGCAATATAGGACCAATGAGGAACTTTGAATGATGATGATGATGATGATGATGATGATAATAATAATAATAATAATAATAATAGCAGTAAATCATGTCATAGGCATGGGTAGGTTATAATTTCTATAATTGGTTAGAATTCTCAAATCAGTGAGATGGAAGACTGACTTGAGTATTTATTCATCCTCTACAACAGGTCTTCATACAGAGATTTTAATTACCCTCAGGGTGGTCTTTTTGCTTTTGATAAATATGGACAGTGGCAAGGCAAGATAACTAATTCTCTGCTTAAATTACATTTCTAATTTAGACAGTTAATAAAATCAACTCTTCAAACTGCTTTATTTGCCTCTCCAAGGAGAACCTGTGAGATATCCTTTCATTTAGCTGAAACTTCCTTTTGAACTTTGGTTTCATTTTGTTTTTTCAAAAGAAATTTAATATTAATGTAATTCATTTTTGGAAAGGATGTAAATTCTTTGGTCAATGTGCAAGGATTTAATAGAGTACCTACAGTAAAGCTAACATTTATAGACAAATAGTCCAAAAGCAAAAGGATCAGAAAGTTTCCATGACAGTTTTCAAAGAGAGTTTCCAAGGCAACCAAAGAGCATAATAATTCATCTTGAGCTCCAGAGATTATGGATACCAATGGATTACTTCTACTAATTTATAAGATGGCCTTCTGTCAGAAGTGTCAAACTGCTAGTCATGGGGCCTGCCTGCAAAATTGGAAGAACCAGATTAAAATTTAACTGGGAAACATTTAATCAAATAAATAAAAATGCAATACAACATAGATAATGTTGATTTGTGGTTTTCTATGTCAGTATGCTGCCAGGAGGTATCCCTTTCTATTTGAATTTGATATCACACTGACTGATGGGTTCAGCCTTTAATCTATCTTGTAAATGTATTCTGGTCTCTGTCCAGAAACCAGTTAAGATTCCTCTATAATCCCATCAGGCTAAGAAGAAGGACTGGTTCCCAAGAGAAGATTCTAATGAGGAGTCCAAGAACTCTGAGCAATCATCTTCTAACTGGTCTATAGAAGACCTTCCTCTCCTACCACCTTCAGTGGAACTCACAATCCATCAAGAAGATGTGGGAGCTGCTCTCTAATAAGGAAACTCAAGTCTCTTGATTTGATAAGAATTCAGACTCTTTCAGGGGGTAGGGAGGGAGTTATCAATATTATACTTTCAAGTAAAGCAAGTCTAGCCCTGTCCAAGAGATATCATAACATCCAGGATCATTTCAATCTTTTAGAGACAGATTTGAAAGGTAGGGTGGTATAGTGAGAAGTGCAGGGTTTGAAGACAGAAATTTCTGGGTTTGAATCTCACCTCTGATACTTAGCAACTATGTGACCATGGACACACTGAGTCTCAGTTTTCTTCTCTATAAAATGTGGATAATAACTGAAGTACTTATTTCTCAGTAATTATGTGAGGTCCAAATCAGAAACTGTACAAAAATCAGTTTGTAAACATTAAAATGCTATAAAAATGTGAGTAGTTATTATTATTATTCCCACTGTCCATATGAGTATTCTATACTTATAAATCCCAAATGGCCACAGAGATAATTGTCCATGGGTTCACAAAGGACAACATAAAATTGGAATTCATTTAGCCACTAGCATTCTCTGTTCAATTCCTGACTTTTGCAAGAATAAAAGTAGAGGATTCAGTGTCTATGATGACTTTTTGGACTTTATTTGGACTTTATTTGAAACTAATAGTTCCTCTACTCAACCTGTTTTACAAGCTATAGTAAGCCACTCTCCACTCTTTTTGTCAATCTAGGTAAATAAAATATGTTGAAGAATACATTCTCAATATACCTCAGCCAAATTAAATACATCAAAATGTCATTTAGTTATTAGTAGATAATTAGGGTCATCTGTCCTGAGTTCCCTCATCATCTATAACTTAAAAAAGCTTTACGTTCATACTCATAATCCCCAACTTTGTTCTAGAGTCAAAGGATAAGCTTATAATCCTTCTTGGCAAGTATAATCCCTTTTCCTTCTCCTTTACTCCAGGAGCTTGATCTTTCAAGAATTCTTTCTTTGGGCTCAGATTCTTACAATCTAGGCAATAGCTCACTAATGTTTAGACTCTTTAAGAGTCTGCCCAATATGATGATGTTCTAATAAACCTTGTCTTTGACTGAAGAATTCCTTCTTTGTCTCTCATTTTCGATTTTACCATCTACTGGCTCCTTCTGGGATGTTTACCAGTGTGCTCAAGTCTTCTACATCCTTAAAAATCCTCACTTGGCCCTAATATCCCTTCCTGCTATCATCCCATGTCTCCCTTCCCTTTCATTTTCCAAGTTTCAAGATAGAGTCATCAGTAATTGCTGCCTCTACTTTCTAGCCAGTCTCTCAGTCCACCTTTTTCATTCTCTCTTCTGACCCCACCACTCTAATGAAATTGATGTTTCCAAGGTCACCTCTTAAATTTCCAAATTCTGCAGCTTTTTCTATTGTTTCTTCTTCACTGAACTTTCTGCAATAGGCCACTCCTTATTTGGATATTCAATCCTCCCTTGGCTTCCATAACATCAAGTCTCTTGGTCCTTCTATCTATTTTTCCTATCCTTCATCTTCCTCCTCCCTCCCCCAAAGTGTAGGCATCTCTCAGGTCTATGTTCTTGCCACTTTTAAAGTAGACAGCTAGTTCATGTCCACTGACAGCCTGATATCTGTCTCTGGTCATCCTACTGTTACCTCAAAATTAACATCTCTACAGCTGAACTCACCATCTTTTCCCCCAGTTCTCTATTTTCCTTTCCCAAGCCCTTTCCCAAGGTCTCTATTTCTTTTGATTGCACTAAGGCACATAGGTTCTAAACCTTGAAGTAATCTGTTACTCTTTCCTTGACATAGCAAATCAAGCTTGCTAAAATTGTGTGTAGAACACCTCATCTATTATGGCATTACATGACACTAATCATACCCATGTTTACAGTATACCAGTTACCTAGTCCTCTTGATTTTTAACCCTAAACATCTCTTACTTTTTTCTACTTTCTACTTCCACTACTAATCAAAGTTTGCATTTTATAGTTTTTAGCTTAGACTGTTGAAATAACCTCCAAACTACTCAGCTGTAACTGGTCTTACCATTCTTCAATCTATCAGCTGCTAACTTAATATTCAAAATGCACAGGTCTGATTATGATGCTGTCATTCTCAACAAAACATCTCAATAATTCTGTAGTGCCTATTGAATAACATTCTTTATCCTGTCATTTGAAGGCCTCCACAACCTGACTTCAACCTACTTTTTCTGCCTTATTTCACATTACATCACGAAACTTTTGTTCCAGGATAAATGAATTATTACTTTTTTTTGTCTTTGAAACTCTAGTATCTAGTAGTCAGCTCATTGGTCAGTCAACAAACATGTTTTTAAGGCAATTGGGGTTAAGTGACTTGCCCAGGGTCACACAGCTAGCAAGTGTCAAGTGTTTGGTCTGAGGCCAGATTTGAACTCAGGTCCTCCTGACTTCAGAGCCAGTGCTCTATTCACTGTGCCACCTAGCTGCCCCCAACAAACATTTTTAAGCACCTATTTTCCAGGCATTATGTCACGTGCTGGGGATCCAAACAATGGCAAAAGATAATTGTTCCCCTTAAGGGCGTCACATGCAGAAGAAAACATGACAACCATGTACAAATAAAGTACATACAGGATAAATTACCCCTTAATACATACCAAGAATTGGATAATCTGTTTCAATTTTCTATCTCATTCTTCTATTTTCTTCCTTTGTGAATTTGGAAAGCCTGTTTCCTAATTGAATCAAGTTTTCTAGGATTTCAGATTTTCTGGGGCCTTTTTGACCACTAGGTATATGATTTATCTAAATTATGTCATTATTTACTTCTATTACTCTGAAAAAATATACTGCTTATATTCACACAATATTGACTTTCTGATCACAAAATTTAAACATAATCAAATGTGATCCTTCTTCTTTGCTCACTAATTCAATCTCTATATCCTTAGAAAGCTGCTTAGAGCACTGGGAGGTTAAGGAATGGCTAAAAGTCACATGGTCAATTTCTCAGAGGCAAAATTTGCTAGATATTCCTGAATTGAAGGATAGTTTGCAATCTACTATACTGTATTGCCAAAATTTATGGTCCAGCATATTCCTAGTTTATAGAACCAGTGTGCCAATTCTCTATCACAACATAGTAGAAGAGTGGAAAGAGGCAAATGCCCTCATTTTCAAAGTGGGTGAGGTATGAATATGTTTCCCCCATACGATGAGCAGTCACTTCTGGCTGATTCCAGTGTGCTTGGTCCTCCAGTAAACATCCTTCTCACCTTTTTTATTTTTTATTGTGCTCTAACTTAATGTAGGTTAAAATGAAAACTAGAAAATAAAGTTTGCTAAAATTGTGTTTAAAATACATCATCTATTATGACCTCATGACACCAATAATGTCTATATTTAGAGCATGTTTCTACCTAAAGAAGTTTGGTAAATCTGGAAGGCTTCTATTCTGAGTTGTCACTTATGAACTGGGGTCCATTTCAAATATAGCTAAATTTCCTTTGCTAACCAGATAGGAACCTAATCTTCAACTGAGTCAATTGCTGTTTATCAACCTTAGCAGGGGCAAGTAGGCTTTACCTTTCTGGGTAACAAAGATAGTTCATAAAGAGAGATGATATCACACCAAGATTTCATGCTACATTGGTTGGAAAGAGCTATCAAGTTCTTCTGATGAATCTAGTTTACGATTAGACACAAAATATTTTTGTGTTTCTTTCTTCAACAATTGATCTCATAGTACATTCTAGGCATGGGACACTGAAACTTGAATAAAGGTATTGGCAGTGGTTGTGGATTATAGTGTATGAGGGCAATTTTTCTCCCTGGGTATTGTGTGAACTTTGATTCAGTAAATCATGAAAATGATTTGAAAATTAAGATGAATGCATGAATGAAAATTAATATGAAAAGTTTTTCTGATCTTCCATACTGTCTGGAATAACGGGGCAAAGATGCTTCTGGCAATGCTTCTCTATTGAGTGTGGTGAAATAAATAATTAAATTTAGAATCAGAGGGTGTGAGTTTAAAATCATAGCTCTGACACTTATTACTTGTATAACCCGAAGTAATTGATTAATCTCTTTGGGTCTCAGTTTGCTCACTTGTAAAATGAGAGGTTTGGACTAAATTAATGGTGTCAAGTTCAAATCAAAATAGGGGCCAATAAGCCATACAAAAGGATCCCTACTGGTTGCATATTAACTTAGAAAACCATATAGTAGTATGTTCTATTTTATTTTTTGTAAACATTTCCCAATTTCAATTTAATTTAATTTGGATGACCGTACTCTGGACTATTTTGGACCACAAAGCAGGTGGCCATGGGTCATTTGTTTGACACCTCTGGACTAGATGATCTCCCAGGTCCCTTCCAGCTCTAATATCTGTAATATTCTGAACTTGTGATCCACTCTCAGGATATAATCTACAAAGAGGTAGTTTAGATCTCCTAGTTTCTCACAATCCTGGTGGGCTCTTATACAACAGGTAGTAGCTAATCTTCCTCGCACTGCTTTTTAAAGGGATTTGAAGTCTATAGCTTGAAAATAACAATAACAACACTAGTTTTCTTGGACTAAGAAAGTAAGTTCAAAAGTTAGAGAACTCTTTTAGACTTTGGATTATCTTAATAAGTCGCCTGAAAATGACAACCAGTCATCTAGCAGTGAGCTTCAGATATCACTCAAGTTCAGGGCAATAGTCCAATTGCCTTAAAATCTTTCACAAATAAATTCTATTAAAATTGTCATACAAGAAATCATAAGCCAGTTTCATCCACTGAGCTATGAGATCAGATATTATGAGATTAAGAACAAATCATTCCACAGTGTTAAGGATTATATATGGCACAACAAAGTTTTTTTTTTCTCTCCCAGATTTATTGCAGTGAGAAGGCAATCAAAGTGACTTTGAGACCATGTCTTGCCCAGCTATGTTAAGCATTGTGTTTACAAACAGTATTTAGTTTAGCAGATATCTGCCTGATTCCTGGCTGCCATGCTTCCTATAGCAACCAAATGACATTATAGGTCTTTCATTACATATCATGGTGCTTTCCAAATCAAGAGGAAATTAGAAATGGACCCTGCTTTGGAAAAAGTACAGAGTCATATAGAAAATACTGTACCATGGATTCTTGATTTTTTTAAAAATGATAACGTTGATAAAATCTTAACTGGAAATAATAATGTAAGGAATTCAGTCTGTCCACAAAATTCTGACATATAATATTTTTGAAGAAATTCAATGCTATTAGTTTAATATTCAAGTGTCACAGAACCAATATGCCCAGAATTTCAGGAAGAAGAGGCACTTCAGTCATTTTCTATTCCTGTCCATGTCTGAAAAGATTTTCTTCTACACCATACCTGAGAGATGGGCATCAAGCCCTTGCTTGAAGACCTCCAGTGATGGAGAACCCATACTCTCCTCATGTAGGCAATTCTACATCTGTATAACAGTGGTTCCTGACATCAAGGCAAAAAAAAAAATGCCCACCCATTGCTCCCAGCTCAATCCTCTGGAGCCAAAAAGAAAAGGTCTATATAAACCATAGATACATCAACCCTTCAAATACTTAAAGATAACTATCATTTTCCCCTAAGTTCTCACTTTTCCAAATGAAACATTCTCAGTTCCTTCAACAAATCCTTATGTGTTGTGAACTAGAGGTTCTTCTTCTTAGTTGCCTTCCCCTGGACACACTCTAGCTTATATTATCTATTTATTTTGGACTAGACATGTGATTTCATTGACATAAAGAACTCTTCATAAGGAAGTGCCATCTGCCAATGCAGATTTGCAATGTATACTCTTAGACAGTTGCCCTTCTAAAATGACTTTCCCAATACTGAAATCTCCAAGTAGACTTAGGACAAAAAATAGGGTTATGAAGTTCTAATTCTTGAAATCTGTGACTCAATGCAGCTCAGAATCAAATTAGTTTTTTTTCCTCAATAGATGATGTGGACCTTGACATCAGAGACTATTTCCTTTTTCTATTTGTGTGCCCAGTGTCTAGTACAAAGGTTGGCAGAGAATTGATACTTAAATGCTTGATTGATTGGCCTCCATATCACAATTTTGACTCATATTGAGCTTGCAGTTCACTAAGAGCCCCAGAATTTGTTCAGACCAACTGATACCTAGCTATACTGCCTCTGCCTTATACTTGTGATGTTGATTTTTGAACCTATATGTAAAACTTTACATTTATCTGAACTAAATTTCATTTTATTCAGTTCAAATCAATGTTCTAGACTATAAAATAATCCTTTTTTCATCCTGAATGACTCTGTGATTCATTTGTCAGCTATCTCTCTAAGTTTAATATCATCTGAAAATTTGATAAGCATGCCATCTATTCCTTTTATTTTTTACCAAGACATTGATGAGAATATTAAATAGCAATGGGTTAATCACAGGTCCTTCCAGAAATATTCTGAAAAGCTCTTCCCAAGTTGATGTAAAATTACATAAAACAGTTCCAAATCTACTTAAATATATTATCATCTAGCCCACCTACCCCCTTGTCTTTATATGCCTAGTAAAAGAGACTTTATTAAAATCTAGTGAAACTGTATCTATAGCACTGCAGTTTAGTAATCTTACCAAATAAGGCAAAAAAAAAGATTAGCCTGATATAACTTATTCTTGCTAAAGCCATGTTCTTCATAATCACTGCCTGTTTTTCTAAATGTTCACTAAGCACCTCTTTAATTATATGATCTTGAATTTCCCCAGTAATTAAAGTCAAAATTATCTGTCCTACTGGCTACTAATTCAAAAATTTGAACATTTCCCCTTCTTCAGTCCCATGGTACCTTACTTTTTTTCCATTATATCACAAAGGCTGATGGTAGAAATTCATAAATTTGGATCATATTTACCATTTGTCTAGTGAGGTAAGTTGTATAGTAATCAAGCTGTTGTTTAGTGGTGGGAGAGAACTGGGTTCTACTTTTTCTGTCTAGATGCCATCTTGGTCCAGAACTAGCCAGTTCTTTACTTACCATCTGGGTCAAGGGACTTGAACTTATCAATTACAACTAGGAGCTCCCTATTATCTCCTCAGTTATCCTGGACACCAATTGCCCATGAGATATTTTTGGTCCTTTCTTTCCCATCCAAAGATCATTGTTAGCAACAGAGTAAGCAGAAGCAAAGTAAGAACAAAATCCTGTCTCCTCTCTGTTGTCACTTAGCAGGGTCAGATATGACTTCCTCTTTTTCTCACTATACTATAAAAATTGTTATTCTGAGCTTTCCTTGTTAGCATGATCTCATTCTGTGCTTCAGCTGCCAAACATTAGGTACAGACAATATGTGACATAAATAGGTTACAAGTAAAGTAAATAAAAAGTCACAATAGGATGAATGGCATAATAATGTATAAGAAACTTAAGTTATTTTTGATATATTTTGAATTCAGAAGGTAAAGGTACATTGAATTTTGAAGGTTCCCATTTTTTAATCCTTACCTTGGAGGGAAATCACAAAACAATCCCTTGATTTTTGATTGAATCATCTTTAGTCAAGATTAAGACATCAAATATTAACAGAAGACATAACTTTAAACTTTTTATTCAATCAAAATTGCATGAATAATATCTTAATTCCAGGAAATTATGAACTAATGGCATTAAAAATAATGACATTTGGCTTCATGTGAAATGTACATAATTTTTCCTAATTCTCTGATCTCATAATTCATTTTAGCTACATGTGTGTATGAGTCTTTAAAAGCCTAATTCTCTGAAATGCACTAAATCGTGCCAAGGAAAACAAAAACTTTTTTTTGAAAAAATAAAATAAGATGCATCCTAAAAGCATCCTAAATTTTATAAATCAGAAGATAGAAGTTCTTATCCTGGCTTTGCTACATGTTAGCTATCTGATGAACTGTAAAATACAACTCCTGGCCTCAAGTGCTTCATGTTTCCATGTGTCAAATGAAAGAGTTAGTTGAGATGATCTCTCAGATATCATTTCACATTCTTTGATTTTATATTAGCAATTTTTGAAATAAAATTGAAGATCCAGTAAAGATTGACTTTTTCTCCCCAGATGTATTTTGTAATCCTGAAGTATATTTGTGCAGAGCAGAAAATTGATTTAGGTGCTTTTGAAATGAGAATAAGTGAAAATTCAGATCATACAATATGCTAAACCCACAAGCTATTTTCACTGAACTCCAAGAAAGAATAAAAGTATTAGTTAGGTGCTATATTTCCATTTTTAGAAACAATGTAAAAATAATTAAAGTTATTGAATTTTTCTTCTGCATTATTTCTAAGCTGCCCAAATTTGGGTTGGATTCAAGGTTTAAAATGAAATGAATTCAACAACAAATGTTGGCTTATCCAAAATGAGTATCTTTAGGAAAATTGTGATTTTGAAATGTATACACAAGGAGGATTGAATATTTCCTCCAATTATGCATGTGTTGTACCTATTTTTGGTAGTACCTAAGCACAGCACTGCAGAAGACATAGTATTAATCTTCTCTTGCAAAGAGAGGAAAGATCTGTTACTGGTTACTTTATTAGAAACCTTCTAAACTTGGAGGGAAAGGAATAAAAGCAAATAATTGAAGTGTGAAGAACACTGAGGCTTCAGGAAGACTCCTATCTTCTGTATTAATCTCAAGCTAACCAATTATACCTCCTCCCATCATAAATCTCATTGTACACTTCACAATCATAGTAATGACTGCCCATCTTGAAATTAAAATTGCAGACATTATTTCTTTTAATATTTCAGTGATAATGTTAATATTAGAAGTTTCTATTTATAATGTGGCCTTCCAGGAATGATATCTGAATTGGAGTTTCCTAATTTAAGATCATCACCTTAAATCCAGAAGGGATCTTGGAGGTCATATAACACAAACTCTCATTTTACAGATGAGTAAACTGAGATGTAAGAAGTTGTGATTGGCCCAGGATCAAACAATTAAGAAGCAGCAGATTCTGAATTTAAAACTAGGATCTCTGCAAATTCAGCACTCTATGAACTGTATCACATTCCCTAAAATCATTAGACCAATATTGGAATTGAAATGTTTCCACAAAAGGGACATGTAAGCTCTTAGGCATAATATTATAAAGTGACAAACCTTAAATAGTCTGTTTTGCATTTAAGTATTGAGTTTCAATATTGTAGAACTGTTCAGTATTAGTATTCCTAAGCCGATGGGAAGACAATGATTCTTGTATAATTGAAGGAAATGAAAAAAATGCCCTTCAAAGAAAAATCTTAGATCAAACATTTAGTCAATGAAGTTGATGGGTAAATTGATATAAATACTTAGTTCTTTATTGATTCAAGCAGCAAACATTACTCATCCTAAAAAGGTTCTACCGGACCCCTTATCATGGGCAACAGTGAAAACAGAATTGTCAAATTGACTTGCCTCTATTTGTATCCTTGAAAAAATTGAGGAAGAAGACTGAGGTTATTCCAGAGGCTTGTCTCTAACAAGAACTACAATCTGTCTTCCCTTACCTACTTGCATTTCAATCTTCAAAGTCATCTCCCATTCTACTCTTTAAATGGCAACCACCCAATGATGTGGTTTATTGATTTGCCTTTATTTTTATGCAGCATTTGACAGACTTATCAAGGGATCATCTCGTAACTAAATGCAATCAATGCCTATTAGTTAAAGGTTTCGTTATTTTTATAATAGAAGACAAGGGCACAAAAGGTTTTACCATGCTCCTTCCGAGCCATCTAGGGATTTCCCCCCACCTTGTCAAATGTCAATGACTCCACAAACTCTTCTACCACCTGACTGGGCAGAATTTGGAAGAAGGGGAGAGCAAGACTACAGGTATGTTTATAAAGCTTGTTTTTATTTTATCTCTTTCAATTTATACCTTGTTTTGCAACAATTTTGAGGTACTTTTGATAAAGAAAGATGTGAGGACAATATCTACCATATTAGCAGAGAATTGAGAAATTATATTTAGGAAAAAGGAGTATAAGATAATTGTATTTTTAAATTTTTGGTTCTTTGGCTTCAACAAACAAAAGGGTGTGAATATATGAGGATGTATGTGTGTGTGTGTTTGTGTGTGTGTAATTCTAGATTGGATTCTTTTTTTTTTAAACCAATGAAACTTTAACAAAAGAGTCAGCATTGGGCCCTTTAACAAAAGGATTTTTCAGCATTCGTACAATTAGTAAGAAGAGCTCCTAACAGTTATTCTTTCAGCAATAATCTGGCTAGAAGGGCTTTTTTACTGTCAAGCATCCTCAGGCTGCTAAGCCATGTGTATTCTGAGACTTGACATACGTTTTCTCCCAAATATTCTATTCAAGTGTATAAGCAGTTGAGGACAGCTAATGTCTAACATTTACATTGTGCTTTAATATTTAAAAAAAAGTTTATAGATGTTATCTCATTTGATCTCCACAACAACCCTGTGAAGTAGATACTTTTGTTATCCCCATTTTAATGAGGCTTAGTGTGATCTGCCCAGTGTCCCAGAGCTTGTCAATTTTGGAGGCAGAAATGAACTCAAGACTTCTTGACTGGCAGTGCTTTATGCATTAGCCCATCCAGCTGCTTTGGTTTACATGTTCTTGGCACAGATGAAATAAAGGCAGAGTAGCAAAGTGGAAAGACACTAAGGTTCTTGCTGAAGCAAACCTGGATTCAAGACCTGCCTCCAAGACATACTTTATGAACTGGAGAAAGTTACTTTCTAAGGCTCTATGTAATAGAGTAGGTGCTGATCTGCATTTATAGAGGGAGCTACCTTATTGATATGACAATATGACAATATGACAATAATATCATGACTGTATCAATTTTTGAAACAAAGGAAAAGAAACTAGAGAGTCTATTATTTCATAATTTTCAGACTAAAATATTATGGTTATATCATTTAAGATTGTAATTTCCTGATATATTATGTTTCTCTCTTTCTGTGTCTCTTCCTTTTCTCCTTCTCTTCAGCCTCTTTGCATCATCTTACCTACCCACTGCAGTATCTTTGACTTAGAGGATATAAAGTACATAAAGTATTGTAATATTCTAATACTCCAAATGATCTGTAGTTTTGTTAATATGAGTCTGCTCTTGGATACAAATGCAACTTAGCACACCATCCATATGCAACCCTATGTCCAATTCAGGAAGTCTCCTCAGTTTGCTGAAAGCATTCATGCAGTTAGTTAGATATTTCAAGGACTACAATGGAGAACATGAGCTTTTCATTGATTATTGCTTACTCTTACCATCAATGCAATGGTCAGAATCCCATATACACCAAAGCACTATAAAAATGCATGATATTGCTACTGGAAGGAGCAGATATAAACAGGGAAAACTAGGTACAGTGACAGAGTCAAATGACTTACTTGCCAGATGACCAATGTTTACAAGAGAAAGTAGGCAAATCATATTTCAGTATAACTTGAAAATTGAAAAGCTAGTTATTCTCTGGGAATAAAGACTTCTTCCCAGGGTGTGGCTCTTCTTTCTAATGGGATTCTCCAAAGTAACAGAAGCATATCTTTCCAGTCATACTTATCTGAGTCATGAATTAAATCCAAATCTAACCCTGACATCTTGGAACTGGAGTATCTTCTGCATGCAAGCTACTATAACCTTCAGATGACCGGCAGCACTGTTAATAAGTCAGAGAGAGAATCAGCACTTTTTTCCCAAAGGAATAGCAAAGGGACTGATGCTAGGCTTTTAGACAGCTGACTATTTAAGTTACAGTTAGAGGGCAGAGGTTGTTTCACATTTGTCTTTGTAACTCAGTGCCTGGAACATAGTAGGCATTTAATAAATACTTGCTGACTGACTGATTGATCATTTCCAGAGTACTGCTGTTAATTCATGGGCACATGTCACATGTCACTTGATCCATATTGGCAAATTTCACATTATAAGTTAGTTTGTGGTAAGTCAGCTCACTTCTGAGAGTCTCAAAGGACAAAGTATTCCACTTAGCACAGAATGACAGATTGATTTCTATGACAAAAGGAAAGATACTGTGACAGAGCTAGAAATCTGCTTTGGAATGTGCCCATGGCTTTAGAGATGGATCACCACAGAAAATTCTTCTCACTATTTACTGTAAGGCATCTCCCTAACCTATCAGATCTCATTCCCATCTTCTTTGGGGATCAGCACTACCCCAAGTTCAATCCATCAACCAATCAATAAACATTAAATATGTGGCAGACATTGATCTACTGAAGAAAATCCCCTTCTCATAAGTCTGCCAAGATGGGTCCCCAGGCCCATGACATTTTATGGTAAATGGAACCTTCAGCATTCTACCTAAACCTAACAAAAGAACAGAGACATAGTGCCTGGTTTTCTCAAAGGGCAATGCTAGCATTAGAGGAATGCTGTAAACCTTAGCTGAACTGCTGCAACTCTTCAAAGTAAGGGGAAATTCCAAGGTTAAAGTTTCTCCTGTCATGCCAGTGGGATTCCTACCACACACAATGACAGCCCTTTTACCACTTTTAAGTGCTTTGCCACATAACCATGTCATTTGGGTCAATGATAACAGAGTTGCAAAGGAGAGAACATTGCTGATGTTTAGTATTTCAAATTTGACCTTCAGTGTCACTCACAGAGGTCCCATCTTGTCTTTTTGCTATGTCATCTGGAAGTTTAAGTTTTAGTTAAGGAAAAAAAAACCTTATTTGTGCAGAAATTAATTTTAAAACACTATTGAAACAAAAAACCTAAAACAATTATGGAGTTAATCGGGGACTATTTCCTGGAGAAGATAAGATTTTCATATTGTTTTTAAATAGGAAAGAACCTAAGAATATGAGGGAATCTTACCTCTTTTTGCCTTAGTCACATATGTGCAGTTACCTATGAGTATTTATATTCTTTGAATTTTCTTCTTTCTGCCAAATCTCCAAAGCCAAGGTAAAGCAGAGAGCTGAATGATGCAGATAATGAAGGCAAAAATGTGATTTTTTGAGTGAAAGATCTGACTTTTTTTTTTCCTGATTGATAGTGGAGAGATGCTATTCATATCTGGTTACTTCTCCACCCTTCCATGGACATTTCAAATTAGAAGTGACTTCTGCTTCTATGATCCTAGCCACATCCTGATAATTTTTACCTGATTAAGTGTCAATTTGTCTGGTGCTGCAGAAATTATGAGACAAGGAGAGTTGCACTGGCAGAATTGCAAAAGTCCTAGACCATACGGTTACTGAGATTATTTCCTTCTCAACAATTAAAAATTCTTTATCAGAATGGTTGTTCATAGAAGTTTTATTAGGAGTAAAAGTCAATTTTCATTGTATAAAAGTAAACATAGGAATATCAACTGTTTGAAGAGGCTTCCTGTGTTACAGTGCCCAGAATATCTTCAAAAAAAAACCAAATTTCTTTTCTTATTTTAAATAGAATTCCAATATTAAATTTGATGAAAGACTCAGTTTGGTCCCCACCTCTTGGACTGCCCAGATGATAATGATGCCATCTCAGTTATAATTACAAAGGACTCTGATTCGATTTAATTTTAATTATTTAAAATTTGTACACACTCCAGGAAAACCTCATTAAGCTTCCTGAGCCAGCTTGTTTTCAAGAGAGACCAGGGAGTCAACATTTACAATATTCACATTAGAGCATTTATTCATTCACATTCACTAACAGTTCTGATTAATCAGTAATTACATTCATTTGGATCACACAGCAGTGACAAATCTTGTTTTTTCTTTCCTTTCAAATTATTTACCAAGTTGAAATTTGAGATATCTGAATATGGGGCTTTGAAATTATAGCATAATTTAGATTACTGAGACCACAAGATAACATTGTTATTTCAGACAATAGGCAAATGGCAAGAAAACTGTACATTTTGAAAATTTAATAGACACAGAGTGTGTGAAGCCATTTCAGGGATACCATCATACATAGAATACTGGGCTTGTAGTCAGGGAAATCTGGCTTCTTCCAATCCTTCCTCAGTCACTTATTAGCTGTGTGACCTGGGCAAGTCATTTAACCTCTCTTAGCTCCAGTATCTTTATCTCAAAAATGGGGATGATATTAGCATCTATTTCATAGGGTTGTTTCAAAGATCAAGTGAAATACTGTACAAAGCACTATATAATAAGCACTATATATAAGCACTATCATTGTCATCATCACCACTATCATTACAATCACTGTCATTATTTCATTTACAAGATCATACTACTCTAAATGATGTTCAGAATGATGACACTGATGCTCTGAAGGGTACTTAATAAAGTTTCACTTAGATTCATTAGACCTTTCAAGATATATTTTAAAAAAATATTTCAACTTCATCTGAAAACAATCATCCACACACTACTTGCTTTCTAACTCTAACTTCTGTGGTCCCTTCCTAAAGGATCTAGATAGACCCTATCTAGATTATATTTAATTTTACAAAAGAAAACAAGGGTTTTATGTCATGTCACCACTAGTCTTGTCTCATCATATGAATCACAGGAAAATGGACTCTAGTAAGTATAGAATTATTATTTAAAAGCACAGAAGGATGACTTTTACATATGGTAGAAGTCACTTCTTTATCACAATCTTGATGAATGGATTTATTATACAAATTAGAATTTCAAGACATTTCCCTCATTTTACAGATGAGGAAACTGAGTTACAGAACAGGTGAGTGATTTGCCCAAGATCCCACAAGCACTGAGTCAGCACTAAAACTTAAACACTCAAGATATCTCTTATGCCATGCTCCCCCTGGTACCTGTGTGCCACCATTGTAGTATTATCATATAATTATATTTTACTAGGCATATTTTGAAAGTATTATAGGAATTTTAAAAATTATTTGTCAAAGATTGAGCAAGAAGCGCATTTATATTTGAAATTCTTCCTCTTGGTTTCTTGGGGTTAATAGGTAAAGACAGCATTAAAAGGACACCAAAATGTGGGAAGCAGTAGACTTTAAACAAAATTGCAGTACAGCTGCAAAACTGATGTTTTGCCAAAGCAACTACAATTAAATGAACACAATTGACACAATCACTAGAGCTCTAAATAGAATTAGAACAAATTTACCATTTTGTTTTTCTACATCTAATTTTCCCTGGAAAAGAGGAACTGTTTGAAGGAGAATTTGCTCAAGTGAAAGGGCAAACATTTGCTTGCATTAGTATTCCAATGGCAATTTGGGTGTTCTATATTGCATTATTATTTTATTGGGAAATTTGTAAGAATTTAAAAGGAGAGAAATTAGCTTTATGGAGTTATTTTTAAGTCTGAGTGGAGTTTTTAAAATCCTCTTGAAAATTAACATATTGTGCACTCCAGTCAACCTAATCTGCCTCTTGTCCTTCACACACCCTGCACTAATTTGGTCTTTATTACTTTGCCCTCGATATTCGACAGACCTAGAAGATCCCCTTTCTATTTATCTAAATTCTATTCATCCTTCAAGGACCAATTCAAACTCCATGTCCTCTGTGAATCTGGTTCCTCATCATCCATCATCATTCAACATTATCAAAAGCGTGCTGTGTGTACAGCTCATCAAAGATGCCATGTGGCCAACAGTACAGTGCAAGAGCTAAGTGGGCTGTTTTGCTAGTCAGAGGACCCAAATTCAAATCCCAGCAATGGACTTGCTATCTTTGTGATTCTGGGCATGTCACTGTCCATCTCTTTATCCCAGCTATAAAATCATGACCTCTGAGGATCCTTCCAACTTTAAATAGTTGGATAGTAATCACAATAACCATATGCTTCAATTCCACAGGATAATTATAAGAAAAGGAAATATACTTTTATCAATATTTTGCAAAAAAAGAAAAATCCCTTCTGAGACCATGTGTCCTAAATTTTAGCTTGGAAAATACAGTCATTATGCTAACCCAATAAGAATTTCAAACTAATAAGGGAAACACAACATATAACAAAAAAGTCAAAACAGAAAAATAAAAAGCCCATAATTATCTATAGGTTGAGTGCCAAATGAATGGCTCAAACACTAAGTATTGCAGGAATACAGAAGAGGAAGCAATTGCCTTCTTTGACTATGCAATCAACAAACATTTAATAAGCACTGAGTTTATGCAAGGCACTGTGCTAAGCAGTGGGGATACAAATCAAGGGGACAAACAGTCCCTAAAGTTAAATAATTTATGTTCTAATTGATGATACAAAATGTATACAAATAAGTACATATAAGATTCATACGCAGACGATGGAAGATAATAGGGTAGATTCCAATAGCTGAGGGTGGGGATGGTGGACAGCATTCAAGTGAGTATTTAATGTGCCCAGTTTGTTTCTAGCATGTTCATTTTGTCTCCCCAAATTTGATATAATATTATATAATAAGATAAGATTTCTCTTCCAGGATGTTTACACATATATGGGATTGTGGATTTAAAATTGAAAGGGATTTAGAGTTCACCAACGTTAAAGTATTTTTACAAAGGAGAAAACTGAAGTCCAAAGAGTTTAAATGATTTATTCAAGGTCATATAGCTGAATCAAGATTAGAACATGAGTACCCTGATTGTAAAATTTGTGCTCTTTCTATTATTTTATGATGGCTTGATTAAGTCTATCAAAAGATCATAGGAATTTAGAGTTGGAAAGAACTTTCTGGATCATATTATGTAGTTCAATCAACTCTTCCTTTTATAAATAATGAATGGTGACCCCAAGTGATGAAATGACTTTCCTATATTATGAGTAAATAAATATAGTCAAAGAGGAAATCATATCATTTTTGCAGATGATATGATGTTATACTTAAAGAACCATAGAGAATCAACTAAAATTAATGGAAAATTAATCAAATAAGAACTTCACCAAAGTTGAGGTGAAAAAAAAAATCTATCAAAATCATGAATGTTTCTAATACTTACAAAACTTACCAGGAAGAGACAGAAAAAGAAATTCCATTTAAAATAAATTTTTTAAAAAGTATAAAATAATTGAAAAGCTTACCTATCAAGATACACATAAGACTATAAAAATGTAAAGACAAACCTAAGTAATTTGAAAAATATTAATTGCTCATGGTTATGACAAATCAATATAATAAAAATGACAATACTGCCTAAATTAGTTTACATTTTTCTTGCCATATCAATAAACCAAAGGATTACATCACAGAACTAGAAAAATAATAACAAAATTCATATAAAAGCAAAAAATAAAAGAATATCAAGGCAAAGTGGGACTGAAGAGGAGAGTGGTTAAAAAAAAAAAACAAAGATACCCTTAAAAAATTTTCTCTCATTTTTAAAGATACTTTTTGCTTGCTCCCCTTTTCCTCACTATATCCAGTAGAAAGTAAGTCTCTTTAGCAGAGAATCTGTTTGTTCATTCATTTGTTTATTTATTTATTTACTTATTTGTTTATTCATCTCCCTATTTTTTGTTTAATATTCAGTCTACCACCAAAAATACATTTGAATGTCCTACTATATATAGGACAATCTGCCAGGGCTTATGAAAGAAACAGAGAATAAGATAATTTTTTTCTTCAGGATTTGTATTTATATATACCTCTGTGTGTCTGTGTGTAATACATACACATACACACACACACACATATATATTTGTATATGTGTGTACACACTCACACACATAAATATACAAACAAAAAAGATTGACCAAACATCTATACATTAAAAAATACAATTAAATTGAAAAAAAAAACGTTAAGTGTCAAGGCAGAGCTTTGAACACAGGTCTTCTGTCTCTAATATTGCTAATCTAGTTGTTACATGAGGAAGGTTTTAAACAATTAGAAAATACAAACTAGGAACCTCTGTACAACATTTGGAATCTGCACTAAAATATGAAGTACGCTAGCTTTAATCACTGACCAGACGCTAGTAATCGTTCCTAATTTAAAATATATATATATATATAAACTACATAAAATGAGCATACTTCGTACCAAACCCATTTTGTATGGCAGTGAGCAAATTTTCTTCCGATTAAGTCTGGAGTATGACATATAAAATTATAATTCGAAACACATGGTGCACATAATTCATGGTACTGCTCATTCTCTGAAGCATTAGACTGGACCTAATTTTCTATTTTATTAAGTTAAAAATATTTTCATTACAGAGAACAATGAGATTTATGTCCAGGATAACTTTCAGAACATGGTCTATAACATTTTTTGAGAAGTGCTGAAGAACATTTGGAACAACGAACTCAGAGAAGATGCTTCTAGACTATGGCTTCTCCAGTCAGCATTAGGTTCATTTTTCTTTGCATCAGAGTTTTTTTAGTTTTTTTTTTCAACCACAGAAAGAAAAAGAAAAAGTCAAGTGTAAAAATTCTTGCTTTTGTAGTGGAGATATGACTCTTTATCATTGTGGCAGATTGAACCCCTGCCCATTGAATCACAGATGTCTGGGCTGTAAGAAGCCACCTGCTCTTCCCTCCTCTAATGGTGTTTTCAGGATCTTCTAGAGGCTCAGTGAGAATTTGGAGAAGTTTACATTACTCCAACTGCTAAGGGGGAGAATGGGCAGTAGAAAGGTGACCATTAAAGGGGTGCTAGTGCCGGAAGAGAAACCCTATGCCTGAGGAAACCTTTCACATGGAGCACTTGAAAGGGAGAAGGAAAGGGAATAAGTATTTATTAAGCACCTGCTGGGTGCCAGGCAATGTGCTAGGTATTTTATAAATATTATGCTCTTTAATCCTCTTATCACCGATAAGAGGAAACCAGTGATGGAGCAGTGGGATAGGAGGCAATGAGTAGGGCCACATTGCTAAGCAACTAGGAGGTACAGACTTTCATTGTTACCCTTGTTGCAGGCTTCTCCTAAGATATTGCTATAGTTAAGATATTACAATATTCTGAAAGTTTGTACAGGTCCATGTAGGGGGAAGTCAAAAGTCATTGTTCTTTCTTGTGTAAATAAAATATACCTACATTGATGTATGGAGAACCTAAGTATTTGATTTGATGGTCACCCAGTGGAAAGGTGCCAAACCCTAATATTCACTAGAGTCAACTAGATGAAGGGCAGATGGGCCAGAGAGTAGCTGTGAGGGGCAAGCCAATGTATATTCATGATTTTCATGTCAGGAAGGAGATTCTGACAAATGATTTGTAGTTTGTTTTGATGTATTTAGATAAATGTGTTATAAAATTGCTAAAATAAATTCAGAGATTTGTGAAATTTTAAAGCTTTAAAAAGTCAGATGATTGTATTTCCACTCTCTTGTTAATATTGTCAAGATTCTTGGAAATTCATGATCTAATATTTTTTTTCCTTATTTCATATTGAAATAAAATTAGCCAGAAACTTTTAGTAGTGAAATGTAAACATACATCAAATTCTTTCCTCTGCATAGTCCTCTGAGAATACAGCTAATGTGTTGCTAAACTTAGTTTTTAACTAATTAAACTTTTTTCCCTTTAATTAAGCAACCCTAGAGGTTTTATTTTTTAGACATCACATTTCATTACAACCAGAATATCTTTCTTAATATTTTACACAAGATAGGTGCGTGATAGCAGAAGGGTCTTTAGAAATTATTTTCACCAGATGAAACTTTTCATTAGAAGGTGATTACTGAAAATGAGAACATGTAAGTGAACTGGAACACTTCCAGGGATAAATTGGTCAAAATTAAAAACAGGTGTTGGTTCTCAAAAATTCTGTCTCTAATCTAGAGTTAACGATATGGTCATATTAACGATACTATACAACTGAGAACTGCAACAGTACCTTGCCCTTAACTCCTCAAAACATTAATGAGAAACCTAATGTACAGATTCAAATTGGGGGCAAAAGGAAATTGTATTATTTTAGAAATTATTATGAATATTTAACCACAACAAATCATCTGTCACCTATGAAGTGATGTAACTGTGTTTTAAAAGCATGCTTCTTTTTGTTTTAAAGAAGCATTTTCCCAAATTAGAATCATAGAACTTAAAACTAGGAGGGATCTTAGTTATTATCTAGTCCAGTCTCCAAATTTTACTACTGAGTATTAGCAGAAAAATACAAGGATGGAACGAGGAACTCTGGTCAAAATGAAACTAGGATACAGCTACTGACCTCCAACCACAAAATTTCAGTTTTAAGATAGAGCTAAATTGATGGTGGGGATTTTTTTTTTCTATCAAGTGTTACTGACACAAAATGGAGGTGAGAATTAAAGGCTATGTAGAGAAAACAACTTTATTTTTCTTAAAGAGAAATAGGAATATGTACAACATAATACTAAAATAGTCTTCAGTTCCACGTTATGAAGATTTGGGCAGGAAAATAGGAGCATAGTATCATTGGTGGAAGGAAAAGAAATACAAGGAAAGAGACTGAGGGAGAAATGAGAATAGGAAGAGAATGTATAGGATGGGAAATAGGAGTGGGGTTAGGGAGTAGAAGAAGGAAATGGAGGGGAGAGGAAGAACTGCTCCCTTCCACAAAAAAAAAAGACTAAGACCACCTCAGGATTATAGAAGCAAATATTTCTATAGCAGTGCACGGGGGATAAAAGAGGAAAAGACAAAAGTAAAGAGCAGAATATTTCAAGTGAAAATTTATCTCACATCTGGCTATTTCTTTGAGTTGTCAATAAGTTTTAGGGAGCTATACTATTTATTGTCTTTTGAAATGCGTATCAGCTGATTAGCTATGACTCACAGGTGTATAACTACTCCAAATCTGGGGCACTTTGTTTTTTTTCTAAATGGGCTAGCAACATAATCCACCAGTGGAAAATTATTGCAAAGGCTAGAATCAGTATCCATAAACAGAATATAATCAGCTGGTAAAAATGAGACCCTGAGAGCTTCACTTTAGAACTTCTAGATGGCAAATGCTAACAGACCAAGAGCCTTATTGGGGGAGGGGGAGGTAAGTGGAAACTCTTTGGAAAGCAGTATGTTTTATACAAAATCAGATGCAGTCACAGTGTCAGTTGGTTTTACCTAATTGTTTTTATTAGTCACAATAGAGAGATCACGGAGTGGAATAAAACTGATATTAAAAACAAAAGACGTAAATAAAACCTCATCTTTTAAAAAAATCTAAAAGCAAAATTGTGGGAAATGCATAAAAATTCAAAGTTAATTCTACACTTACAGAGATCATGTGGCAACATGCACAGCCATTATTTGATAAGTAAATTTAATCTTTTTTTATTCTTATTTCAACTTTTTGGGGCTGACCTCTATTTTATTCTATTTTTTCCCATGTCTAAGCTGCCTACAGGCTAAGATTTCAAAGTAAGTTCCAATTTCTTGTTTCTTTGCTTATATTTTGGTTTTAGTTACTAAGGAAACTCCATCTTTGCCATGCTACATTATAATCTTTTAATTCTACCTTCTCTTAATTCTTAAATAATCCATTTAAACTACAAAACCAAATTCTGTAAGAACTTTCAAAATCACACATAATTTGCAACCCAATAAAATTGTACATAAAATACACTGTTAATTGATATTAGAAATTCAAATGCAAGTATCCTCATGCATGTCTGAGAGATGCAGCATTTCACTGGGACTCAAGAATATCTATTATAACTGTAAGTTCTGTCTTTCCAAAAAGGAAAACAACAAAGAACAGAAAGTGTCTATTGAAAATCTGATGTTTATAAGGGAATATAAGAGTTTGCAAGAATATGCATTGAAATTTAATTGTGCACAGACTTCTGAAAAGCTCACTTAAAGGGACCATTTCATAGACTGGCTTCACATTAAAATATACTGCATTTTCAGATGTGTAACAAACAGAAATACAACATAAAGGCAAACAGTTTTTTTTTAATATTTAAAAACTAATTGTGCTGTTTTAATATATTAATCTATCTATAAAACATAATCTCCACCAAAAGATTAATTAAAATTGGCCTGTTTTAATTCTTTCTCAAACACGCTACTGATAGTAGAAAATATGTCAAATCCACATAGGCTCAACTGAAATAAAGGACATCAAAGCAAGAGACTGGGTCCATTTCCTGGTTATACCAATGACTGATTTCTGGAACCCCAAAGAAGCATTTCTTCTCTTCAAATGATACCTTCTCTGATCCCCTCTTCCTTCTCTTTCTCCTTTCCCCTCCTCCTACACTACATGCTTTCAACAAGACAATATAGATATTTGATGATACTTACTTTTTATTAATGTTAACTGAAAATCCTATAAAGTGACCAATTATATTAATCCCAACTACTCTGCAATAAAAGTGTTCACTTTCTCCCAAATTTGCACTGTCTTTTCAAAAGGTAGCCCTCTTTAATTTATTTTTTAAAATAATCTTTGTTTCCATGATGACTATGGAGACCAAAGTGAAAGTAGATGTAGAATGCCTGACTGTTCTCGTCCACCTGCACATCAAAGATAATTTCTTCACACCCCTGTGTGAGTTTTCCAGGGATATGGTACTTATTTATATTAGAGAAGGAGCCTGAAAATGATTTAACTAGTTGTTTGCTCCTGTTATTTAACTTTTTTGTGCGGTCTGATTGAAATACATTGATTATTTTTTAAAAGATACCTTAGTTCTATCCAAAAAGGTGAGTATATTCAGGGTGCCTTGAAGCACAGTCAATGAATTAAAAAGAATGAAAAAAAGAAAGTAGTTTTATCTTCCTTCTTTTCAATGAAAGATTTAAAATGTAGGTTTATATAAGTTTAATTTGCATTAGTAGATCAGCAAAAATAAAAAGAAGAGAGACTTGGGTGGTAATAAAAAGAGTATATAAGAAGACATGGAAATGGAAAAGCAGCTAAGAAAGCTCAATAAAAATCAACTCTTGCATATTACTGATATTAAGCAAGTAAAGTGAATCTCTGTTTTGAATTCATTATGAGATGAACAAAAATATATCACCTGACAATGCATCAGGGAGGTTTAGGGTGGGGATTAAGAAGAATTTTCTGAGTATAAGGGGATTTTGGACTGTATTACCAAGATTAATCAATGAATATTTATTAGGTACCTTATGATGTATAAGATTATTCCTTGGGGGATACAACAAAGTATAGAGATCCCATCATTTACCCCACAGAACTTATACTACAGTTGAGAAGGCAAGATATGCACACATTAAAATATGAGTAATTATAATAACATACACTGAGTATCAAAAGCTGGTCCTGAAAATAAAGGCTGCAGTTTCATACTCAGAGTGAGAGCTCACTGTGAGCTATGTGTGGTCAGGGGCAACTTAGTGGACAAGACAGGACTTTAACTTTAATTTTAACCATAAAGCATTTATATTTAAATACTCCCTATCTCCCAATTCTGTTACCTCCCATAGTCTGTTACCTTCTGATTGCCCCCAGCCACTTCCCACCCTTAATCCTATCTAGATTCAATTATCCCTTGGCCATGTGGTTCAGATCCCTGGCTTTACCTACCAGTCACCTCAGACTACTTGCCCACTCCTAGATGCCTCCCACAGTCTTTCTGTATATGAGATCCATCTTGGCTGCCATAAAGATGCTCAGATTCTTAAAATCTGGCCAATGACTCAGATTCAATCTGGCCAGCTTGCATTAGCGAAACTAATGCTTAGATTCCTTAAGAGTCTGGCCAATACAGTGGACTGTTCATGCCCACCCTCTATGGGTGTTTTAATAAACTTGTCTTTGGCTGAAAGAAGGTTTAGGTTGAATTTATTCTGGTAGGCCCTGCATGTTGCTATTTCGGCATCCAAAAACCCCTAAACCTAAACAAATAGGTCTATTATCAGTTTTTTTTTTATTAAAAAGCAATGAATATTGGTGTTTTTAATTTTGTTCCAATTTTTTTCCCCCAAGCCTTTTGGGGTTATAATCAGTTTGTTAGTACCACTGTCATTTAATCAAACATGATTAAACCATTGACTGTATCAAGAATTACATGAAAAGGAATTACCAAATACTATAACCTGACACTTGTAAGTCTTTTCTATCCTATGTTTAAATTGTTTTCATTCTACTTACCATACCAGATAAGTGCATCAAAATGAACTTGATATAAGTTTAGTTTGAATATTTCCACAAACACCTGAGTTAATGACTGTCATTCAGAAACTAGACTCTCATCATTCTGTTTTCCAAGATGACAACAACATTAGAGCAGAGACATGATCATAAATGATCCCAAACAATATATATTAACTTTGTATCTAAATATAATTGACACATAATTATTATAGTTAATTTTATTGATGAAATGAGCACAGAAGGAAGGATGAGACTGATGGGGTTAGAACTGGGGCCATTTCTTACATTATTTATTATATTACAACTACCACACATCTTCATACCCAAGGGCCATCACAATAGCCAGATGCCAGGCTGCCAGAAAGTATCTCTTCCAGCAATGGCACCTGTCATTCTAGAGTGATTTTCCTAGTGCAACTTACAGCTTGGAAACATCTCCAAATTTTCCATCTGGTCAAGCGGCTGTTGAGTTTTGCCCTATTCCCTTAGAGAATATTTACTTAGGACTTTTAATGACAAGACATATGAATGTTCTGTCTGTGAAGAGCCTATAAAGCCTTTGTAAGAAAACAAATCATACTGTTCATAGGCCTTCTGCAGTTGTGTTCAAACCTACCTTTACAACTTTTCCTCCCATTATTTTTCAGTATCACACACACACACACACACACACACACACACACACACACACACACACCATGATTAAGTATTTGCAATCACCTAAAGTGACCTCCCCCTTTTCTTTTCCTCTTCAAAGCCTAAGCACTTTTCAAGGCTCAGCTCAAGCACCACTTCCTCTTTGAAACACAAACTACTTGAACCCACATTAATGTCACCCTTCTCTGGACATATTTAAAATGCAGCAATAATACATTAATTTGCTTCCATGTGCAGAGCACTATGCTAGGGAAGATGAAAGTTCAGATAAGACATGACTTTCTGACTCATGAAGCTCATAGTTTAGTACGGGCGTAGGGGGGAATGAGGGGGGATCTGCAGCCTGGAGGCCACATGTGGTTTCCTAGATCCTTAGGTGTGGCCTTTTGACCGAGTCCAAGTTCTACAGAACAAATCCTTTTGTTAAAGGGATTTGTTCTGTGAAGTTTGGATTCAGTAAAAGGGCTGCACTTGAGGACCTAGAGGGTCACTTGCAGCCTTGAGGTCATAGGTTCCCTACCCCTGGGCTAAGTCATAAATAGAGAGTCATAATATGTAGCATTAGATAGGTATACTGCACAAGCAAAACAAAGTGCTATGTGAGGTCTAAGGCAGAAAGTCATTATTGATCAGGGAAAAATAAGGAAAACTTCAAATTTTGAAAGCATTAGAGTTGGGCTTTAAAGTACAGGTAGGAATATAACAAAGAAAAAGAGAAAGACCATTCTAGACATAGGAAGCAACATAAAAAAGACATGGATCAAGGCACACAACATTTTCAGAGAAGAGATACAGATCAATTTGGCTGAAGCATAGGATATATAGAGGAGACAATTATGAAATAAATCTGGAAAGGTAAGATTGTGCCAGATTGACCTTGAAGGCTGGACAAGTACATTTGAATTTTATCTTATTGAAAGTTGTGGCCACTAAATAGTTTTGAGCAAAGAAATGATGTGACCAGACCTATGCAGAGGAATATTATTCTTTTAACATTATGAAGGATGGAATTGAGATGGTAAGTCAGGAAGACCCATTAGAAATCTGCTATGATTGTTAGGTTAGGTGTTAGCAAGAGTAACAGGATGGTAAATCTAGCAACAGAGAGAAGGGAGTGAATTTAAAAGATGTTGTAGAGCTGAGAACAACAAATCAGATATGAAAGCCAAGGGAAAGGGAGAGACTGAAGATAACCACAAATTTAAAAACATGGGAGCTTAGGTGAATGGTAGTGCTACAGAGTTGTAAAGAGGGGCGGAATTAGGGTAAAATATAATAAACTGATTTTGGAAAAAAAATGATTCTTAGGTACTAGTGGGGCACCTAGGCGGAAATGACTTAAAAGAAGCTGGAAATAAGGGGGCAAAGCTCAGAACAGTGGTTGGGGTAGAGGTATCAATCTGGGATCATTTCAATAGAAGCCATAAGTGAAATGATGGATTTAAATGAAATTGTTGTTGGGAGGAAAGAAAGAAGAGGGATCACCCAACAGCCTAGAAAAGATGATTTTTACAAAACAGAAACAGTAAATGCTGAAAAGAACTAAATTAATACAAACACTCATTTACCCGATAGTGGAGCTATGAACAGATTTAATCATTCTTAAAAAAAAATTAGAGGCATGTTAAAAAAAAGTCATTAAACTGATCATAGCCTTTCATCTAAAGATTATATCCTCTGAGTATATGCTCTAAAATCAATCAGTCCATCAATAAGTATTTATTAAGCACTAATGTGATAGGTACTGTTACAGTGCTAGAGATACAAAAAGGGGCAAGAAAACTAATTAGAAATCTATCAGAATAGTTCAGGCTAGAAATAATGATTTTATGAACTAGGATGGTGGTCATGTGAATAGAGGGAAGGGAATAGATATGAGATAATAAGAAGGTAAAATTGATAGGACTTGACAATTGATTCAATAGATTTTCATGAGGGAAAGTGAAGAGTTTAGGGATAACTCCAAGGTTGGCATACTAGGGGACTACAATGATTCTTGTGTCCTTAATAGAAATAGGGGTTTAATATTGAGGAAAGTCAAACTCTTATTTGATTATGTTGACTTTGAGGTATAGACAGAAAATGGAAATGAAGAGGCAGTATGGTTGTGGGAACTACCATTACCATTCATTTGGGGAACAGCTAGTGGACCAATTTGACTGCATCAGGGAACAGCATGATACTGATTGGATTCTGTACAAATGCTGAATGAATGCAAAAGGACATTCAGCAATATTGTAGGAACCTGAAGAAAATCTGACCAAAGTGGTCTGGACTTGAGTGAACCATTTCTTATTGAGAAGAAGCAGCAAATATCTACAAGTCATTCAAATATGTCAGCCTTAAGAAATAAAATTGAGACAGATTTTTAAAGAATTTAAGGGGAAATCATTTTATTATACTAAAAATCATAGAATGAACAAGGATTTTAGAAGAGGTTAAATTTAATGATTTGTTATTAGTTGAATATAACTAACAAAAAACAGAGCTTGTCTCAAATTTCCTTGAAAATACAGCAGGTTTGAACATTTGACAGATAATACATTTTTTTTTTGCAGATAAAGTTTTATCTAGGCAATTAGGTTTTTAAAAATAAAATCTGTCAATTGACTTTTGAAATTTACAGTAGAGGAAGGAGGAAAACCTGACTCCACAGCCAGAGCAGCCAGATCTGCTCTGCCAAATGGTTGCAATTTCCCTTATTTTGAGGATTTAGGTAAATTGTTGAGATCATGGATTCCAAAGCTCCAATGAATCTGAAATCTCATGAAGGTGAATATGCCATCCAGTACACAGTCATGCAAAATATAATACATCCACATTAACCTGTGGTGTGACACTCTTCCCATATTCCCCCAAAATTCTAGTAGTTTTCATCTCATTCTTTTTTCACTGTAAGAGTACCAATGGATCATGTCATTTGTCCATTGACTATCCTTTCCTTTCCCTAAGTAATTGACCCATTTTCCCCTGCCATTCATTTCTTTGATGACAACTTTTGTGTATTACTTCTCCTATGTTATTCCTTATTTATAACTTGTTGCAGCTTGCTCATGCCCACCATCAATGTCTCTATTGCCCTATGGGAGAATCTTCAATTTCAATTCTCCATAGAGAATTTAGCTTTATAACATCTCCAGATGCTTGAAAAAAATGGGTCTATATTTCAGAAAGAAGTTGAGAGTGTTTATAAGAAGTATGAAATTTCTTACATGTAAATATTCTTAAATAAAATTTCTTATCTAGCCTACTTTCCTTCTCATGTTAACATTTGGTTGACCTAAGAAAGAATGATCAAGATAAAATTGAAAAAAAACCAACAGAACACTTTCAGTGATGACTAAGAAAAACCTCTTCAAAATCAAGACATTTAAATTCAGCAAACTCAAGAAACAAATAAATTTATGAATCCTTATGCCATATCAAACTGTATTATTTTTCCAAAGCTATAAGTACTCTTTTCAAAAGTCTCAGGTAAGAAGTACTCATAATAAAGAAAACAAGTATACTTGGAAAATCTCATTGGTTAAGTTAATGGTTAAGTTAATACTGTAGCTAGATTTGAAGTATCCCTTAAGAATACACTTCTTGAGCCAGATTGCAGCATATAGGAAGCAGATTATTCAAAAGAGCAGACACAAACAAATACAAATAGTGACAAAGTGAAAAGGGTTCTTTGTCAACAGACTTTATAACTGGTTGGTCGTGTCTGTTTTACAAGGACAGTATTGATTAAAATATAAGGAGTCATCATGGTGCCATTTTCTAGCTTCCTCTGAAATCTGCTTTTCTTACACCTATAATCCCCTCCTTCTTTCATTTAAAAATGATCAGAGGCTAATGTAGTAAAATTGAATAATAATTTCAAACATGGTCCAAATTTCCTTTCATGTGATCTATGAAATGAAAAGTGCACATCTTAGTTAAGAAGTCATACTTCACTTGTAATCTATGTACTGAATGAAGAGACAATGCTTTTCTTCTTGGAGATGGCTGATGATTTATTAAAAAGCTGTGTGCTCATGGCTTCCTTCCAAATTTAGCATGGTTTTTTTCACAAGCTCTTGTAAAACTAGACTTCAGAAGAGGGCACATTTCATCATCCAACCTTCTCTCACATTCTCCCCACTGGATTGAAAGAATAAGCATGAGACCAGTATTTGACATTCTCTTCCTCCTCCTCCTTGACACCAACAAACTGTGCTGGCTGCTCTCACTGTTGCCAACAGAATTGCAACTAAGTGGTGGATATGTGAAAAGCCCCATGACCCTGGACACAAAAAATTGCCCATGAACCCAGGGGAAAAAAAAAAGCTTCTAACTCAGGGCCATTCTTGCCAAAATAAAACTTTCAGAGAGAACTATCTGGGGTGGGAGCTGAAAGTTCTTTGATAATAAAAGCAGTTGAGAGATTGCATTTGCTATTATACCCAGAACACATACTTTGTGTTGTACAAGTTCTAAATAATAATTCTATCATACTGCCCCATGTGGTTTTCTGGAACTGCTTAATCCTGTTTCTGAGTTTATAGTGAAAGCAGATAATGAGAAGAAAGAAAGGAAGAAGAAGATCAGAAAGTACAATGGGACAAGTGAACAGGAGATGAAAAATGAAGCCTTATTTTTCCCCTCTTGTTCATAGTTTGATTTTTAAAATAACTTCCTTTCTCATTTTCTTGCCCCCAATTCACTCTTCACACTAATTTCCACGTCAATGTTTTTAGTGCTTAAATTTCTTTTTATCTTAAAGAGTTGCAATACTCTGACATTTACTCAAAAATTTTCAATGGCTCCTCACTGGCTGCCATATTATGTGTATATGTGTGCATGTATGCATTTGTATATGTATATATTTCTGATTCTGTTATCCAAGGATTACATATTCTACAACTCAATTCTTCTGCATATAAGTCACACAACAGACCATTCCTCCTTTTGTTCTGTTTCATTTAATGAATGAAATATATACTAAATATATATATATATGTAAAAATATATACAAAAATGGTAAGTACCCCTAAAGGGATAGAGAAAAGTACTATGAGGATTCATAGAAATGAGAGGTTTAATCCTATTCCTTAAGATGGGTTAGTGATTAGGAAAAAAAAGTTTTGTATAAAAGGTGGCATTAAAGTAAAGCTTTGAAGGATAGGTAGGATTTCATTAGTTGAAACTTCTTTAGGAAAGGTATTACAGGCAGCAAGTGTATCATGAACAAATATATGGAAGTAGGAAAGCAAGGATTCAGAAAGCATATGTAGGGAAGTAAGAAGAAATAAAGATAGAAAGACATATTGGGGCAATACTGGGGAATTTAGGACCTTAAGGATTAACTACATTTAGAATCAGGAGTAATTTATACTGGACCAAGTTTCTAAATTCAGACTTGAATGTTAGGCGTGAACATAAATTGTTGATAAGTCATATATATACATACATAATATACACATTAGTAGAGAGACCAACAGAGCTCAACCCCCACCGCAATCATTTTTCTGATTTCTATCCATCCAAATTACATTACAATTAAAATAATCAGAAGAGGACATAATGCCAACTTAGTTATGAATGTCTACATGTTATGCCAGCTTAGTGATGACTGTCCACATGAATTCTGTGTTATCTGATAATTCCTCATATAAAAATAATTCATCCTCTCTTGTGTTGTGATTTCTCAAATTTCTTTGATGAATTTTGTTAACATTAAGTATCAGTATCCTTATGGTGAACAAATTGATTGTTACAAGTGAACTCTTAATTGCATTCCCTTACAAGGTTTCAGGTCATAGGATCACATATTTAGCAATGAAAGGGCTTTTAGAAGCCATCAAATTCAAATGCCTCATATTACAAATGAGGAAACTGCAGCATAGAAAGGATGGTTGATTGTCTGGGGTCACATGACTAGTAAGTATCCATTTCAGAATTCACACTCAGATTTTCTTGATTCCAAATCCAATATTCTATCTAGTATACCACCTAGCTGCCTCAATGTAATGAAGTACACATCCTATGTAAGAAATTTACAACTTATAATCAACACTGTAGGGAGATCAAAGAAAATAAATTATTCATATTTAGTACTATTTTAAACTCTAGGTAAAGAAAAATACAAAATGAAAATAGTAAGTCTGTCAAAAAATAGAAGCCTTGGCCAATCTCCCTTTAGCATTATATGCTAGGTTTGCAAAATAAATTATAAGGATTTTTAGAAAAGGAAAGGAAATATGTTTTTGAAAGTGACAGCACAGTTTTTTTATTAGTTTTTTTAATGATACCTCATTCCACCCAATAAGCATCCCCTTTTAACAGAAAAAAATAGTTAAGTAAAAATGAATCAATGCAGCAACCATAACAATATTTGCAACTGCTTGAACTTATAGTCCCCATCTTCTCCAACAAAAGCAGGAAGTACAAAATGTTCTGGTAAATAATTTTCTTAGTCCAGCAACATCAAGTTTTCCTAAAAAAAATTTGCAAAAATCAAAGAATCTTCATCCCAAAACATCATGTATGTAAAATATGTAGAATCAAACTCACTTCCTATGAACATGATGCTCCATAACCACACAATAAAAATGAGCAAATTGGATTAGCAATAGAGTTATGCTTACAAAGCAATGCTAGAAGTTAACTGTCTTAGGTACATTTCATTGACCCAAGAATATCCCTCAGCTTCCCTCTTTATGCTAGGGTCCTACATGTTTCAAAGTATATAGGATGATATTAGATCAAGTCTAATTGCTAGTAATGTGCTCAGTACACATGCTACTCCAGACAAGCAAAGAAAGGTCAATGCAGTCCATAAGTGAGAAATATCAGACTAACTCACCTATTAATTAAACCCAGCAGAAGTTGACTCTTCCAAAACTGTTGCTAAAGTTCCCCTACAGGATGGAGTGAGAGTTACTCTCCTGCTGAGGAATAAAACAGAGAAGTATTTCCAAATGTCTCACTTTGGGTCTATAATCAAAAATTCTAATATCAGATCATTTACAACAAGTGTATTTATTCAGTAAACCTCAACAGGGTCCACAATTTATAATCTGTGAGTCATCTGGAATTTTATAAGCTGCCAATGTGCATTTCAATGTACCAAAATTTATATGCAGTTTCTCTTTTTCTGGGAAAAAGTTTCCACAGCTTACAAAGCAGGTCCTGACTAGATCATAAATCAAAGGGAAGCAATTTTTGATAACAGATTATGAGTTTCCTCCAAAGCCTTTATATGACTAAGAGCTGAGAGGCTATGTGACTAGCACTAAATAAAAATCTGTGCAGCTTCCTCTTCAGGGGCTGACCTTTGTGGTCTAGAATCTTCTAGATTGTATCTTAAAATGCTTTGCAACAATTTGCTTCTCCAGGTGCTTTCAGTCCTTTCATCCATAATTGTCCCCGTATCAGAGAGAATTCTCAGAAGCATAACACTGCCTGTAATTGTAGGTTAGCATCACATGACTGATATTCATTGAAGAAAGGGAACTATTGCCAGCTTTTGAATACCTTGCCCTAGACAAGTTTTCAATTTCTTTAAAGGAAAATGAAGGCTCTATACATGTGCATTTTTTTTTAGGAGAAAGTGTTGAATTTGGAGAATAAGAAAGACCCCTACAAGATCTACATACTACAGGCTATACTTAAATAATTTCATTCAAGAAATCTTTTGGGGGTAGCTAGATGGTGCAGTGGATAAAACTCTGGCCTTGGAGTCAGGAGGAGCTGAGTTCAAATCCAACCTCAGACACTTGACACTTACTAGCTGTGTGACCCTGGGCAAGTCACTTAACACCGATTGCCTCACCAAAAAAAACAAAAACAACAACAAAAAGAAATCTTTTGGTACATACCATAAATCATTGTTTTCATTGTTCACTTGTGCCTGACTCTTCATGACCCATTTGGGGTTTCCTTGGCAAAGATACTGGAATGGTTTGCCATTTCCCTCTCCAGCTCATTTTACAGATGAGGAAACTAAGGCAAACAGGATTAAGTGACTTGCTTAGGGTCACAGGGCTAGTAAGTATCTGAGATTGGATTTTAACTCACAAAGATGAATCCTCCTGACTCCAGGCCCAGTACTCTATCGGCTGTGCCACCTAGCTACTCCCATACATCATATATATATATACATATATATATATATAAAAATTCATGTTTATATGTTTTTGTCTATGTACACACACACACATATGTATATATATACATCTTGAATTCAATTTGCTTTAATAGGCATTTGTTAAGCATTTACCATATGAAAGGTACTGTAATAGGGTACTGGGGATACAAAAATGAAAACACTTTCTTTCATCAAGGAGTTTACATTCTCCTGGAGGGGAAAAAAAAAAGAATGTTACTAACAGATAAGTCAATGGAAAATATATACAAAGTAAACACCAAGTAATTTTTTTGAGAGTTGGAGAGGGTGATAAGTGCTTGCAACTAAGAAGATGAAAAAAAGCAACCTAAGGAAAGTTGTATTTGAGATGACCCTTAAAGGAAGTAATTTTCAGAAGCAGAGGTGGGTGAGCATTAAAGGCATGAGGAAAGACGTTTGCAAAAGCTCAGAGATGGGAGAGGGACAGTTATGCAGAGGTTAGGGTAGGGAAGGCAGCAAGTACTTCAGTTGGGCTGGGAGGAAGAGTAATGTGAAGTCTAGAAAGATTGTGAAGGTTTTTAAATTCCAAACAGAGGAGGGTCATTTAGAACTTTAGTTCTCTTCCTAGTCACTCAAGATCCAGAGATATTAAGGACAATTATAGAGAATAACTGGTAAAGGAATCCCTTTTTCATTTGTCTGACAACAAAGATGCTGAGGAAAGGGATAGAGAAAAGATGCTTACATCATCAGTCACTCTACCAAACTCAAACTTTTCCTTAAGTTGAGTTTTGATTGCTAGCTATAAAACAACGAATAAAATGTCATCAGGGAACCAGGCCCGATATAAACAAATTTACAATGCTTTATCACACTTAGCACTCCTCGGTCTGCCCCCCGGAAACAAAAGTAATTACAACTGGAAGATAAAACTTTAAGTACACTGATATTTTAAGTATAGTGTTCTGTTTCATTGCACTATCGCCCCTGAGAAGAAAGCTTTCTAAAAGGGACCAGAAACTATATAAACCATACACACAAGCATCAAAAAGAATGTTAAATAGAAAATCCGATCTGCTACAGAACACATAATTCCACTTTTGCATGGTCATACCACCGAAAAGCCGATTAAGAAAAACTGTTAAACTTTTTTTTTTAACTACATTAAAGCTATTTCAAGTAACAGATAGACTCATGGAACTATTATGAATGTTGTAAAATCCCATGAAAGCCTGGTAAATAAGGAAGTTTTAAATTACTGCTCACATAAAACTAAGTGATACAGTTCATCATTGCTCCAGTTGGGTAATGTGTTGCATAAAGAACACTAGGAAAAAAAACACAAACAAACAAAAATGACATCAATCCAAAATCTATATTGTTTTTGAAATACAATTTATTTGTTTGAATACCTTCAAATCTGTTTCAGTGACCCTAGTCTCTTTTTTAAAAAATGTTTATTTCATTATTTCCCAATCACATGTAAAAAAAAACAAACCTTTTTTTCTCTTCCTTCCTTCCCTCTTCTTGAAAAGGCAAGCAATTTGACATCAATTATATATATGAGGTCATGAAAAACATTTCCATATTAGTCATAGTGCAAAAGAAAACCCAGACAAAAAAAATAGAAAAAGTTTTGTTTTGTTTTTTAAGGTATGCTTCAATCTCATACAGAGTTCATCAATTCTCTCTCTAGAGGTAGATGGTATTTTTCATGATGGGTTCTTTGGAATTGTCTTAGATCATTGTCTTGATTAGAATAGCCAGGTCTGTAACAATTGATCATTTTTAGAATATTGCTTTAACTTTGTACAATATTCCCCTGGTTCTACTTACTTCATTTTGCATAGTTCATACAAGTCTTCCCAGCTTTTTCTGAAACCACCCTGCTCATCATTTCTTATCAAACAATAGTTTTCCATCACAATTATATATCACAACTTGATGGGCTACTCACCAATTGAAGTGTATCCCCTCAATTTTGCAATTCTTTGCCAACACAAAAAGAGCTGCTATAAGTATTTTTATACAAATAGGTGCTCTTCCCTTTCTCTCCTATCTCTTTGGGATACAGATCCACTAGTGGTGTTGCTGGATCAAAGAGTATTCATAGCTTTATAGCCCTGGGGGCACAGTTCCAAATTCTTCTGCAGAGTGCTTAGAATAGTTCACAATTCTAACAAAAATGCATTAGAGTCTGAATTTTTCCACATCCCCTCAAACATTTGTCATTTTCCTTTTCTGTCATGTTAGCCAATCTTTTAAGTGTGAGATGGTACCTCAGAGTTCTTTCAATTTGCATTTCTCTAATCAGTAGAGTTTTATTTTTATATGACTATTGATAGCATTGATTTCTTTTTCTAAAAACTGCCTGTTCATTTAACCATTTATCAACTAAGGAATGGCTCTTATTTTTATAAATTGACACAGTCTCCTATATATTTGAGAAAGGAAGCCTTTATCAGAAAAACTTGCTGTAATTTTTTTTTTCACAGTTTGCTGTTTTCCTTCTAATTTTGGCTGTATTAGTTTTGTTTGTTCAAAAGTTTTTTTTTAATTTCATGTAATCAGAATTATCCATTTTACCTCCTGTGATCCTCTATATCTTGCTTGGTCACACAGTCTTCCCTTATGTATAGATCACACAGGCACATTTTTCCATGCTCCCCTAATTTACTTATATCAACTTGTATGACAAAATTGCTTATCCATTTTAACCTTATTTTGGTACATGGTATGAGATACTGGTCTATGCCTATTTCTGTCAAATGATGAGTTATTACACAAAAAACTTGGATCTTTGGGCTTATCAAACCCTAGGTTACTATATTCATTTATTATTGTGTATTATGTACCTAATCTATTCCATTGATACTCCACTGTTTCTTAGTCAATACCAGATAGTTTTCATGATTACCACTCTTTAATATAGTTCAAAATCACTTAACCCATTTGCCTCAGTTTTCTCTTCTATAAAATGAATGGGAGAAGGAAATAGCAAACAACTCCAGTATCTTTGCCAGGAAAACCCGAATAGGGGCATGAAGAGTCAGGCATAACTGAAAAAAAAATGACTGAACAACAACAAAAAATTGTTTTTACTTTGCCTAAGATCACGATTGCTATTCTTACCTCTTTCACTTGAGCTGAATCATAATAGACTTTGCTCCAGACACTTATTTTAACTCCTTGTGTGTATCCATCCATTTCAAGTGCATTTCTTATGAACAACATATTATTGGAATCTGGTCTAATCTATTCTGCTATCTGTTCCATTTTATGGGTGAGTTTATCACAGTCACATTCACAGTTATGATTACTAACTGTGCATTTCCCTCCATCCTATTTTCTTCTCTTTATATGTCTCTTTTTCCTTTTATTCTGTCCCTCCTCTAACATCTGTTGTGCTTCTGATCACTACCTTCTTTTATCACTACCCCCTTCTCTGATCCCCTTCCCATCCAATTCTCCTGTTGGGTAAGATAGATTTGTATGACCAATTGAGTATGTGTGTGTATGTGTACATATACATGCATACATGTATATGTAGACATGCATACATGTATATGTAGACATGCATGCACATATACATACATATATGTGTGTAAACACACAAGTATACCCACCTATACACACACACACACATACACACACACACACACAATCAGGCAATCCAATAATTCTTAAATTATCTCTCATTTTCTAGATTATTTTTTAAGGAGATATTTCATATTTTCTTTTATTTTTTCATTCTTTTGATTTGTTTTATTTTTTCTTGATGTCTCATATTAGCTTCTAGTTGCCCAATTCTAAATTTTGAGGAATCATTTTGTTAAGTGAGCTTTTGCACTTCTTTTTCTCTTTGGTCCATTCTGCTTTTTAAAAAGTTATTTTCATCAGTAAAATCATGTGTTTATTTTTTTTTCCATTTCCTAATTTTGTTTGTTAAGGTTTTATTTTCTTCAGTATTTTTGTGTGACTGTTACCAAATAGTTAACTGTTTCATATTTTTCTTCTTTTGATTTTGTTTCTTTACCTATTTTTTCCTCTGCCACTCTTTTGATTTTCATATATCATTTTCTACCTCTTACAGGAATTCTTGTTGGGCTTGTATCTAATTCACTTTTTTTCTTTGAGTCTTTGCTTGAAGCTGTTTTGATTTCATTGTCTTCTTCTGAGTTTGTATCTTGATTTTTCCTGTCATCATAGTAGCTTTTTATGGTCAGGTTCTTTTTTTATTGTTGTTGTTTGCTCATTTTCCCATCTTATTTCTTGATTTTGAATTTTATGTTAAAGTTGGGCTCTGTTCCCAGCATGAAGGACCAGGGGCACTATCTCAAGCTTCAGGCACTTATGCACTGCTGTTTTCAGAGATAGTACTGGGAGTTTGGAAGTTTTTCATGATTCCAAGGTGTTATGACCTGGGAAAAGATGCGGTCACTGCTCTCCTGGTTTACCCTCTTGTCCTTACTCAGGGAGGATCCCTGAGATTACCCCTGTGATTACAATTGATACTGTTCCTTAGGGTTCCTGACCCCTGATACTGCTTCTCAGAGCTCCCACTCCCTCTTGACCAGAAGTGTTCCTCTTTACCCTTGAACTATAACCCAGAAATGGATATGGGCAATGTATTTGCCAAATATCAAATGATCCTGTAACCAGTGCTAGCACAGAGGTCCCCTCTAATCTCTTTTTGACCATTTACCATTCCCTAAGCTGCTGCTACTTCTGTTGCCATCACCTAGTCCCATCACTAGTGTTTCATTCATGTGGACTTTCAGGTCAACTTCCACCCCCATGTCACAGACCTCTCTTTTTGACCTCCTAAGTTGTCTTGGGGCTAGAAGAATGTCTCACTCTGATCTTTTGTTGGCTCTGCCACTCCAGAATTTGATTTGAGTCATTAAAGCTGTTGGTAGGAATGTTGGGAGAACTTAGCTTAGTGGTCTCTCTGATCTGCTATCTTGGCTCCACTCCTGGAAATCTGACCTTAGTCTCTTAGAAGCTATATACAATGCCATTTTTGCCATTTAACACTTAAATATGTGTGTGTGTGTGTGTGTGTGTGTGTGTGTGTGTGTACTCTGGAATCAGGAGGACCTGAGTTCAAATCTGGCCTCATATACATGATACTCACCAGCTGTGTGACTCTGGGCAAGTCACTTAACCCTGATTGCCTCACAAAAAAAAAATCTTCAAAAAAAAACTCATATGGAAAGAGAGCTGTATGACAGGTAGTACGTATTATGTTATGTGAATATAGAATTCAGTTAAATTCAACACAATTCAACAAGTATTTTAAAAATACCTATTTGCCATTTTCTAGTGATGTAAAAATCAAAAGAGAGACAGAGGAAGAATTTGGAGTGAGTATAAATTAGACTTCTTAGAAACTGAATATAAACTAATTAATGAATTAGAAATTTACCAGGAGAAGAGAGAGAGAGAGAGAGAGAGAGAGAGAGAGAGAGAAAATGAGAATGAATTTCTGCCCTCAAGGAACTCATATTCTCCTCACATAATAAGATAATAGAAGAAAAACTGGTCAAGACCATAGAAGTTATCTGATTGAATTTAAAAGATGAGGGTTAGCTGTAACATGACTTGCCCAAGCTCATACAGGTAGAAGAGTCAGGACTCAAAGTCATGGTCTTTGACTTCAAATCTATTCTTCTTTCCTCCACTTTGTGCTACTCTTTCTTTTTTAGTTACCTGAGAAGTTAGATTGCCACAGAAAGAAATTGTAGAATTTAGTTGAATGCCTGTGTGGTCTGGTAGAAAGAACACTTAGTCACAAATGATCAGTTCTAGTCAAAGTTCTGCCATTAACTCTGTAATGTAGAATACACCAACTTCTCTGACCCTCAGCAATTTCCTCAACTATATAATGAAGGGTTTGAACCCTAGACAGACTCTAAGGTCCCTTCCAGTGCTAAAGTTTTATTTGAATAACCAGAAGGGCATATCATTTTCAAACTCGGAAAAATTGTTCAAAGTTGTATTCTGATGAAAAAGTCAAATGGTGTGCTTTTCAGTGAACTGAATCCATTACCTTTTCACTCTGCTTTGATAAAATACAACTCTATAATAGCACATTATTATGCTTTGAATTCCTCTCATTCTTTTCTAAAGAAAAGTGTTAGTTCCACTTACCTCTTATGTCAAACGTACAAAAAGAAAGTTAAACAACAGATGCATGTATGTGTGTTTTCCCCCAAGGATTTTATCAGAACAATCAAAAGTGAATACAAGCTAATTAATGAATAGGAGATTCACTACCTAAAAAATAGTGAGAGACAGAAACCTGCTACTTTCCGGTATTGAAATGATGAAGACAAATCAAAATCAAATTACCAAATCACTGCAACTACATAAAATATTGTTCATCTTAGAACAGTTCACATTGTTAAAACAGTCTTGCCTTCAACTTGCTTTTTGTGATTTCATTAAGAGTCCCTCTTGCCTGCTTTTCATTTCACTTCTTTGACACCTAGACATTTAATCTTTCTTTTACTCTTCTTTATGTAATTCCAAAATTTTAGGGAATTAAAGTTTTAAAAATCAGAAGGAGAAATGTAACATGGTATCTTCAGACACACTAAATATGTAAACCAGATACTGTTATTCTCACTTGCCCAAGAATCAATATATATACAAGTAGGAAAATTATAGCAGTTTCCAAGCTATGCCAACAGAGCTGGGGAAAATCACAGAAAGAAGGGAATATTGAGTATTTTACATTCAGTGTTATGGAATATGAATATATACTTTTCCATTTAGCAAATTGTTATAGATCCCCAAAGAACCTCTGTTCATCGTGCCATGTTTCATAGCAGACTCTGCAAAATTTCCATAGTGGGACTCTTGGCAGTTGGAAAATAAGAAATGTCAGAACAAGAAGAATCATTCTTCAGGAAGAAGCACATTGGCTTTGGTGTGATGTATTCTGGAACCAGCTCTAGACTCTCTCTGGGAAGTTAATATTAACTGTTATTTAACAATCACAAGTTTTGCTTTTTTTAGTTATTTTTCAGTTAGCATTTACTGTCTTTAACATTTTCATGGCACCCTGAAACTATATTTACTAGCACTTAGAACATGTTCTTGTCACTCAGTGAAGAGCTTTTTCAAAGGACCACATCTTTCATAAAGCTTAAAAGCCAAAATGAGGGAGAGAATACAGAAAAACTAAAAATTAAAAAGAAGAGGAGGAATAGGATAGCTCTCTTCTTCCTCAGATGAATCTTCAAAGTGTGGCTTAATTTTTTGTTTGAAATATTATGAACTCCCAAATCATTAGACCCATGAATATCCTAGGAATTCCTAACCTCTCATCCAAGCTCTAATCCCAAGGATTCAAATGACTACTGGACATTTTAACCAGCATGATTACTCAATGCCATTTCAATGTGTTTATAAATGAACACATAGATTCTTGCTTTTAAATTCCCTAGTTCTATCAAGAACACCACAAACAAGGCTCCAAAATGCTAAAGCCTAGTAAGTTGTGGGAGACATCTTTGACTTCATTTATTTCTTTAATTTCATGTATTCAGAGAGGTACTTGTTCTGACGAATTTGTATTTTTAATCCCAGGGCCTAGCACATAGCAGGTGCCTAAGAAATTTGTTAATTCACTAAATTGCTCCATTAGAAAAGATTTTTATGTCTATTCCCTACTTTATGTCTATTATTTTTGTTTCCAATCTAATCAAGTGATTTTCTACCTCAAACCTAAGGATACTTCAATAATATCTTAAGTGATTTCCCTGACTCCAAACTGTCCTTCCAAGTCACTAGGTCATACAGTGGATAGAACATTGTGACTGGAGTCAGGAAAATGTGAATTCAAATCTGGCCTCAGAAACTTAGTAGCTATTTGACCCTGGACAAGTTACTTATCCTCTGTTTGCCTCAATTTCTTCAAAAATTTACTAAGCATGGAGGAAGGGACCACATTGACAGAATCATGGATACATTGTAATATTAGATACCAGTTGCACAAAAATTTATAAAGACTTTCTATTGTTATCACATTGGATCCCAACTCATAGTATCTTAGATCAAGAGCTGGAAGAGCTCTCAGGGATCACCTAGTCCAATCTCATTTTATACAAGAGAAAACTGAGATTCAGGGCAGTTAATTGGTTTGCCTAACATGAGACAAGTAGTGAGCTTCAAAGTTGGGATTTGAACCAAGACCCTTTGGCTCCAGTGCCACTACTCTAGCAATCATTCCACATTAGCTCCTTTGTTTACCTTTCAAGATTTTTCATAATATGGCACAAATCTAAATACTGCAACTTATTTCTTCCTATCCCCCCTATCACATCACCTTAATTCCTCTCTGACTTAAAGGAACCCATTTCATTTCCAACTCGATGCTATCAGGCTTTTATTCCCCATTTCAGGAAACCAATAAGGAAAAGTTAAGCAATGTACATGAGTGACCCAGAAAATTAGAGTCAGGAGGATGAGGAAAGGAGTTTAGGCATTCTCAATTAACCAGCCAGCAATTAAAAACATACAGATCAAAATCTGGATTATTTTTATTTGGAAAACAGAAATATATGCAAGGGACAAAGATGGTCCATATAAGGAAGGACCAAGGAAAATACCATGGCTCAGTTTCATAGGTAGATCCAGAAAGGTAGCCTTCTGGTAGAGAATAAAGGTCCTGAGGACCTGATAATATTAAATATCTAGCCATCCCAAGTATCTATTCATTTTACCCCTAACCCAGACTAACAATTTAACCTCAGCCTATCTATTTCTTTGAAGGGCTCACCCTACACTAGGTTGATCCAAGTTTCCCTTGCAAGATCCAGCACAATTTTGATCTCCATAAATCCTTCCTTGTCTTTCCTGGCCCCCAAAGATCTTCCCTTTCTCTGAATTCTCACAATACTTACAGACTATTAAGTCCCAAAATTTTTTATTTAACTTATTGCAATAGATGTTTGCTGTTGGTGTTGCTATTGGTTTGCTGTCTTAAACTTCTTTATTCACCACTGCATTAAATATATCATATGTACACAATACAAATTTCAACCTTTTGTAGCTCATCTTCCTAACCAATGTCATGAAGCTCTTATTCATCTTTCACACCTCTGCCTATATAATCTTCCTAATGAACCTTTTTTGATGATATCATTATTTTACTCAAAACAACTTTATATAGCTTCCCATTGTCTAGAGAGGAACTTACAAATTCCTTGTCTTAATATTCAAGGAAAATGAATGCCTCTACAATCGGATTCTCAACTACTTTTTCAGCCTTATCTCATATTCATTCCTTAAACATGCTGACACATACTTCAATCAAGCTGGACAACTATCTACCATGCTTGTCTTGTCCTTTCCTGTTTCCATATCTTTACTCATGCTTATCCACCATCCTTTCCCAATTTCTGTTTAAAAAAAAAATCCTGTTTTCAAGGCCCAATTCAGGTATTCCTGGCCTCAATAAGTGATATCCCTCCTCAAAAATCTCAGAGTTCTTTGCCGGGTTGTCTCATTTGTACTTCTCATGTTTCACACTGTACCTGTTATTTGTATATTTGCTTAATTCCTTCTAAAAGAATATACTTATGACAGAAAAGATTGGGTCTTAATTTATCTTTGTGTCTCTAGAGATGGACATGGTGGCTTGAACATAGTAGATGCTTAATATTTTTTATTAAATTCAGTTGTATTCAAATGCAAATAAAAATAACATTCCAAATCCAAATTATGCAAGATTTTTTGGCTTATCTACTCTTCCAAATTATTTAGACTGGTCTACTTTCAAGGATAAATGTTTTAGCTCCTAGGTCCTCATGTAAACCTCCAAAAACTTGCTGACCAAATATTTGAGAGGGAAAGAGAAGCACCTACAAGAGATGATAATATGAGAGCACACACATTCACATTTGGAAACACTTTGGCAATGGTTGAGTCCTATTCAAATCAGTGCTAGGTATTCATAAGCAGGATAGAAAGAATAGATTCTATAAAGGATTCTGTTCCAATGTCTTTCAGTTAACCAGTGATTTGCTAAGAGGTCCCTTATCAACATAATTTCTGCAACTATCCCTTCCCCTTTATATTTAACAAGAGCTAGATAAACATAGGCAATATGCACATAAGCAATGAAGGCTCTTTGTGTGTTTAACTAACAGTTTGATAACTGGAAAATAATGCCCTGTGAATCAAACTAAAAAGCCAATTAAGGAGGTGCCTGGATATAAAACAATGCAATCTTCATTTATTTGAATTCTAGATTTGAAAACATGAATTCTAAAACTCTGGTTTATGGCTGTTTTATGCTTATTCCTTTGGATAATAAATGTGAATTGTAATGCTGTACAAAAAAAAATCACAGACAACAAGTATGGATTTCCTAAACCAACGTTATGTTGCATTATAAAATATTCAGAATTAAATAGTAATGGACATATTCAGGACACTCTTTGAGGTCCTTCTCTACTTGCCCTCCAGCATACATAGAAAATGGGCCAGCAAATTGTAATACTCAGTCAAATTGCGAGGTAAACAAAGATTTTTCTTCAGTGCTCCTCCCTTCCACCTTCTGCAGGCCTTTTTAAAAAAAGAATAATAGTATGCATTTATATAACACTTTGTATACATTATCTCAGCTGATTTTCATAATAACCCTGTAAGGTGGGCAGTGCAATGTTTTTATAATTTCATGGTTAAGCAAACTGAGGCTCAATGAGATTGAGTGGCTTGCACTATTAGTGCCAGTACTCAATCTCTGGCTCGAATCCCAAACTCTGTCTACATTAAATAACTTCTGCCCTCTTTTTAGACTTTTACACTACTCATACACCGGTCTCCAGCAGCTTATAATTCCATATTAAGCATTCTCCATACTATATAACAGGACAGATGATATCTGGGATCTAACTAGGTCTTTCCTTCCAATTTCCTTATCAAAAGAGAATTATCCAGTGTCCCATTCTACGAAGTTCCTGCTCTCTGCTCAGAGATGTATTAATTCGAGCTAAAGTGTTCATGGCTGCACAATACTTGTTGATTTAATTTACTGCAAGTATTATTATCTTCACTCTTTTGCATTTGAGGAAATTAAGGCTCATAGATTTTTAGTAACTTAACCATGGTCATATAACTATTCAGTTTCAGAGATCAGATTCAAGTCCAGGTTTTCCTTACTCCAAGTTCAACAATCTATTCCTCAATGATACACCTCCAGCCCTACAAGTTGTTTAATATGTAAGAAGAGGACAGATTATCCCAATTTAGACTGGCAACTTTCCTTTTTCAAAGGATCGTCTCAAGGACCACAATTTGTTTTCAAAATGCTTTCCTTTGTCTAAGTCATTTGAGTATTCAACCTCAGAAACTTAGTACTATTAATCTTAACAGTTATGAGATTTATATGTACATGAAAGATTATCTAAGTTACTCTAATTCTATGAGGACCAATCCTACATTCAACACTTGCTGTAAAGAGAATGGATAGAATAATATTGAGTAGAAAGCAGCCAAATGATCATCCCAAAGAACACAAAGTGAATACTTCACTGAAAAACATGAGGCCTTTGGTTGTGAGTTCCTTCTTTTCTCCAACACTACATTCTAAATTACCTTAATTACACTCTTTTTTTTTGCCAAATATGTGACTGTCCTTTCAAAACCAAGCTCTTTGTGCTTCTGATCCCATTTCATCTCATCTCCTCTGAGAGATTCCCCCTTCAATTTTACCCATTTCTTCCCTCATTTTCAAATTATCCTTATCCATTATCTCCTTTCCTACTATTGACAAATATTCCCAGATTCCCACCATTAAAAAAAATTCCTTCCCCTAGGAAGAATTTTCTGCACTCATGGCCTCTAACTTCTGATCTGATACTTCTCAACCCTATGGAATACAGTCCTAATTGACCGCCACTTCAGATCACCTACTCTGTTAAAAACTCAGCCACCTCATCCACAATGTTTACTTTGAGAGGTAGCTAGGTAATGCAGTGAATAAAGCACTGGGCCTGGAGTCAGGAAGATCTTAGCTCAAATCTGGCCTTAGATAATTACTGTATGGCCCTGGCAAGTCTTTTACTTATTGAATGCCCTAGCATTCTCATCTATAAAATGGGGATAATAATAGTACCTAACTCACCAGGCAGTTATGAAGAGAATTAAATGAAATTATATTTGCAAAGCATTTTGCAAACCATAAATTGCTTTACAAATGTTAATTGTTATTATTATCTCTGGCCCCCTCCCAGTTATTTGTATACTTTCCTCTCCCCCCATGAATTACTTCATACTAATCAAAACTGCTCCATCCAAGGTTATCAATGATCTCTTCATTATTAAATCCAATTTCCTTTTTCTCAAGCATTACTCTTCTTGACCTCTCTGCAGCAACTTATACTGTTGACAACTCTTTCCAGGTTTTGCTGATCCTACTATCTCCTGATTCTACTATCTCCTGATTCTACTCCTATTTATCTGGTACCTTCTCAGTCTCCTTTGCTGGGTCATAATTCTTCTCCTGTCCTCTATATGTAGGTATACCCCAGGGTTCCAGGCTGGTCTTCTTTTCTTCTTTCTTCCCTTCCCTACACTCACTCATTTTGTGGTATATTCCATATGATCTGCTATCATTCCCCATAGTGATGATTCTCAGGTCTATAGATCCACGTTCCAGTTCACTCCAATCCTACATTAATGACTATGCATCGTCTCTCAATAGAGGCCTCATAGGTTTCTCAAACTCAACATGTGCACACAAGTATCCATGTATAGATCCATCTATATGCATGTGTGTGTGTGTGTGTGTGTGTGTGTGTGTGTATGTGTAACCTTCTCATCTCCCTAATTTCATTTCTATTTCTGGAAGGGTACTTTCCAGTGTTTACAACTTTAGAATTATACCCAACTCCTCTGCCTCTCTCACCATTAACATTTAATCAGTTCCTAAGCATTGTCAATTTTATCTCTACTGTATACAAAACCCCCAAAATCTTGATGCAGTTTTAAATTGTAATAGTTTAAAATTGCTCTAAGACTTAGGGGCCACCCTATATATTTCATATCTTCATCTCTCCACTTAAACAGGCCCTCATATACTATTCCCTGACTTATTTATGTATTTATATTTGGTGAGGCAATCGAAGTTAAGTGACTTGCCCAGGATCACACAGCTAGTGAGTATCATGTGTCTGAGGCCAGATTTGAACTCAGGTCCTATTGACTCCAGGGCCAGTGCTCTATTCACTGCACCACCTAGCTGCCCCTATTCCCTGGCTTATTACCATAGATCTTCCAGCCTCCACTCTTTCTTGTCTTCAATCCATAAAACTTTCACATATTGATATTTCTAAAGTGCAGATCTAACCATGTCATCCTCCTGCTCAAGGAGCTCCTCTGGATCTCACTTGCTTCTAAGATAAAATAAAAAGTCCTCTGTTTCTCTTTTTAAACTCTTCGCAACCTGACTCCAATCTACTTTTCTAGACATTGCATGTTACCCTTCATTGCATGTTACTCTAGTTCGTATGTGCTACATTCCAGCTAAAATGGTCATGCCATGTCAAAGGCCTGAGAATTGAATATACTCCCTCCTTGATTCCAACTCATAGATTCCCTAGTTTCTTTTGAAGTTTAGTTGCTTCAGGAAGTCTATCTTGGTTGCTAGTGTATTTTGCAATCTCCAATAATTTCTTTTTATTTCTTTTGTATTTTATTGTGTTGCCAAAGCAGAAGATAAAATGTTGGAAGGCAAACTCTGTTTCTTTTTCATTTCTCTGTCCCCAGTACTCATCTCAGTGTCTGGCACAAAGTAAGAGTTAATAAATGAATGCTTGTGAAATTTAATTGTTGAAAGTAAGCCAAATAACATAAATATCTTTTTTTTTTCACATAACTCATATAGGCATTTCCTACTAGTCTAAAGTCATTAGAACAATTTAAGTTCAGTCAAGAAGACTACATGATCCTTTTATATGGTAAAATATATTAGATTAAGATTAAAAAAATCTAGGATTGAATCCTAGGTCCATTTGCTGTATGTGCATGACCTTAGTCAAGTCACTTAACTTCAATGGGCTTCACTTTCTTCATTTGGAAATGAGGATAACTAGTTGGCCTATAGAGTCATTTTCAGATCTGAATCTATAATTATATGATCCTAGAATCCATTAGACAAAAAAACAAAAAAGCAAAAAAGGGGCTTATAAGTAGGGCTATAATCACCGTACAAATATGAGAACATTTTTAATCTCTATAGAAAAGACTTTAGGGTGTGTGTGTGTGTGTGTGTGTGTGTTTGTAATCATTTATACTCAAGTATCTTTCTCTAAGTCACAATATTATAACGTTGGAACTGGAAGGAATCTTAAAACTCATGTAGTTTTCATCTTATACATGAGGAAACTGAAGCCCAGAGATGTTAAGTAACTTGTCTGAGTAACAAAGCAGCATGTAAAGGGCTAGGTCCAAAACTCAAGTCTCTTGACTCTAAGGATATTACTCTTCCATGACAATAAGCTGTTTCAAAAGAATTGCAAGGGAAGAAATGGGATTTACTTTGTTTTTGTGGTCATTTATTTTCTCCAAGTCTCGGCATTTTTATCTGAGAAATGAAGATATCACTATTATATTGAAGCTAAACTAGATGACACTTATTTTGACCTTTTTCCAGTGAGGTATAAAAAATCTGCTATACACAAACATCACAGGGCTTTGAAAGAATCTTGCCTTGCATGTGGATAAAACATTTTACAGTTTTAGTGATAGTTTTTTCCCCTGTTCCTCTCCTAAATAAGCTTATAAATACAAACTAAATAAAGAAAAATGAATGTTATTAGCTAAATTTCACATGAAGTGAAGTTTAAATCAAATATTTTAAACATTTTTTTCTTCTCTGCTCCCTTCTATAGACATTTGATAGAGATGCTGAAATAGGTTTATATGCCCTGCCCCATGGAAGGGAAATGTAGTATATTTCTTCTTAATGTCCATTCTAGGACCATGAGTCAATGATATTATCACTTACAAATAAGTCAAATACCAAGTCCAGATTTTTACTTAATTCCTAAATAAACTGTAATTTAATCATTTAACTCAAATAGTCAATTATGTTGAGTTTTTGTTACAACTATATTTCCTGAAGATTAATCCTTTTTCCCCCATTGTGGTAGAAAACAAAACACACTACTAGTTTTCTTAACTACAACAGATTAAATGACAGTTTAAATATTATCAGAGTTAAGAACACCCCACAACCATTCCAAAAGTAAAAGTCCTTTGGAGTCAGTGTGATAGGCTCCCTAAAGTATTGGACTTAGAGTCAAGAAAACTTGGGTTCAAAATTCTGCCTCTGTCTACTTTTTAGCTATGCAACCTTGTGACCTCTCTGAGCCTCAAGTTTCTTATGTGTAAAATGGGTATATTAATAATTACAGTACCAACTTTACAGTGTGGCTGTGACATTTAAGTAAAATAATATATTAAAGTACTTTATAACTCTTAAAGGTTTGGAAAACTCAGCTTTATAATGGTAAGAAAATCTAGGCCTACATTTAGGGAGATACGATGAATCAAATTATTTTTTCAAAGCATAATCATACAAATTTTGTTCAAGAAATTAAAATTAGCCAGATAAATGTAGATGAAGAGTAAAAAGTAATATCTGAAAACCAGCTTAATCCTTCATCTCCAAGACTTACATTTATTTGGGGCATGTGCTATTTGATCCAATGTACCAATTTGAAAAAAAATATAGACTTTTTTCTTAATATCATGAAAAGTAACCATTACAAAACAAAAGAATAAATTGCAGAAAATGTAAAGGTTAGTACTTGAGTTTGATCCTATCTGAACATTACTTTATCTGTTTTCTTACCATTATTTGAGGGAGTTGATCATTTAAGGAATTCAGTACAGAAAAGAAATGTTAATTCTTTCATACTAATTCATTTATACAAAGAGTACAGTTAGAACTGCTGTGCCATGAAATGATAGGTATTTAATAATGGACTGCAATAATTCTAAGGGCAATTGCATCATGATATACCATACAAAATAAAAGTTGAACATCTGATAAATTCTTTTCTTGCCTTGCTGACAACTTCATTCCACATAAACTGAATAGAGGAATTGATCCTGCTATGATATGATTCTAATAAGAAAAGGGAGGAAGGGAATTAGCCTTTCTATGGTACCTACTGTGTTCCAGGCACTGTACTAGGTTCTTTTTAGCCAATATTTTCTCATTTGATCTTTACAACAATCCTGCAAATTAAGTGCTATTATTATCCCCATATATTATCCCCAGTGTCTCCCATGTCATACAACCAATTCCAAAGTTCTTAAGAGAGACCTTGTATTGCTTTAAAAAAAAAGACTAAAAGACTATTCCCCTAAAATGCTAAGGAGGTCAAAGAAGAGTTTTTTAAGGCTAAGATCAGGGCAAGATGTAAATAATGGGGATAAATGGGGCAAATAGAGGTTGTGATTTGCCCAGGGTAATACAATTATAAGTTTCGGAGTCTGGTTTTGAACTTAGGCCTTCTTGATGCCACTGCCAATGTTTTGTCCACTGTGACAACAATTGCCTCTAAATAAAGGGGTGGTGAAATAAAATTAATGAGAACCTTTATAAAAATTGAGTTTTCTCCTAGGGCACATATAAATAAGAAGTGGAACAGTTGACATGGTCATTTGTCCCCTGGATTTTAGGAAATGAGAAAATTTTCAGAGTAATGGTAGATCTGATTCCAAAGTTTGAAATGCTAAAATAAAATGCTCAAGATAAATGGGAGGTTCTCAAGAACGACATGCTTGCAAAGCATATGTGAATAAGGCTGATAAGGAAGAAATGGTAGAGTTATATAAAGATACTGATAGGCTTCATGGGAGCTCTTTCAGCTCATATTTTTAAAATGACTCAGAAAATATGAAAGGATGGGAACACAAATAAGTGAAATTGTCCTGTAGGAATAGTTTTAGATAGGCAAAAACTCAGAAGGCACTGAGAAATCTTCCCCTAAAATATGCGTGTGTGTGTGTGTGTGTGTGTGTGTGTGTGTGTGTGTGTGTGTGTGTCTGGTTGTCCTTTGTTCTCAAAGAGGACTAAAATGACATCACTATGTTAGAGTCAAGTTACAGTATGTCCAACTGTGGCTGATCAGACTGCTCAGAATACTCTACCAAAGGTTGGGCACAAATAGTCCAAATGAACATTTAGGATGGATGCTCTAAATTTGCACATCTCACATTTATTTTGAGCTACTTCTAATATTTTGCTCATAGAGCCCAGCACCTTCTCTGATGAGGACATGTCACACTGGGTAGTACTGTGCCAGTGTCTCCCATGTCATACAATCAATTTCAAAGTTCTTAAGAGAGACCTTGTATTGCTTAAAAAAAAAACAAAAAACTAAAAGACGATTCCCCTAAAATGCTAAGAAGGACAAAGAAGAGTTTTTAAGGCTGAGATCAGGGCAAGAATAATAAACAATAGATGAGTTGCATAGGGAGTATGATACACAGTTGCTAAAACATAATGACAAAGTAGAATTACATAATTTCAATTTTGCTTCCATTCTTACGGTCCATAAGAATGATTGTCACACTAGAAAGTAAAACAAATAAGATTTGAGAAGAAATTCAAGAAAGGCACTATGATATTCTGGAAAGAGAGCTGGTCTCTCAGTCTGGAAGAACTGAATTCAAATCCCACATATTACACATATTGGTTATGTGGACCTGGGCAAGTCACTTAACCTTTTACGGACCACGGCAATTCTCTAGTGAAATTAATATACTTGGAAAGTATAATTAATATACTTGGTTTCAGAATAAGAATTTAAGCAATTTTAACAGTCTGAAATTTAACAGATAATACAATGAGATATAATCAGAATAATGCAATTTCTTACACTTATGTTTAGAAATCAATTACATAAACATAAGGGGGAAGTCTGGCCAAATTGCAGTTCCTTAAAAAAAAACTGGTGATTGAATTGACTCAAAGTGATTTAATAGTGAGTGATATAAAGCCACCAAAAAATAAAAGATAATTATTAGTACTATGCTGAGTTAATGGATTGTTATTGATGATGAGGAGGAGGAAGATAACTAACTACTATTAGATGGTGCTTTTATAATTTCCTAATGAGGTATATAGTAGTAAAAAACATTATGATTTCCATTTTACATCTGAGGACAATTAGACTCAGAGATGTTAAGTGATATGCTTATTATGACCCAGAGAGTAAGATGCAAATGTGGTATAGTAATTGAAACAATGGAGGTAGCAGTTTCACTGTACTCTGCAGAAATCAGACAATACCTGGAATATTATGTTAAATCCTATATGTAATATACTAAAAGAAGCATTGGCAAGCTGGAGTATGTTGAAGGTACCCAACATTACAAAGATATTCTTTTGAGAATCACTTGAAGAACCTGGGCATGTTGTGCCAAGAATACAGAAGATTTCAGCTGGGGGATGGGTAAGAATCAATACCAATCTTTACATCTTTGACGGGTTTTCATGTAGACTTTTTCTATGTGACTCCAAATGGCAGAGCTAAAGCCAGTGGGTAGAAGGAAGTCCAAGAATGTAGATTTTTGGTTCAATATAAGGAAGGGCTTGCTAACAATCAGAGGTACTTGAAAATGGAATAGGTTGCCCCATGAATTTCCACCATTAAAAGTTTTAGATGCCAGATTAAAAATTTGTGAAGAAAAGTTGTAGAGGATATTCATATACTAGGTAGAGAGACAAATGAGAAGATTGTGATGACTTCCAAATATAGGATTCTATGTTTCTGTCTTAATGGCTAATTATTTATAGCCTATGCACTCTACAAATGAGAAAAGTAATCTTTTTCAGTACTTCAAGATCAATCTGTGCAAGAAAGTTCTTTTGAAATAAACCAATCACTCTTCTAGAATGTTTTAGTTCCTCTAAACTGGAGGTGGGGGTGGGAGTGAGGGATGGGAGGTGGACAAAAGAATAGAAGCAGAAGACAATCTATTTTTCAGCCTCATCTCTATCTCTCCATGGAAGGATATTTCTAGCTGACCCTCTTCCAGAAATATGGGCCAACATGATGATAAAAGGTCGTTTCACAACTTCACACATTCCAGATGGCATCTCCTCAGAAATAATCACTCTCTCTGGCAATAACTGGGAATAGAAGAGGCCTCTTGCTACTTACTACAGTTTAATCTTTCATATCCTGCCAACAAAGAAACAAGTTCTGATATTTTGACAAGGTATTTGCTTCCTGGATTACCAGACCAATACAGATATACAATATAGCATGTACAAGGGGGAGGCAAACTGTAGTTTAGTGAATATAGACTCAGGAAATATGGTTTCTAGTCCTGACTTTGTCATAACTATCTTTGGGACATGGGCTAAGTCATATAATGTTATAATTGTGTAAGATTACACAATTCATGTAAGATTTAAGAGAATTCTTTTTAGTTGCTCAGTCACTAAAATGGAGATAACAGTAGTGCCTACCAAGCAGAACTGTTGAAAGTATTCTACAGATGCCATACATTCATTATGCACCTACTATATTCAAGGCAGCATACTACAGTAGAAATGGAGCTAGCCTCAAAGTAAGAGCCAGGTTCAAGTTCAGTCCTAGAAACATATACATATATAAAGATATAGATATAGATTTAGATATAGGTGAATCACAATTTCATAGTGCTATCAGAAAACTCCTTAAGAATATATGTGGTAAAGGAAGTGTTGATATGTATTAGTACAGAAAGTTCATCCCCAGAAGTTTCTAACTCCCATGATATCATAGGCTTGGGCTGTTAAAAATGTTTTAGGAAATATACTAGGCATTGAGACTATAAAGACAAAATTAAAACATTCTCTCACCTCAAGGAACTTAATTCTACATTTCCCAATAAAGAAATGTATATAAAAATATTAAAGAACTTTGAAAAGTATAGAGTGAAAACTATATAATTATTTGCACATATCATATAAGAAATGATAAAAAAAATACCACAAGGTATCACCAAAAGCCATTTCTTATGTAGCTAATTTTTTTATGAGATTGTGTTACCTTCTTTTATGTTTAGAAAGTTCCTGTTAGAGAAATCCTTAGAATATCATGAGTTATGATAAATATTCTAGGTACTGAGATCTTGAGTTGGCAGGAGAAAATTCTATAAGCTGAGGTGAATAAAATCATCTATGTAATCATTCCATAACTCTATCCCCAAGCACTGCATCTGCAACTCTGCCATCACCATGGCAAAGTGGATCACATAGTTTTTTTTTTTTCACATAGGCCTCTTTGTATCATACACTTTTCAGCTGCCTTTGTGTCTCTTCCCCTTTAAAGAAGTTTTTAAGGTTTATATTATCATTTCAGCTGTACAAAAATGTCAATGGAGTAGAACACTGATGCTTTTTTTCCCCAGGCTGCAGAAACCTCTCAGAGTGGATATAAACCTGGTATTGTACCATCTAAGCAAAATGCATTGTGTCCTTATAAAGGACATCAAGACAACACAATTGAACTAGACCAAAGCAGAAGTATTAAAAGCATTTCAACAAATATCATATCTTTATTGTGTACCTGTGATGTTCAGGCAGCATACTATAGTAGAAATGGAGCTATCCTCAAAGTAAGAGTTAGGTTCAAGTTCAGGCCCAGAAACATATTGGCTATATAACCATAGGTGAGTCACAATTTCTACATTGGTTTAGGGTAAGTTCACTTCAAAGGTAAAAGGCATGGAGGTTCGTGCATATCATAAAACCTAAATTAGCTATTGCCCATTCAACTCAACCCTCAAATAAGTAGACTGGAGAATACCCAGTGTGTTTAATAGAGAATCATTTATAATAAATTAAGGCCACATCAGTGTTCATTTAATAAACAACTCCTAGAGAGTAGCATTGAAAATAGTATATATTCAACTCAATAACCTATGATTTTTGCATGTACGGTGCTGATTGATGAATTTTAACCCTGAGGTGGAGCAGGATGGTGAAACATCAAATACTTGCTTATGTTCATAAAAATATTACTGCCCAAGTTTAATATGTGGGCTAAGCAAGAATTTCAATAGGAATTAAAATCAAAAGGTTTTCCAAGAACTCTCAGTTAATCATAGTGTTATATATATGAAAACTCTATTCCCCAGAGTCTTCTGTTTACTGTGTGTTTTTCTTTTATTCTAACATCAGGGTCACAACTCAATATCAGAAAGACATAAAGATGTATAAGATCAAAGCAATAAAGCCAGAAGGGATTTTGGAAGCTATTTATTCCTCACTTTACAGATGAACAAACTGAGGCCCAGGGAGGTTAAATGAATTGCACAGGATCATATGGGCCATAAAGTTAGGTTTTGCTCTCTATTTTAATTAATGTAAGTATACTTTTTGATAGATGAGACTACACTTAGCTGCTAGAGCAATTTGCACAAATAAAGTTCACTATTGGTTGTCTAAGGCAGGGAAAGATTAACCTGCAATAATTACCTATAGCACTTGGAAAGAGAAGATGAAAAATGTACAGTGCCACTGCCTGAATAAAATATATAAAAAAAAGACAATTATATTGATTAGTCACTTGGATTATACCAAAGATGCAGATTGTTTGAGGCATTGCTCAGAATTTACATAACACACAAAAGCTATCTTCTTTTTAGTACATTACATTCAAAAGATAACATGCTTACAATACGCAAATTTATCACTTTTTAAAACTTTATTTTTGTTTCTTCTTATTGCTTTTTGTTATTGCTTTTGTTGAATTGTTTTCAGTTATAAAGCTTCAAAAATTATTTTCGTTTGGGAAGGGGTGTATATTTGGACACAAGACAATTTCATAAAATCCTTTTCTAAGGGCACTGGTAACTTTTCCCAAAGATATTTAATGGTCAAGGTGAGGGGCTGGGGAAAGGAGGGATAAGAGAAAGAATAAGAGTGAGGTTGGATTAGGGGGCTATATGGAATGTGGAGGAGTTTCAAAAGAGAAAATGAATGGAGAAAATTGTTTCCCAGTGGCATGAAACTGAAGATAATATGTTCTGTCCAAGATTTCCTTGTGTCTGCTTTATATATGTTATAGATGTATGGGTATGCATACATACACATACCCAAATATGTGTTTTGTACATAACTACATATGTGCATGTTATCTCCCCCATTAGAATGCAAGTCCTTGGAAGGCACAGGGTGCTTTATTTGAAATCTTTGTATCCCTAGCACCTAGAACATTAGCTGGAATATGGTAGTCACTTAAAAAATGCTTGATTGATTTGAATGAACAATGGGTCACAAGTATAACCTTACACTACATTACTTTCCTTTAAGCATTCCATATTCCCAGGAAAGTGCCTTGCTATATAGTCCCTAGATGTGAAATTCCATCATCTGCCATCAATTGCACAGATCATTGCCCATAGCTGGCATGCTCACTGGCCATATATCTGCCTTGCAGAATCTTAATATCTTTTCAAGGCTCAGGTATCATCTCCATGAAGGCTTTCCTATTCCCTCTCAAGTGTTACTGCAGTTTTCTCCCCTTAAATTACCTGGTTTTTACTTACTTGTACACATGCTGTATTACCCCCAATAGAATACAATACTTGATGCTTATGAAATGTTTGTTGAATTAAATTGAAGATTCTACGAAGAATGTCATGATGAATATTATTAGTAATATTGTGACACCTGGAGCATTATGAGAATGTCATACTAAAAAAGCACTATGATTCTAAGTTGTATGTGCATGCAATTCTTTTTTAAAAAATATATTTTATTTTTGTTAAATATTTCTTAATTACATGTAAAATTTTAACATTCATTTTTTTAAATTGAGTTCCAAACTCTTTCCCTTCCTCCCACCACTCCTCCATTCCTTGAGAGAGCAAGCACTATATAGAATATACACGTGAAGTAACGCTCAACATATTTCCATATTAGCCATGTTGCAAAAGACACCCAAAACATCCAAGAAAAATGAAGAAAGTTTCAATAAAAACATGCTTCAATGTTTACCTATAGTTCATCAGTTCTCTCTCTCTGGAGATGGATAGCATTTTTCATCATGGGTCTTTTGGAATTGTCTTGGATCATTGTCTCAATCACAGTAGCTAAGTCTTTCGCAGTTGATCCTCCTTATAATATTGCTGTTACTATGTACAATATTCTCCTGGTTCTGCTCATTTCACTTTCATCAGGTATATAAGTCTTCCTAGGTTTTTCTGAAACCATCCTGCTCATTTCTTACAACACAATAGTGTTCCTTCACAATTATATACCACAACTTGTTCAGTCATTCCCCAATTGATGGGCATCTCCATAATTTCCAATTCTTTGCAATCACAAAAAGAGTTGCTATAAATATTTTGTACAAACAGACCTTTCTTTCTCTTTTTTTAATCTCTTTGAGATACAGACCTAGTAGTGGTATTTCTGTGTCAAAGAGTATGCATGGTTTTATTGCCCTTTGGGTATATGTATATGCAATTCTTAACACAAATAAAATTGTATTATCATTGGAGAAGATTTTTTTGCCTTTAATTTTTTTTTCTCTTAACAGTGGCCTGGAATTAGGTTAAGTGCTGGATTTTCCCCAAAGTGGCAAAAGACAAGGAAGTAGAGACTACAAAATATATGAAAGTTAATTTGACTTTAGCTCTTAGCAAATTCTAGAATGTAAAATTAAAAGTATGGTTTGTAGGTACTTCAAAAAAAGAGAACCAGGATTAGTTCACCAAGAAAAGTTCATGACATGACATACTAAACTCATTTCACTTTTTGCAGTTGTCACAAGATTAAAAGAGCGAAGGGATGCCATTGATAAAATATTCCTGACTTCCAACCATGAACAAATAAAATAAAATAATAATTAAAATTATTATATTTAATTATTATATAAAATAAAACAATACAAATAATCATGATATCCATATGAAAAAGATGAAAAAAGTGAACTAGATGATAGTATTGAATTTAGAAACTAGTTGAATGACCTGACCTAAAGAGATTAATAGATTGAAGTCAACCTGGAGGGAAATCTTTAGCATAGGGTACTTCACTTTGGTCTGCTCTGGATTACATTTCCTCCAATGACTTGGATGAAGGATTGTTTGGAATGTTTACCAAATTTACAGGGGGCATAAAGATGGGAAGGGTAGCTTGTAAAATGACAAAATCAAGATCCAAAAATATCTTAATATGTTAAAATGGTGGGTCAAAGCTAATAATAAGAAATGTGATGAGCAAATTTCAAGATCTCATACAAGATCAAACTATCAATGGCACAAGTATGAAGGTAAGGATACCAGGGAAGTACAGATAGATAACAGTTTATTTGGAAATGTGTTAGCAGTGTGAATGGACTGCAAACCCAACAAGAGCTAATGCTTTGACATGGCAGCCAAAATCTCTAATGTAAATGTAGGCTGCACTGAGATAGATTTGGTTTACAGGGAGGTGATAGTCCCACTCTATGAACCCAAGTGAGATCATATTTAAATCATTGTACTAAGTATCAAACATATTTAAGAAGCACATTAACACACTGGGTTTGTAACTGTTTCCATATATTTTGCTACATCTGGGGATATACACTGGGAAACATCCAGAAGAGGATAACTAATGTTATTAGAGGAAATAGAAAACATGATACATGAGGAATTTTTGAAGGAGGTAGTGATACATAAACTGGAGGAAAGAAAAGACAGAGAACATGATAGCTATTTTTAATTATTGAAAAACTGTCATTTAGAAGAATTATTAGAATTGTTTGGTCACACCTATTACCACAATTAGAAAAGAAGAGTAATTGATGGTAGGGCAAGAAGGCAGTTGCTGTTGCCAAAATAATAATAACAACAATCCCAGATTGCCTCTCATTTTAATACTCACACTAAATAGTAAATGAAAGAAGATATGGCCCCAGCTTCTGAGTTGGTGTTTATATTGGACATTTATACCATAGTGATAAGGCTGAGTATTTCAGAAGGAAGAGTAAGAGACTAAAAATTATACATATATATATGTATTATATTTTTCTCAATTTAATATATTACATATATATAAATATGTTATAAATGATACATATTACAAATCATATATATATATATATATATATATATATATAAAAACATGGCAGTATGGCTCTAACAACTTTGGTGGCTTTTTTGAGTGTCTGACGGTATCTACATGGTCTTGGATATCTTCCAGGAAAAAGACATACATCAGACTCCAACAATCTGATTGAATTCTTCTAGTACATTCAGAGTTTGGTCAACAAATCTGTCACTAGCTTAGCAAGAACTGTTTCATTAACTGGCTCCTGAGTTCATCTCTATTCTACTAACATGCCTGTGTCTGAGGCCCTGGGACTTGGATACCAAAAGGTAGAACAGTTAATAAGGGATAGGAGTTGCAGAGAGACAGATATGAGCTCATTAAAAACCAAAACTTCCTAACAATGAAGGTTGTCTCAAAGAGCAATGGGCTACATCTTATGGCAATGGGAAACTCATCACTGGAGAACCCAAGCAAAATTCAGATGCTCATTTTTTCCCTGGATACTTTAGAAGGAATTCCTGTTCTAAATGACTAGTAGATCTCTGAAGTCACTTGCAGTGCAGAGACTGTGACTGAATGTAGCATGTGTTAGACTTTTGATACTGATCAACATGTAGGGTTGAGTCAAATCTTTTGTTCCTTCCTAAAACCAACACTGCCAGGAACAGAAATGGTCCTTCACATGAAAACTTCCAGGACATCACAGTTCTGGTGTAACTGGTGGATATTCTGGAAGAGTTCAATTCACTCATAATGGAGACCTGGAAGACATCAAAGGAGGAGAGGATATGCATCCCACACTCTTTGATACTTTATTATTTCATAACATCTTGATAGCTTCTCTCCTCTCTTCTCCTCTCATGCTTTTACTTAGGCTAGGGCCAGAACATCCACCTGTCTCTTCTCTTCATCTTGAAAGCTTGCAAGGGCTCTAATGCTTCTATGAGGCTTCAGGAGAGGAAAGGACTTTGCTCACTTTAGGTACTATACTGATGGTAATAAATCCCATTATTAATAAATTAAGAACCTCTTTATAAACTGAAAATGGGAGAGAGAAAGAGCTTTGGGTTCATTTAAAAGCAGATTCCCTAGCAATTATAGCTGTGAAAAGCAGAATGGCATACATTGGAATGTAATAAGTTCCTCATCATCAGACATTTTCAAATGGAAGCTAGGTGGCCATTTATTAGGGTTGGGAATTTATGTTTCAGGAAGGGGTTGAGCTTGATGACCTCTGAAGTGTCTTCCAACTCTAAGATTTTATGATTCTAAGAGCCATCTCTGGTGCTAAGATATGGAAGTTGTCACAGTTTGAGCTAATGGCTCCTGTGAGTCTCAATGGTCTACTGTTTAATTGTGTAATTATAACCAGTTAAAAATGCATGATATGTAGTGGAGAGAAAATAGCTGGTGCTCTGGGAGCCATTATAGATTACAGTTTATGAAATTTTAAAACTCTGCAATATTTATGTGAGGCTGGCTGTAGTTGGTTAATGTGGGAGTGATATACCATAATTTGAGGGATGTTTTTACAACCCCTTTCCCCAAAGCCAAGAAACGTCCCCTGAAACACCACTAGGCCAATATTGGAAAGGGGGTCATTATGATGTCATGGTCAAGAGACAGAGTAAAACATTCTGAATTCTTTTCTTCAAGATCTCGTTTTATGATTTCATGACTCTAAATCTACATCTTCTAGTGACACTAAAGAAATCAAATCTAGAAGACTGTAATGTTTTAATTCACTAGTTAGTCACATTCTTTTGAAAAGGAATACAATGATAAATGTACAGGGACCATGGGTATTCACAAAATTATAATCACTCATATTAAGCTAATACATTGGGTATAGATTGTGATTTCATGTTAAACTGCCATAGTTGTCGTGCATAGAATGCTATAATTGAGGTGCAACAACTGAATACCTGAGCTCCAATCACCCCAGCAGACTAGCTATGTGGTCAGGTACAAGTCACAAAACATTAACAAACTAAAGTACACCCAGAAGAGGATAATCAAAATTAATAGAGGAAATGGAAACTATGATCAATGTGGAGCTACTTGAAGAAAGTAGGGATATATAGGCTGGAGAAAGAAAGTCACAACCATTCTTAGGCTCAGTTTCTTGATCTATAAAAATGTAGATCAATGTTTCTGTAAAATAGGGATCCTAACTGTAGCATTCACATCAAAGGGGTTGTTGTGGGAATCAAATGTGAGAAGATATGGAAAGAACTTTATGAACCTTAACATTTTTTATAAATGTTAGTTATCAGTTTTATTTGGGAGCCACTCCTATTATTTCATGGATGGAAGTCTTATCTTATGGTATAACTCACATGCTTTGTGAGGTTGCAATTTGTCCAGGGTAATACTTTCAGTTTGTGTTAGAGAAAGAATCTGAATCTGAGAATTCCTAACTCTGAAACCAGTTCTCTATTCACTATAGCACACTGCCTCTCAACATCATCATCATCATCTTCATCATCAACTTTGCTCCTCTTTACTCAACTGCTATTACTAAATTTAACTATTTAGTTAAATACCATTCAGGAATGATCAAACACTGCCATTTCAGCAGTGGCCCAGAGATCCCTGGGATCTAGGACTGGGACTAGGAAAGGAAGGAATAACAAAGGAATATGAATATGTAAGAGGCCTAAGGACTTTTGACATTACTTTGGTACAAATGTAGCACACTGACTATCCATCTGTTAGTCTTCCCTCTTGCTACATGAACCAGATCATTTCCTTTTGCATTCATAAATCTTTTTGATGATATTATTTATGCCACTTCTTTAACATAATTCTTAATAAGGGCAAGTCACAATGTGCCTAGGCCTGTTTGCTCATCTCTGAAATGAGAGAGATTCCTTAAAGTCCTTTCAAGTTCTGACATTCTATGAGTCTATGGTTAACATCAATGTACTAGAATTTTTTACAAACAAGTGAAAATAATATCACATGCCCATTATTATTTTGAAATGAGAACATAGTAATCTAATTTTCATAGACATAATGGTATTAGAAATCATCACTAATGAGATAGGAAGAGATTAGAATTAGGGAGGCTAAGAAGTGAGTAGATTTTGAGATGACCATCTATAGAATCTAATGCATCATCTGTAATGTATGTATTCATTTATAAGATGACTCTAGTATTATGCTATCTCTTGAATAGGCTATAAAAAATCTGTAGAATGCCTCTTCAAGAGTAATTGGTAAAACAATTGAAAGGTAAATAAAGGAGAAGAACTCTTGAATATCCCATTTGTAAAAATGGTTCATCTCTGATCTTCTTTATCTCTGATTTCAATTACAAGTTCTGAATGAACAAACTGCTATTTTATCTCATGTGTGGCCCCATTCTGTTTTCCTTCTGATACAAAAAGAGATTTCTCAAACTTTCTCACCAATTTACTTCTATTTATTCCAACAGTTAATCAACTGAGAGGACTGATTGTCTGAAAGAAGTTGTGCTTGTGTGTTCCATTATAAAACCCAAGCTATTGCTAAAGGAGACTACAAATCCAATGACAAAGTAAAGCAAAGACAAAAAGGAACAGGGGGAAAATGGCTTTTTTTTTAATCAGTCCTGAGGATTAAAGGCAGAATGTATTGATGAAGACACAAAAGTAGCCCTCTGATACAGTGAGATGATATATCAGTGTTTTCCACACTCATCAATTAATAGACGTCACTATATGTAAACACTGGTAAGTGTAGGGAATGTGCGATTCCTTAATGACCTAATCTGTATTCTAAAAGAATGTAAGCTGAGACATACAAACATTTTCCTTGGACATTTTACCCCCAAAATGTTTAGGCTTCAGAATGTGTTAACTATTTATTTTGACAGTAAAGTTTGATGCACATCTCAGTTATTAATTGCTTGTAAGACATCTACAATGGAAATAACACTTTCTAACACAGCTAGAACTGAACTTCATTATTTTCTAAATTAATCAGAGTAAACAGAAATGGACAATGATTACAGTATGGAGATGTATGCATGGATAATGGAGATGAGGGAGAACACTTATGATTTAAGGTTCTTCTTTCTGGAATGATATTCATAAAATCAACAAAATTACTTATTTAATACCTACTAGGTTCCAGGCACTGTGCTGAGTATTGAGAATAAAAAGATGAAAACCGCCACAACCTTTGACCATGTACATCATGACATGTACACGGCTAAGGATGGTATGGTGTAACAGGAGCAAAATCCCAGACAAAATAGTCTGGGAGATTTTGATGAATAAGAGATGACATTCAGCTGGGAGTGGGGGCAATTGGAGATCAGAGACACCTTCTTAGAGGACATGCTAAGGCTCAGAAGGAAGAAAAGAGATATTATGATAGACAGAAGTAAGGAAGGAAGTAACACATTCCAGGCATGGGTGCTGGCTTGTATGTACAGAAATGGGAAATACTTTAGAATCATGACAGGACTATGGACTGAATATATAATGTCACTGGTAGAGGGAACTACTTGATGTTCCTTTACTATGAAGGTTGATGCTTTTCCTGCAACATACAATCCTAGAGAACTGACTAGAGTACTGAGAGTTTAAATGTCTTTCTCAGGGTAAAAGGTTGGTTCTCTATCCATTTTGCCATGCCTACTTATCATACTATAATAGGTTGAGACTGTGGAATAGCTGGTCATTGAATCTGACTAGAACTCACAATGCAAGAAGAATAGAAAAAGTAGGTTGGAGCCAGGTTACAGAGAGGCTTAAATACCAAGCAAAGGAGTTTGGATTTCACAACTGCTGGCAAAAGGGAGCCACGGAAGGGTTTTGAGCAGAAGAGTAATGTGATGAACCCGGCACATTAGTAAGATTATTGACCTCCTTTCCCTATAGAACTTAATTCCTTATCATCACTGTCCCATCTTCATCTCTGTCCACCTATCATCAAAACCCTGTCTACTGATTTCTTCTAATGAAAGTTCTGCCCCTTCCACCTTTTGTTGTTTTTGGTCAGTCATTTCAATTGTGTCTGGCTCTTCAAGACTCCATTTGTCATTTTCTTGGCAAAGATACTGGAGTGGTTTTCCATCAAGGAAACTGAGGCAAACAGGGTTAAGTGACTTGCCCAGTGTCATACAGCTAGGAAGTGTCTGAGACCAGATTTGAACTCAGAAAGATGAGCCTCCCTGACTCCAAGGCCAGCACTCTATCCATTGTACCACCTAGCTGTCCTTCTACCATCTGGTCTACCTTAAAATGGCAAACTATATGCAGATTGTTCTAGTTATCTTCATGCTGAAAAGTTAACTACTTGGCACTTAAAACTTGAAAACCACAATTATCCACAAAGAGAAAAATTGAAAACAGTAAGTAGTTTTGAAAGCTGGTCATTGAATGGCTTAGGCTAACAAGTACTGTAAAATTCTATCCTACGACTAAAATCACCAATGGTGAGTCACTTCACCAGATTATTTCCTAGACCTCTCTCCTTTTGTGATATCACCATGGTGAACAAAAATCCTCATGGGGATGTTCATATGTGCCAGTCCAGTATACACATCATGCACCTAATGTAATCAAGACTTAGAGAGAGCTGTGGTCAGATCCAGCCTTGAAGATATATCACTGATTTGTACCAGCTAAACTCATTCTTGATTTCCAGTCCCTAAACTAGATCATGCAACATTAGCGTGAGACATTTGACAAACAAAAAGTACAAAATGATGTATGTGTGTGAAATAGTTGTCGATTCTGTTTACAATGAGTTGTCTTTGTGGGATTTTCCTTCATTATGTCCCACAAAATTTCACAACAAATAAGCTTGGGCAGTTTTAGGGATGTACACATGCAATCTTAGATAATATATTAAATATTCTGGTTTTAGTTACTGGGCTAATGCTTCTCTATACGGAAATCTTCAATTTTGTCATTTCCTCTCCCCAAGTAATCTTCAAATGCATAAATACTACATTTCTAAATAGGAAAGCTTACATATATGTTATTGTTTCCTTAACTTATTTGTATTATGACTTGAAAAACTTGACAGAGAACAACTATTTCCTAATGGAACTAAAAAGCTATAAAGACTATATGATTGGGAGGGAAAAAATCTTTTTTTCATGGTTTTATAATACACTACAATGACATCTAATGATATGGCCAAACCACTTCTGACTAATGTAGAGACTTCATGTCTCATAGAATCACATTATGATGCTCTATGCTTTTTTTCCCCTTTCTTAAGGGTAAAGAAAAGAATCTGGAGATTATTGGAATGAAGGTTCTGTCATACAGCATTAAACACACCCACCAACCCCGCCACTACACTACAAAAGAAAAAAAAAGGGTTCAGGGTTGATACCCATAAACAAAGCTTTGGGACTAACAGATAGGCAGCTCAAATTTTCCATTTCAGGCATACTAGCACGATGTTTCAATTTGATTTGTTTAACCCAAACTTTCCATATCCTGTACTGGCTGGATCCACTCATTGATCGACCCTAGGACATCAACTTAGTTTACTAACATTTTCAATCTCAGCTTCTTGAACTTCATCTGCTTTATTTCATGGCAGTTAGATCTGGCTAGAAACTTGATCCGATTCATCTATACTGTTTGTGGACACTTCTCTTGTGGATTCTACATTGTTCTTGTTATTGAGTCATTTCCATCATGTCAGAATCTTCATGAACTCAATGAGGGTTTTCTTGGCAAAGATATTGGAGTGGTCTGCCATTTCCTTCTGCACTTCATTTTATAGTTAAGGAACTGAAGCAAAAAGGATTAAGTGATTTGCCCAGGGTCACACAGCTAGTAAGTATCTAAGGCTAGATTTGAAGTCAGGACCTCCTGACCCCAGGCCTCTCAGTCTATCAACTGCAAAACTACTCCCTTTCCCAGAGCTACAATTAGGAATTCTGACATATGGAATTAATAGAGTGGATGGTTATAGTATGGAAGACAGGCCATCCTGATTGACGACAACTATAGTGGTACAGAAGGAAGCCTCATACTTCCTCAAGAAAGTCCAGACACAGGTGCCAAGAAATGTCCAGCAACCACCTTAGCCTAAATTCCAGGGGACAAATGGGGAAAGGTAAGCTCCAGAAGAGAAATGAGATAATTGGGAAAAGTGCTTCATGTCAAAGATGGCAAGTCTGCAGACCACTATAGAGAGAAAGTGTGCCCCCTTAATGTTGATGCAGTGGTAAAAAGTGCCAATCACCCTACCCCAGTTATGTTTCTGTCTCCATTCAAGTTTCTTCTCTGACAAATGAGCTTGCCATTTTCATGCTATGTTTTTTAAGTGCTTCTTTGAAATGAAGCTTTTATCTGAGTGCTATCTTGCCTAACTAAAGTGGGACTTGTGTTATCACACAGGTTGATCAAACAATTAGGCCGTAACATATATGTCCCTAGATATCTCACCATCATGGTAGTATGATGAAATGGAAAGTACACATTAGTTAGGATCATAGAAATTGAATTCCAATCCCAGCAAGTCACATTTTCTTATGGCTTTCTTTTCCTGATCTGCAAAATGAGAGGAGTTGGATTAGAAGATCTTTAAGTTTCTTTCGAAGTAGAAATATAATCCTCTGAGGGGTGTGTGGAGGAGTGACTGGCTGTCGATTGAATCGTCCACCTCACATAACTTAAGGTAATGGCCTTAATAAGGTGAGAATAACTTTATTGAACCAATTCAATACATTAAACTAGATTTGAAAAGTTCTCAATCAATTTGGAAGAAATATAAGTCATAAAATGAATTAAAATTGCACTACACAGGAAGTATATTGGGATTTACTGAAAAGACTCAAGTCATGCTTTGTGGTTCTTGAATAAAACAGCAAGTCAATTGAGAACTTGGCCATCCCCATATCTTGTCAGCTCAGGAGAGGAAGCCATTCTAGACAATACCCTGGGAGGAAATTTCTTGGAGAGAGAGGGAAAAGGGCTTCTATTTCCTCCCTACTTCTCCTTACCAAAGTATGATTTTGTGAACTTCCAGAAGTTAGAGGATTTGGGATTTTTCGTAAGAACTATTGTGGTGTGTGTTGAACAACAATGGGCAGTGTCTGCACTGGAAACAGAAGAAAAACTAAACTCCCTGAGGAGAAGCAGCCTCAGGACTTTACAAGAAACCTAGCAGAAGAGTAGGACGCTGAAGAGAAATTTTATGAGGATTCTTCAAAGGGACTTCCAGCAAGCAAGAGTTGTGAGCTACATGGGCTCTATAAACTTAAGCCATCTTTCCCTTGGCCTTTATATGTACTTATGTGTGAGAGCGCCCCAGAATTTGGGGGAAATTTTTGTATCATCTGTTTTTACTATACCACTCATTTCTAACAGCTAATTGAATCTTACTGAAAATTGATATTAACTGATAATCACTACAAGAATTATAATAGTGATGGCTTGTGAATCATAATAGTGAAACAACTCCTCATGACCCTTTAGAACCCTGGGGGAGAATGAACAGCTGCCTCCTGGGAACTTAACATGTTGCCAAGAACGGGGGTTTGGGAAAGTGATCCCAGACCCTATGCTAAAATTCTATGGCTTTGAGTCCTTAATTCAGGAATCCCAGTGGACCTTTGACAACCCCATCCAGAGTAAAAACATAAACTGAAAACTCAGAAGACTCTACCAGTGTTGAATCAATCACCTCCGCAACTTTGCCAGATCATTGCAAAAAGCCCTCTGAGGCAGTAAAAGGAGACACCATTTCACAAAGATGCCTTTGTACTAAATTGTTTAGTCAGTGCCTTCTACTTCAGAAAAATATTGGAGACTGCAAATATTTGGGAAAATACATGTAGGCAGGTGCTCAAAAAGGCTTTTGAAGCACAGTGATATCAACTGAAGGAGATCCAAAGTTATACAAGCATCTATATTGCCCACTGGGATTTAGAACATTTGAGTCTTGGTGTGCATGTGTATGTACATGCATGTGTGATTATTTATAGTTGAATTTAAAAATCAAATGCCAATATGGAAACCAGAACCAGTGAACAGATATGCTATTCAAAAAGGGCCTTGGGAGAGAAAAGCTCTCCAAATCCTCTTCTGAAATGAGAATTTCATGATCACTCGTATACACCTTAACTCACTGACTTTATCTGCCAACAAAAGCTATGGGACCCATACATTGAAGCTAAGCTCATGACCCGACCCACCAACTCCACCTCTGCTTCCAAGAGAAGGAATTCATCTCAGACAGGCTTCTCTGTCAGTAAGGTCCTTGTGGTGACAGGCAAGTAGCTATATTCCAGTTATACCATAACAGGGAAGCAGCTAAAAAAACTTAGAATAATTTAGTCTAGGAGCATTTTTGAAATAGAACCTTTTGGCAATCTTATAAATAATGCTTTTAAGTGCATGAGTAGATTTATTTTGCTTGACAATGCTAATTTTTTGTGTTGTTGTTGTTTTTTTTGGTCATTCTCTTAATTATTAGAGGGAAAGTATGAGAGAGAGACTAGGGATAGATATATAAAACTGGCAGTCAACCACATAGAAATGATTATTTAGTCCCTTTAGATTATCAGTTTTATGCTCTGTTAATCGTGTAGTAGAAGAATCCCTGGTTTGGGAGTAAGAAATCTTGACTATGAAACCTTGGATCTGCAGCTCACTACCTGTATGTCCTTGTGCATAATATCTTTGTAATGAAACAAAGTGAAATGGTTAGATTAGATGTTTCCTATGTCCCTATTTCTAAATCCTATGCTCCTTTAAAATAAAAATGACTTGGCTATTTTTTATATCTTCTGTCACACATGTATAGCAAAACTTACATGTGGGATATAAAAGATATAAAGATTCATAAGAGTTGTAAACTCTACGGAGGGTGCATGGGTACCAAGGAAATCCTGGATCATGCTAAGTGTTTTAAGCATGAATTCATTTATCAGATTCATTCCCGAGAATAGATTTTGATAGGCAGAAGTGATCAGAGTAACACTGTTCTAAAACGATGAGACAGAAAAAAACTTACTTTCTGTGAGACTTACGTAAGTCACTTAAACCCTCTGAGCCTCAGTTTCCTCATCTAAAAAAGAGGGGACAAGACAAAATTACCTCTAACATTCCTTTGAGTTCTAAAACTACAATCTCATGGTCATATGAATGCTGGAAACAAAATGGGGTCATCATGTGAGGGAGAATCTGTTGAGGTGTTACAAAGACAGCTTCCTTGGATAATTGCTCTAATTTAAACTGGCAGTATATTAGAAGACAATTATTAAAGAAAATGTGTTGAGAAACACAGGGTAACCAATATAATTTCACAAGGGACTTGTCACAGACCATGTTCTTCACAGTTCATTGTTAACAGAACATTTGTTTCCTGCACTTATTTGAACTATGTTACCTTATGTAGGTAGCTTGTTACTAACTCTCACTGGAAAAGCTCCATGGCAATGAGCAGTACCACTCTTTTATAGGTCTTTAGGCACTGTTCCCATGGTTCTCTGTCAAAGATTTGTTCTGGAAAATATAAATGTTAATTTCCCAAACTGTTTAATCAAAATGTTTGCTCAAGAAAGCACTAGAGTGAGTTAAAGCTATTCCTAAATGATGCTGTTTGTGTCTACCAAAATATCCCCATAAACACTTCAAATGAAATTACTTCAATTTGTAATGTGGTTTTAATCAGCCGCATCAATCTTCATTTTGGCAACATCTGCAATCTTGCATAATATTGTACAATGTGAGCAAATAGCATTAAAAATTAATTGCATTAGGTTTAAGGGCAACACTTTACAATAAATGGACAGTTATTATTACTAAATTATAGCAGAATTTCTGCTGCATTAGATATTACATCTGTATTAGGATCAAATGGCTTTATCATGATTAATTTTAATACAAATAATTCCAAGGGAATTAAGATGATTAGCCATTTATTCTATCATTGACACTTCTCCCCCATTTCAAGCAAAACTTTGTAATTAAGCTCTGACTTTCTAAGTTACACTTAAAAATAAATATGTTTCTTAAAATAAGGTAAATTGTTTTGATGGGAGAGTATGGGAACAAAATCCACTCAATTGAACTCCCCCCTTCAGGAAACTGATAACAAATGAAGTGTACAATGGTCTCGTTATGTTTAAACAATACAACAGGGTAATTGAAACACCTAAGTATAATTAAAACCTTCATAATTCTTTTGTAAAACAATCTAGGCAAAACAGACTACATAATGGTGGTAAGCAGGAAATTGTACAATTTTCATTAAATTTTGTGGCTGCTTAAGAGTTTGAATAACAAAAAAATCAACTGAGGGTTATAAAATTTACCTTGCTTATATATTTTGCTTTTAATACTTTCAAGTAGGAAACTAGGAGGTACAGTTGAATCATTATAGGGCCTTTCAATACGTAATTATATGTCTGACAGTTTTCAATGAAACAAACTTTCGCTGAAACTGAACTAGCTTTTTTTGACTATTTCAATTTTTGAGAATACCAGTTTGAAAGAAAGGTATAGTCTTATGGAAGTCAGACTTTGCCAACAGGAAAACTTGTTATTCTCAAACTTTAGAATTATTATGATATTATTAAATAAAAGAAATATTAGGAAAGAAATCCTCTCCTGATAGAATAGACTCTGACTAGTATCTAACAAACCTGGGTTCAAAGAATGACTATTTATTGACTCACTCTAACTTGGCTACTTTACTACGACCTTCTGTATTTCTTTTCCTGTTTTGGCTTTGGTTCTCCCTTGACTTAGCTCTGTTTAGAATAATGGACCCTCAGTTTTACATCAAAAACCTGCAGGCCTCTGTAACTTTTTACTCCATAGTTTCTGGAAGCATGAATTTTGAGGTTTTATCCATCAGAGTTCCTTCCTCACTCACAAAAATAAGGCCAGGAAACATGCTAATAAACTTCACCCTAGCCTCCAATTTCAACCTAGCATTTTGTAGTCCTCTTTCCCAGAGTACCTTGAAATTAGAATCCAGTTGTCAAGGAAGAATTTTGGAGGGGCCACTGACTACCATTTCTGAAACCAATCTTGGAGAGGTCCATTATCTCTACCTCCCATTGAGGCAAGAGTCCTGCTATCTACATCATTGTTTCAGATGGTCAGAGCTTCCATACTTAAAATATTTTGAACGGGACCTGGACAGTTGTATCTTGGTCAACTCATAACTACTGATCTAGTCCCTCACTCACTACAATTCCAGATGATAAGGAGCTCTAAACTTGAGGCAGTGACCACAAAATGTCCAATATTATGAACCCTGAGACGTCTGCCATTGTCAGCTAACCCCTCGATACTTGGCCTTAGAGCTTTCATGCCTACCTATGAGTGGCTACTCCTCATTCTTCTTGGTCCCAAATGTGTTTTCTATTCTAATGTTCCAGTTTATCATTGAGTTGAATGAGTATATCCATCAGGCCCAATAGATTACCTAGAAAAGGATGCCCTGCCAGTAAATCCCAGAATAATTCATTCTTAAACATTTCTATTAAGTCTGGGGATGGGTAATTAGGAATCAGTAAAGATAGCACAATTAAGATAGACAGCTCTAAAATGGATTGGAGCACAGCTTCTATCATCATTTACTCTTCCAATTCTAGTGCATGCTATTTATGAGTACTAGAACATCATAAACATCAAGTCTGGAATGAATGTGAAACCTGGCAATGTCCATATGGAAGCAAGAAGATAACGCAAGGGTCAAACAACTCAGAAACAAAATCACAAATATGAGAGCTTCATAGCTCCTCACAGCCTCAACTGGCCTCTCTTCACTTGCTCCACTCAATCTCACTGTGTGTGATTGGACTATCACCTTTAAACTGGTTTTAGCCAACTTGCACTGACTCCCTTCCTATTATCTGAATCCCCTTAAAACTTCATCAGAAAAGCTTATGCTTGCCTGTCAATATTCTACACTGTGCGCAAGACACCATGTTCTTCTGACTCCATGAATCACAGTGCCTGATTCTCTCCCCTTTACTAGCAAAGGCTGGCAGAGACTATAACTGATAGACTTATTGTAAAAGGTGCTAAAATAACTCATGCCTTGCTTTGTTCCACTAGGCTTTTATTTCTCTCTTGATCTAAATGTAAATAATAATGATCATTTTAGCTATTCAAATACATGTGATTCTGTACCTCAGAAATATAAACAAAATGCTGTCTCAAGACAATTATTTACAATAAATTCCTTGGCACAGGTTTGAGATTAGAATCACAATCTCTCATTTATCTTCTTCCTAATAATAATGATTTTTGGATATATAAAGATGCCAAAAAAAATGGCTATTTATAAAAATAAAGTATTAATTATGGTCAAGAAAATAAAACTTGGAAGTCTACAATAGATCTCTGAGAAAATAACTTTCATAACTAAAATTTTAATTATTATTAATAATATCTAACATTTATATAGTATTTTATATAGTACAAAATGCTTTGCAAATACTATCTTATTTTATCTTCACAACAACCCTGAGAGGTACGTGCTATTATCACTCTCATTTAACAGATGAGGAAATGGAAGCAAATAAAGGCTAAGTGACTGACCCAGGGTCTCAAATGTAGTGTCAGAGGATATCTTTGAACCCAAGTATTCCTGATGCCACGTTTAGTTTTTTTTTTTTTCAGGTCTACTTCTCCATAAACTGTGTTACCTACTTGTCTATTATACAACTAGGAGCTCCTTTTGATGGAATGATACATCTAGAGTTGCACATGTTATACCCTTCTCCCATTTTATATTGTAAGAAATGCAGACTCTCAGAAAGGTTAAATGAGTTTCCCAAGGTCAGAAAGGAATGAGCAAATCAAGAATTTGAACCCAAGTCCTCTAATGGAAAACTAGCTTTCTTTGCACCAAAAGCACCAAGCTTTTCTGTCTTCACATCACATTCTGAAAGTATTTCAGTTTACGCTTGCCCACTAAGAACAAGTAGAATATGATTGAAAATAGTCTATGGTGCTCTCTACCTATGAAGCAAGTTGTTATCAGTAACATGGTATGTCATAGTTATGAGAAAGCAATATCAGTCATTAAGACTATGCCAGATAACTATTTGGAAACTGCAAATTTTATCTTGATTTTTTTTTAAAAGAGAAAGTGAATCCTATAAATTAGAGACAATCAATCTTCATGTTAATCTCCAGCACAATTTGACACCTGTTAATTAAAAAGATTGTTTATCAGTAGGTCAGAAGAATATGGTAATAATTAGGTCCCATTATGAATTCACTAAGAATGACATGACAGACTAATCTCATTTAGTTGTTTTGTTAATAGCTCTTAGCCTGATAGATTCGAAGTCCTCCACTGAAACAGAGTATAAGGATTTTAGTTTCCTAGCATCATTTATATTATCAGTATGAATAAGATAGATGAATGTTGGCTGAAAGATAGTAGAGTTAGCAGGACTTATGATTGGTGAAACCCCTTAATTCAAAGTCTGATTTAGGGATCTTTGTGACTAATTCCATCATTTTATTCTCTTCTCTCAAAGAATTAGTCACCCACTTGGACAATACTAAACCCATCCTCTTGACACCCTTACCTTTAGAAGGTCATCTCCTTTAGGACCTGATTCCTTTGGTCAACTCCTTTCTGTCATCTTCAGTCTTTCCTTTCCTATTGTTTTCCTCTCTTATATCTACAAGTATGCTCAGGTTTCCCTTACACACTTTAAAAGCAATCACCAAAAGCAAAAGCTCACTTAAGTCCAATTTTCCTTCAGCTTAGCATTTTTTGTCTCTCTTCTTCCCTTCTTGACATCTCTACTGCATTTGACAATGTAGACTGCCTTTTTCTTCTGGAGACTTTCCCCTTCTGGTTTTTATGAACACTGATCTGTCACAGTTTTCTTTTTTACCAGAAAAACAGCTCCCTCTTGGTCGCCTTTCTAGGATCAACATCCAATGCCCCACCTTCTATGTGTGTACACCAGGCTCTATCTGTAATGCCATTAACTTCCATAGACTCAATTATCATCTCTATCAGATTAGTCCTAAATCTCCTTGGCCAGCCCTTCTTTCTCTTCTAAGCTTTAGTCCCACACCTTCAAGTGCCGGTTAGACATTTCTACCTAAATGTCTCAAATGCATCTAAAAATCACACCCAAATCAGAATTAGTTATCTTTCTCCTTAAAACTACCTCTCCTCCTACCTTCTTTATTATTCCAGACACCCACATTCCAGTCACCCAGGAGGCACACTCAACCCTTTACTCTTACTTACCACCTCCTCTCCATATTAAATTACTTGTCAAGACTTGTTAATTCTACCAATTCAACATCTCTTACATCCCTCTCTTCCTTCACTCACTCTACAACCATCTTAATCCAGGCCCTCAGCTGCTTTCACCTAGATTACTGCAATAGCTCCCCAACTGGTCTCCCTGAATGCAGCCTCTCCCTTCTCTAATTCAGTCTTCACATAGCTGTCACATTTGTGCAGAGTAGATGTGACCATGCAGTTCCCCTGCTCAAGAACCTGCAATGCCTCTCCATTACCTCTGAGATACAAAGTCCTTTGACTTTCAAAGCCTTCTGTGAAGTTTGGATTCAATCAAAGGGCCACACTTGAGGGCCTTGAGGCCACAGGTTCTCCACCCCTGACTTAGACTTAGTATCTCTTCATTTAGAGCAAGTTATGCCAGATTAACCTTATTTCCTTTGTTATTATTAGGCTAGTGGTCATGAGATAGGTACATCAGTGAAGTATCATAGACATAGCGCACCTACTCAAAGCATCTGAAAAATGTCAGCACACTATGCCTGTGGACAAGATGGAGTGATATGTGCAGTTAGGGCTCAGATAGATTCAGAAAGGGTAGACATAATAATTATTTATATTATACATCACAATGTTATATATGTAATAAATTATAATTGAATATTATATATAATTATTAATAAATTAGTGTCACTTTGGTGAGAGAGTGTAATGGTGTGCCCCAGGGATTAATTCTTGGCCTTGGACTGTCCAACACATTTATAGGTACCTTAAATGAAGACTTAGAATACATACTTATTACATTTCCAAATGATAAAAAGTGGAGAATGGGGTTAATAGAAGATAAACAAATTTACTAGAATGGAGAGTCAGAATCTGAAAAGATATTGCTGGGTTAGAATTATCAGTCAATGTAGTAAAATTAAATTCAATAACAAAAAAAATAGAGAATATAGTTTAGATTCAAAGTATCCATGACTCAAGTGCAAGAAAGAGGTAGAGAAGCTAAATGCAAAGTAATGAAAAAGAGATCTGTGCTTTTCAGTGGACTGAATACCCAATATGCCTCAACAATGCAGCATAGCAACCCCCCAAAAATGTCCCAACATAAATTTAAGCTTTATTTAAAATGGTTCAGAATGAGAGATTCCTATGCTATTCTGTCCTGATCACATCATACCTAGAATATTGTATTTAATTATGGGAATCACATTTTAGGAAGGAAATCAATAAAATAGAGTACATCCAAAGGTGGGTTAGTAGAATGATGAAAGGACTCAACACTATGCCAATTCAGTTGAAGACTAGTTGAAGGAACTGAGGATTTGTAGTCTCAAAAAGAGCAAAATTGGGAAACAGTACAGAACTGTATTCAAATATTTGAAAGGATATTTCCTGTCCTTTTGAGCCTCATATGGCAGAAGTAGGCAAATGGAAAAAAAAAGAAGCTGCATAGGCATAATGCAGCTTGATGTAAGGAAAAGCTATTTAAAAGTTGTCCCAAGTTGCAAAGAGCTGCCTTGATAATTAATCATTTATCTATTACTACAAGACCTAACTAAATGATTATTTGTTAAATACTTGAGGAGATGGTTCCTAATAAGATACTAGTCTGAATCTTTTTTGAAATAACTTCTACATATTCTATGAATCCTCCTTCACTAGCTTTTTCTATGATCCCCACTGGCCTTTGATGCCTTTGGCTATCACACTATTAAGTTCAATGTAGTTAGTATGCATATATTGAGCATCTTGGAGGAAAAAAAAAGCACTTTGCTAGGCACTAGTGTAGATATCAAACTGTACACAGTGCCTTACTTCAGGGGCTTTACATGTTGAAGGGAGAGACAACCTGTACAAGGATGTAATCACATCTATATTGATGAATAAAATCAACTCATATTAATAAAAATAATTGCTACTCTAACCAACCTCAATTTTCCTCATAATGATGTGAAACTACTTCACTCTCACCTCTTATAATCCCTAATTTCATTTAAAACTCAGCTCAAGCAATACCTTCTACAAGTAGCATTTCCTGAACCTTACTGCTGTTAGTGGTTTCCTTGCCAGGGTAAGTACTTTTTCTTTACTGTGGGTTTATTTTGTATATGCTTGCCTATATGCATGCTGTCTCCCTCAATGAAATGTTAGGGGAGAGAAGAAAGAAAAATTTTGCATGCCATCAGCAAGTAACATAATGTCTGGTACATAGTAGGCATTTACTAAATGCTTGTGGATTGATTCTTCCTCAAGACGAATTGATTTATGCCTCTTTCTCACCTTCAGGGAGCCCACTGATTGCCTTTTTATTTTCTTAATCATACTTCTTTGTAATTTTCTCTTCCTTCAGTTACACTTACATTGGATTTACTAGAATAAGTTACCTTAATCTTCATAAATTCTATCATCACATCTTATCACATCTTTTCAGCTTCCTCATAAACTTAGGAAATTGTTTCTTTTCTACTGCTTTTCCTCTATTACCTCTCTACTGCACATTGACCATCCAACTGAAAACTATCACACTCAACAGAATTTTCCCCTAAGAAACCCAAACTAGCTCAGACAAAATTAATGCCATCCTTTTGAAATGACACAGCATTTACTCATTTAGTTAAGAGTGATTCATACATTTTTCTTTTCCCATTTCTCTCTTACTTGACCTTGGGAATATCTTAGGCTCTCCAGGTCAGAGTTTAACTTCTACAATAGTTTTGAAAATTATGCATATTCACCACACAAGGGCAAAGTAACCTAATATTTAATGAGAAAGAAGAATACTGTAGATATGTGCAAAATGGAAATGAAAGGTATAATTTATTTTTGAATGACCTAGGTGAATTTTTCTGCCCTCATGTCACTTCTGTGACTGAATGGCTCCATGTGTACATGAAGGAAAAAAAAGAATATGATGCATATTCCTCTCCAAAAAATTCTCAGTTTTTGAATTATATATTTTTTTACATTTTAGTGTGCAGGAATGCATTGTTTGTTCTATAGTTTTCCCAATAAGGAGCCTTGTGATACACAGAAATTTGAAGAAGCAATCACTATGCCTTAATTTATAGTCTGTTGCTTCATTTCAAGTTATTTAACACATTAAACCAGTGGGATTGGTAGATTAAGACATTTCAAATTCTGGACATTTTTTTTTAGGCAGTCATTTAATCCTACCACACTAGTACTGCAGATTATTTAGCACTATGAGCCTCTAGAAGCATAACAGTGCCATAGGGCCATATTTTCCACTCTAATTCAAATTTTTCTTCGCTAAATTTCCTTTAGGATCAGGACCCTATGATCATTTACAAGACTGTACTAATCTATCCTTCCCTGCAGTTTCCTTCCACTTGTCCCATTATTGAGCAGCACAGTTACCCGTTTTTATCTTCACTTGTCCTTCATAAATTCTCAAAAATAATTGACACTGGTTCTGGTAAGATTTTAGCACTTGCATGAATTTCATCAGGGCCTGATGATTTCCATGCATTCCAATTATTTAAGTATTCCTTAACCTGTTTCCTCCAGATGTGAACTCACCCACTTCCTCATTAACTATTACTGTGTTAGAACCCTTTTATTATTAACCTTTGTAGTGAAAGCTGAAGCATAGGAGCTATTAAGGATTTCATAGCTTTCTTGTCAGATTCCTTGTTCACTCCATATTAAATAGCAGATTTAGTCTTCTGATGTCCTTCTCTTCTGTCTTGTGGACACATATAAGGACTTCTGTTTCACCTCATTATCTAGTAAGAATCCATTGTGTACTCTTGTTATTTCCAGCTCTGCTCTTGCTTTTTCTTCTGATTAGCCCTTGACTAACCCCACTCCAACCTCAAATATAATTACATCTTTATTTTCTCACTAAAATATATTTGTGAACTTGCTTTTTTCTTCACGGACATTAGAAATTGCCAGAGGCTTGTAATTTTGCTCTTGACATAGCAATAAATGAAAAGTCACTTTTCTACATTTTTTGGAAGAAAATTAAAAATCAAACACATCATTCTTATTTCTTTCTAGTCTGAGGATTGTGAATGCTAAAGACTTAAGGTAATTCATGGGCTAAATACATCTTTTCAACCAAATCTTTCCTGTGGAATTCATGGTAATGCTTTTCCCACCTATTTCCTCTTTCTTCATCTTTGCATGCTTACTTCCTCTTTCCAATTCTCCAAATCATGTCTATTCTTACCATTTTGACAGAATCAAACATTAAGTTCGTATATAGAATTGGTCATATTATCTCAGACCTAGAACTGGAAGAGAATTCTAAGGCCCTCTAGTCCAATCTCCTCATATTATAGATGAGGAAACTGAGGCCCAAGTAGGGTATGTGATTTGCTTCAGGTTGCACAAGTAGCAAATAAGTATAAGGTTGATTTGACCTCATGCACTCTGGATTCAGAATCAATATTGCTTCCAATGTACAATAGGGGAGGGGAAGGGATATATCTTTATATAATGCCTAATATTTGTCAGGCACTCTGCTAAGTACTGTTTACAAATATTACTCATTTAAATCTCACAACCACCCTGTGAGGTAGGTAAGCACTGTTACTATCCTCATTTTACAGTTGGGGAAACTGAAACAATCAGCAGTTAAATGACTTGTCCAGGGTCATACAATAAGCGTCTGAGGGCAGTTTTGAACTGTATTCCTGACTATAGGTCAAGTGCTCAATCCATTGTGCCACCTAACTAGTATAATTGATTCTTTCATCAAACTGACAGATGGTTCGACTAATGTGACTAAACAGACTGAGCTTCTTCTATTGTTAGACACAACCTAGTTTCACTCAGCCGATAATCCCCAAAGTATGTGAGCATGTGGGCAGAAGGTTCGAAGTGAAGATTTAATTAACACTTTTTCCCCTCTTAAATTTGGATCTGCTGCTAATGCTAAATCTAAAGTTCTTACTTGTTATTTTAAAAAGATTTTCAATATGTTTATATTAAGTTTTCACAGCAGTAGAAATAAAATATAAATCCCACTTACCCAAACCCTATTCATGCTTTTGTCACCTGTATGCATCTCATGTCCCTTCTTCCTCTCAGGAACTGCCCCACCTCCGACTATTTTTTTTTTTCTTTTTAGCAAAAAAGGAAAGTACTCAGAGACAGTCATCCTGGGAGAAGTAGGGTGTACTGTCAGCAGTGTTTCCAAAATATGGTATTCTTGAATCTCAGGATGGACCCGGCCTAGCCTGCCAAATCATTCAGGTGATATTGGAAGAAAGTTGGTGTCTTCTTGGGTCCATTGTTAGCAGTTACCTGGCTCTATTTCACTTAGTCACAGATTAGAAATAACATTGGGAAGACTCCAACATTTGTGTTATTTTCAGTCAACCCCTGGAGGGTAGAAAAGTACACTTTGCCATGCATGTGAAGTTTTTCTCCACTTGATGACTAGAGTTCATCTGGTTTCTGGAAATATGACAAGTCACATTTAAATGATCATTTCTTATAATAAATCCTTGTTGATTTGAGTGAGGAACTTTTTTCCCTGGTACTTTGTGATGTCAGCAGATTCCATGATGCTGACATTTCAAAGTTGGTTAGAGGAAGGGACAGAGGAAATTATGCAGCAGAAAATATTACGGAGCTTGGAGTAAGAGGACCTGAGTTTGAACTTTAAGTCCCTTTACTTCTCTGAGCCTCAGTTATATCATCAGTTACACTAAATGAAGGGATTGGAATAAATAGCACCTAAGGTCCTTATTAACTCTAGATTGCTGATTTTAAAATTCTATGAGTTACAAGAACAGCTGGATTTAGCTAACTGGGATCATTGGGATGGCAGAAGTCTCAGGTGATAATTCATGCAGCAGTAGAAGAGAGAATAGGATGGGAAGAGAACTTCTGAAAAAATGTAGGCAGTTGCTTTGCAAAAGTTTCTTTTCCCAAAAACTATTATATAGTCATGTAATTTAGGTATTTAAAGATCTTAGAAGCCAATTTGTTCAACTTTTTCATTTAACAGATGCTAAAACTAAGACTCAGAGAGCTTAAGTGACTTGCTCAAGGATAGATGTTTACTTGGTGCAGTACTGTAGTTTGGGACTAGATCTTCCGGTCTTTCTACTATAATACACTGTCCCCTTTCCAAGAATAAACTTCTTTTTTTTAACCACTTAGCCTCAAAGAAGGGTACTTTGTAACCTCATAAAAGAATAGAATGTATTTTAAAATTTGATTTTTGATTACCAGCTTCACAGAACCACTGTCTACATACAAATGGAATAAATTGAATCCTTACTCAGATATATCGGTGGAGCTAACTATTTAAATGAATGGGAAAATCTTTTTATGAAATAAATGATGTCACCTTAAGTGTATGTGTATAAACTAAGATTTCTGAAAATTGAACTTTTGTGTACATTTTTCCCTTCTATGCAAAGGTAGGAAACTATGGATATGAGATGTTGCACATAGCAGATTTGGTAGATATGTTGGTAAGTTTTGCTGACTTGCTGTTGCTCCCACCATTTCTTTTTTTTTATTCATTAGTAAAATGAAAAGTTCACTAGGTTGGGGAGGATAGAGAACTATAGGCAGAAACAAAGGAAATATGGAAACTAAAGATATCATTTTTTTTAAACTTAAAGTAGATTTTTTTTTTGGTGAGGCAATTGGAGTTAAGTGACTTGCCCAGAGTCACACAGCTAGTGAGTCTTATGTGTCTGAGGCCTGATTTGAAGTCAGGTCCTCCAGACCCCAGGGCCAGTGCTCTATCCACTGTGCCACCTAACTGCCCCATTAAAATGGATTTTAAAGAAACTCCATATGTATATGTGGAAAGTGTTATGGATTATATATTTAATATTTCAATCACAGGCATCAGCTAATTCTGTGGACACCAGAATCAGTCAACATCATTAACTTAGGATCATCTAACAATGAATATTTGAAAATATGATAGACACAACAATTTTCATAGTGTCTGATCTAAAAAGACTCTTCCTGAGGTCACTACCCATTTCTTCATGTTATGGATATGGTTTCTGGGGAAAACTTGCGTTTCTGAAGGTGGAAGGGATCTTCTAGGTAATCTAGGTCTAGGCTATCTTTCAGTTACAGGAAAGGATAAAATAAAATTATGACATATTAAAAAAAACCCTCAACTTCTCCCTCCTCCATAATTCACATTAATTCATCTCTCTGGGTCAGAGTTTCCACACCCATAAAATAAGAGGATTGGACTATATATTCGCTAAGGTCCCTTCTAATTTTAATATTTTATTATTTTATATTAAACCACCTTCACCATCAGAATATGTGCATCTTACATCTAACAAGAATCCTTCGTGCTAGATCAATTTAATTACCACCTGTTTTCAAAAGCAAAGAACAACAATTAGTCATCATCTTTTAAAAAAAATATTGAGGGCTTAACTTGAAGACAACCTCAGTGGATAGAGCTCTGTATCTGGAGTCAACTACTTGAGCTCAAATCCAGCCTCAGACACTTACTAATTATGTGACCGTGGGCAAGTCATTTAACCTCCATCTGCCTCAGTTTTCTTAACTGAAAAGTGGAAACAACCCTACCTTACAAAACTGTATTGAAGATAAAATGAGATATTTATAAAGTGCTTAATACAATGCCTGGCACATATTAGACAACACTTAATTCCCTTCACTTCCTTTCCATTCCTTTTACCTTTCCTAGGCTACACAATTTATTTACTTACTCTTGCTTTTCCAACAGTCCAATACTCTATGTCTCTCAAGCTGGGAATTACTGTTACTTGCTAAGGGAACCATTGTGAATAGTAATGGTGAGAGATGTCCAGTTCCATTTTAAGAGAGAGAGAGAGAGAGAGAGAGAGAGACAGAGAGACAGAGAGAGAGAGAGAGAGAGACAGAGAGAGAGAGAGAGAGAGACAGAGAGAGAGAGAGAGAGAGAGACAGAGAGGTAAAAGACAAAAGAAATCTCACAGGGCTATGTACAAAAACACTCATGCTAGAAGGAAACAGAATGCAATAAACTGAAGAAACTGTCAAATTCATACTTCTATTCTGTATCTTATTATCAAAACAACGAAGCCTAGATTATAGCTCTTTACTTGTTTTAATCTTAAACCTCACAGTCCTAGTTTTTGACTATGAATTATCACACAACATTCCTGACCCCTAACTATGAGGGAGCATAGTGATCACAGGTTTCTCTTGTTTCCCAATTGGGAAAATCCACTTTGCTCAACTTCAGTGCATTTCAGGTCTTGGCCCACCAGGGAAAGTGGTAAAAGAATCTTGGTTTTGATCTTGAGAGAGATCTCAATGGTCCTGAAGGTTAAGTTGCCAAAACTAAAGTTCATTAAAGGAGACCAAGGGAATGGAGATAGGGACAGGATCTCTGATTTCATTACTATAATGAACTCCCAGACTAAGTGATTTGCCCTGGGTCATGCAAGAAGTATGGTGTCAGAAGTGGAACTTGAACCCAGGGCCTCTGCCTTCACCATTGGCCTTTTATCCACTATGTCAGGCTGCCTCCTCTACCTGCCTCTTCTAAAGGAGACCAAATTTTGTTATTATAACCCCTTCTCATTATCTATTTTTAAAAGACGAATTTAGTCTTTTTTAAATTGCACCATTTTATACATGAGATAAATTTTGCTTCATTTTTCTATATTCACCTCCTTTCCTAAATTTCTAATAACCTAATAACTTTCAACTACTTATTCTTACATTAAGATTTAATATAAGAAATTTCTTTATAGTAGAATTTCCCTGGTTAGATATGAAAAATTAACTAATTGCCTATATAAGTAATATAGGATTTTAAGGAGTTTTTTTTTTGAGTAAAGGGACTCAAATAAAATCAAGATATTATTCAGCTTTCCATTATATGATCTGAGATATTTAGGCTCATGATTAAGATGTTAAATTCACACATCAATATATATATTTGAGTTGACCAACACATTCTACCAAGTTATTCTGAAGCATCTATACATCTTGTCACCTAATTTTTTTTTTTAAACAAAACTAGGGGCAGCTAGGTGGCGCAGTGGATAGAACACCAGCCCTGAAGTCAGGAGGACCTGAGTTCAAATGTGGCCTCAGAACAAACACTTGACACTTACTAGCTGTGTGACCCTAGGCAAGTCACTTAACCCCAATTGCAAAAAACAAAAACAAAAACAAAAAAAACCCCCAAACTAACAAAATCAACCTAGGCATTCAAAACTGTTTTGAATGACACTGAAACAGCAAACTGGAACTTCTCCCTCTTCCTCTGTCTCTCTCTCTCTCTCTTGTGTCTGTCTGTCTGTCTGTCTGTCTGTCTCTCTCTCTCAGAATTTTGCAGATATATAAATAGTAGCAATCTAGAATGCTTTAAATTCATGCTGTTGCTCTGTTTTGAATTTATAATAAGAAGAGGCTTCAAATCTATGTGTTAAGTACCTATGCTGTATGAACTGAAATATGCAAGGACAATGAGCTCTCTTTTTAAAATCTCTTTCAAACTATGCTTTCTTTTTTGGTCAAGTGATTATGAGATTTAAAAGTGACTGACATTATTTCTATTAAGTATCCTCTGTGTATCTAAATCTAAAATTTCTGTTTAGAAAGAAAGAAAATGACAATATTTCTAGCTAAATAGACAATGAAGAACCCTAAAACAGAACTCAGGAGAAAAACAACAAAACCCAGCATCACAAATTCAATTACTATACCAAGTAGCAACATACTCATACATGCAAATGTAAGCATTAAAGTCAATGAATTATTCCCGTCTTCCCTGTGGCTGATGTAAATTACTCATTTCTTTGGACCTGATACAAGGAGGCTTCAAAGCAAATAAGAAATGCACCCAAAAAGCAATGCTCATTACTCATTTCTCTGTCAAGAACTAGAGCTTCCTATTAGCTCAAACCAACCATACCCCTGAAGGTGTTTGTGAAACAAAATCATGTTGGTTGAAATATAGTCACCCAAAGAATTTGGTTGTCCTCCCTTTGTACTAAGGAACCCACAATCCAAGTCTTAGCTCTACTCCTGGGCAGGAAGAAAACCATCTTCCTCATCCTGTTTTCCCCTTTACCCAGGATTACTCCTAGTTGAAAGGGAGAACTGTTTGGCTGCCTGAGTGGATGCCAAAGGACAAGCATCTGAGATCTCTGTCTAAATTAGAGCAATGATTCCAATATTACAGTAAGGTTTATATGTTCATCCTTAGCATGCTTTCTATGTAACCAGCCTGAGCCCATACACAGTCCATCTGCTTGTTTATAAGACATGAAATAAAATCAATCTACACAATACCTATTGTGTGTTCAGGCTTGTATTAGGAAATGACATGAATATAAAGACATAATTCCTATCCTCCAGAAACTAATGATCTCATTGAGAAAACAAATCATGCATATGTAACAATTAGGGCAGCATAGCAAAGTGAGGAAAGCTTGTGCCATGGATAGAGCACCAGGCCTGTAGTCAAGAAGACCTGAGTTCAAATCTGGCCTCAGACACTTACTAATTATGCAACCCTGGGCAAGTCACTTAATCTTGTTTGCCTCAGTTTCCTCATCTGTAAAATGAGCTGGAGAAGGAAATGACAAACCACTACAGTATCTTTGCCAAGAAAACCCCAAATGGGGTCACAATAAGCCAGACACAACTGAAATGACTAAACAAAGCAAAGTGAGGAAAGGAGTAACATGAGTCAATTAAAGGGGTCATGCTATTAGTCACTATTTGACCTTCATTGGACTTCTATTTCATTACGTGTAAAATAATGTCATCTGAATTAGATGATATGTGGCTTGCTTCTCAGCTCCAACATTATAGGAATCTAGGAATTAGAGGCAACATAAAATTACAAAGATCAGATAAACAAGGGATATTTAACCTGAAAGAGGATATAATAGCCATCTTCAAGCATTTAAATTTGTCTTGGAGAGAGGGTTTTGAATTGATTTGCTGGTTTCAGGATATACAACTAGGAAGGTACAGAAAGGCATATATCAGTTGAAATAATGAAAAATTTTCTAGCAATCAAATCTGTTCCAAAGTAAAATGAAGGGCCCTGCAAGACGATGCTCTTCATCACTGCAAATCTTAAAGCCAAGGATGGGGCAGTATTTGTCACAAATACTACATGGAATGTGAGTTAGATTAAGTTCTTTAGTATGGAGCATTAGACTTTAAGACAATCAATTGCATAATAAACATTTATTAATGTGCTAGGTACTATACACGGTAGTGTGAATGCAATGGAAAAAGACCAAGAAAACAGTCTCTGTCCTCAAATAACTTGTAGTCTAATGAGGTAGATGGAATGTAAAGGGTATCCCAAAGGTCTTAGCTTAGGATTTTTTTTTAAGCTTTAATAATTTTACACTAAGACTGTTTGGTTACCCTATATACAAATTGGTAGAAAAGAAGAACATTGATATAGATATAGTATCTATCTACCTATGTAGATAGATATCTATCTATATATATCTATATCTATCTATCTATCTATCTATCTATATATATATATGGAATAGATGGAAGGTAACTATAAAAGGAGAGTAATAAGCAGTTGGGGTGGGGTGGGGAAATGGCAAAGACCTCCTGAAGAAAGAAGCATTTGAGTTAACTCAGGAAAATCCCCTCTGATACTTTTAAGCTGTGAGACAAGGATAACTCATTTAACTTCTCTGAAATTTCTGCTTCTGCTTCTGGAAAATGTGGATAATGATGCCAGTAGTACCTACCACAGAGTTCTCCATAAGAATAAAATGATTACAGTGAAAAGAACACTGGCCTTGGAGTCAGGAGGGCCTGAGTTCAAATCCAGCCTCGGACACTTGACACTTACTAACTGGGTGATCCTGGGCATGTCAACTAACCCCGATTGCTCACCTCCCCCCCCCAAAAAAAGAATAAAATAACAATATGGATATGACTATAAAAATTGCAACTCATTTTTTTTTTAGCTGAGAGATTTTGTCATTCTATAAAATATATCTCAACCTATGAATGCTATAGAAGTTCAGAAAGGGGTACGTGAAGGTAATCAGGGAAGGATATTTTAGTGATGATAATAGCCACACACATATGATATGGGACTTGAAGTGGACCATAAAGAATGTATAGGACTTGAATGGGGAAAGAAGAGAGGGAAAGATAAATAAATAATATCTTACATTGTACTTTTATGTAGATTTCACTATTTTTCACTTATAGACACATATTCTTTTATTTTTATACTGGGGAATATATTTTTAAATTTTTTAAACTTTTATTTATTCATTTGTTTTTAGTTTTAAACATTGACTTCCATAAGATTTTGAGTTCTAAATTTTCTTTTTTTTCTTGATGAGAAGTAAACATTTCAACTTTAATAATTCCCTTATGATTTCTCTTTCCTATTTACCTTTTCATGCTTCTCTTGAGTCTTGTATTTGAAAGTCAGATTTTCAATTCAGCTCTGGTCTTTTCATCAAGAATGCTTGAAAGTCCTCTATTTCACTGAATGTGTACTTTTTCCCCTGAAGGATTATACACAGTTTTGCTCGGTAGGAGATTCTTGGTTGTAATCCTAGTTCCTTTGAACTCTGGAATATCATATTCCAAGCCCTCTAATTCCTTAATGTAGAAGCTACTAAATCTTGTGTTATCCTGATTGTGTTTCCACAATACTTAAATTGTTTCTTTCTGGCTGCTTGCAATATGACCTCCTTGACCTGGGAACTCTGGAATTTGGTTATAATATTCCTAGGAGTTTTCCTTTTGGAATCTCTTTTAGGAGGTGATCAGTGGATTCTTTCACTTTCTGCCACCCAGGACTGCAACCCAGATTCATGCATGAGCAAAGCAAGAGAACCCTGCCTCAGCACCAGCAAAGGGATCCTTGCAATCCACCTCTGATCAGCCACTCGATTCCCCACTGTCTGTGGGCCAAGACCTCCAGAAGTAGCTGCTGCCCCGGGGCTGGGCCAGGACTGGGGCTAGACCATGTTCCTCTCTCACCCAGGTCCAACAGACGTTTCCCACTGACCTTCTAAGTTGTCTTTGGCATTTGTGAGTTGAGAAGTCTGGAAACTGCTACAGCTGCTAGGGATTCAGTCCCCTGAGACCTGCTCCAGGTTCGTGGAGGCCCGGTCTTTGCCTGCATGGCCCATGCTGAACTGCACTCCTCTCCAAGCCTGGTGCAACAGACTTTTCCCATCAACCATCCAGTTTGTCTTGGGCTGGAAATTTGTTTCACTCTGTCTTTTTGTGGGTTCTGCTACTCTAGAATTTCAGAGCCATTTTTTACAGGTATTTGGAGGGGTTTCTGGGAGAGCTCAAGCAACTCATTGCTTTTACTCCAACATCTTGGCTCTGCTGCCCATCCTATCCTTTTATTCTTTGAGTCATGGGCCTTATACTTATTTTTTTTTGTTCTTCAGTCTTTATTTTTCACGGAGTTAAAGATTTTAAGGTCTCTTTTGAGTTCCCTCTTCTAAACAGTTTCAATGTTGTTCTTTTTTTTTTTTTGCTTTTCAATATTATTTTTTATGGTAATTTTTTATTTATTTTTTTGTTTTCAACATTTACTTCCTCAAGATTTTGAGTTCCAAATTTTCACCCCATCTCACCCGTCCCCCCACCCCAAGATGGCATGCATTCTGAACACCCCTTCCCCTAGTCTGCCTTCCCTTCTATCTCCCCCCCCTTCTCTTGTCCCTTTCCCCTTCAATTTTCCAGTAGGGCAGGATGGATTTCTGTACCCCAGTTCCTGTATTTCTTATTTCCCAGTTGCATGTGAAAACATTTTTTTTAAACATGTGTTTTTAAAACTTTGGGTTCCAAATTTTCTCCCTTCCTCCCTACCCACCCACCTTCATTGATAAGGCAAGTCACTAAATATATGTTATATAGGTGCAGTTATACATAGTATAGACATGCTGTAAAAAAATAACTCTATTTCCCTTAATCCTATCCCACTCCCCCCATTTATTCTATTCTTTCTTTTGACTCTGACCCTCCTCAGAAGTACTTGTTTCTGATTACCCCCTTTCCCAATCTGCCCTCCTCTCTATCATCCCCCTACTCCCTTGTCCCCTCCCCCCCATTTTCCTGTAGGGTAAGACAGATTTCCATACCCAATTGAGTGTGCATGTTATTCCCTCCTTAAGTCAAATTCTATGAGAATAAGATTCACTCATTCCCTCTCACCTTCCCCCATTTCCCCTCCACTGTAAGTGCCTTTTCTATTTTTTTTTTTTTTTTGGTGAGATAATTTACCCATTCTACCTCTCCCTTTCTCCTTCTCCTAGTATAATCCTCTCTCACCTCTTAATTTTATTCTCCAGATATCACCCCTTCATTTTCAAGTCACCCTGGGCCCTCTATCTACCTATCTATCTATCTATCTATCTATCTATCTATCTATCTATCTATCTATCTAT
>NW_020954594.1:26819718-26930011 GCF_900497805.2 Vombatus ursinus | reverse complement strand
TATCTATCTATCTATCTATCTATCTATCTATCTATCTATCTATCTATATCTGTATATACATACATATAATTTTTCCCCTCCAACTACCCTAATATTGACAAAGGTCTCATGAGTTACAAATATCATCTTTCCACGCAGGAATGTAAACAGTTCAACCATAATAATGTCTCTTATGATTTTCTCTTTCCTGTTTACCTCTTCATGTTCCACTTAAGTCTTGTATTTGAAAATCAAATTTTCTATTCAACTCTGGTCTTTTCATCAAGAATGCTTGAAAGTCCTCTATTTCACTGAATGACCATTTTTTTCACCTGAAGGATTATACTCCGTTTTGCTGCGTAGGTGATTCTTGGTTGTAATCCTATCTCCTTTGCCCTCCAGAATATTATATTCCATGCCCTGTGGTCCCTTAATGTAGAAGCAGCTAAATCTTGTGTTATCCTAATTGTGTTTCCATAATGCTTGAATTGTTTCTCTCTGGTTGCTTGCAATATTTTCTCCTTGACCTGGGAACTCTGGAATTTGGCTACAATATTCCTAGGACTTTTCCTTTGGGGATCTCTTTCAGGAGGAGGTCTGTGGATTCTTTCAATTTCTGTTTTGCCCTCTGGCTCTAAAATATCAGGGCAGTTTTCCTTGATAATTACTTGAAAGATGATGTCTAGGCTCTTTTTTTGATCATGGCTTTCAGATAGTCCAATAATTTTTAAATTCTCTCTCCTGGATCTATTTTCCAGGTCCAATGAGATATTTCACATTGTTTTCTAATTTTTCATTCTTTTGGATTTGTTTTACAGTATCTTGATTTCTCATAAAGTCACTAGCTTCCAATTGCTCTATTCTAATTTTTAAGGAAGTATTTTCTTCAGTAAGCTTTTGGACTTCCTTTTCCATTTGTCCAATTTTGCTTTTTAGGGCATTCTTCTCCTCATTGTCTTTTTAGACCTCTTTTGCCATTTGGGTTAGGCTATTTTTTAAGGTGTCATTTTCTTCAGTATTTTTTGGGGTCTCCTTTAGCAAGCTGTTGATTTGTTTTTCATGATTTTCTTGCAAAACTCTCAGTTTTTCCTCTACTTCTCTTACTTGCTTCTCAAAATCCCTTTTGAGCTCTTCCAAGGCCTGGGACTGATTCATATTCTTCTTGGAGGCTTTGGATGTAGGAGCTTTGGCTTTGTTGTCTTCTTCTGGTTGTATGTTTTAATCTTCTTTGTCACCAAAGTAAGATAGTATAGTCTGACTCTTTTTGCGCTGCTTACTCATGATCCTGGACAATTACTTGAGTTTTAAACTCTTTTGTTAAGGTAAAAATCTATTTCCAATGCGGAGAATGCACTGTCCCAAGCTTGGGTGGTTTGTACAGCTATTTTCAGAGATACTTCTAGGGACTTGAAAATTTTCAGTTCTTCCCAGGTGGTATGATAAGGGGTGAGGTGTTTCCTCTCCACCACCACAACAAGCTTCACCACACCAGCACTCCTCCTTGCCCCAGGACCACCCCTCAGAACTGTGACCCAGATCCAAGCACAGGTAAAGCAAGAGATTCCTGCCTTAGCACTGGCAAAGAGATCCTTGCAATCCCCCTCTGATCAGCCACTTGATTCCCCCTCAGTCTGTGGGCTGGAAGCTCAGGAAACAGCCGTGGCCCTGTGGCGGCTGAGACCTAGCTCCTTCTCTCACCGCCATCACAGACTTTTCCCACTGACCTTCCAAGTTGTCTTTGGCGTTCCTGGGTTGAGAAGTCTGGAAACTGCCACAGCTGCCTACAATTCAGTCTCCTGAGGCCTGCTTCAGGGTCGCTGCGGCCTGCGCACCCACACCAAACTGCACTCCTCTCCCAGCCCAGTGCAATATACATTTCTGATCAACCATCCAGGCTGTCTTAGGCTGGAAATTTGTTTCACTCTTTCTTTTTGTGGGTTCTGCTGCTTTAGAATTTGTTTAGAACCATTTTTTATAGGTATTTGGAAGGGTTTGGGGGGAGAGGTCAAACAAGTCACTGCTTTCCCTCCGCCATCTTGGTTCTGCCCTCAATGTTGTGGTTGAGTTCTAAATTTTCTCTCCTTCTTTCCACTCTCCCCTCCCCAAGATGGCATTCAATCTGATATAGGCTACACATGTACAATCATATTAAACCTATTTCTGCATTAGTCATGTTGTAAAGAATAATTAGAACCAATAGGAAGGAACCATGAGAAAGAACAAAAAAAAGAGAGACAAAATAGCATACTTCAATCTACATTTAGACTCCACAGCTCTTTCTCTGGATGTGAATAGCATTTTTCATCACAAATTTTTTGGAATTATCTTAGAGCCTTGTATTGCTGAGAAAAGTTAAGTCTATCAAAGTTGGTCATTGTACAGTGTTGCTGTTATCGTGTACAATGTTCTCCTGGTTCTGCTCACTTCACTCAGCATCAGTTCATGTAAGTCTTTCCAGGTTTTTCTGAAGTCTACTTGTTCATCACTTCATATGGAACAATAGTATTACATCACAATCATATACCCTAACTTGTCCAGCCATTCCCTGATTGATGAGCATCCCCTTGATTTCTAATTTCTGGACACTACAAAAAGAGCTGCTATAAATATTTTTGTACATGTGGGTCCTTCTCTCATTTTTATGATCTCTTTGGGATACAGACCTAGAAGTGGTATTGCTGGGTCAAAGGGTATGCACAGTTTTATAGCCCTTTGGGCACAGAGTTCCAAATTGCTCTCCAAAATGGTTGTATCAGTTCACAACTCCACCAACAATGCATTAGTGTTCCAATTTTCCCACATCTTCTCCAACATTTTTCATTTTCCTGTTTTGTCATATTAGCCAATCTGATAGTTACGATGTGGTACCTCAGAGTTGTTTTAATTTCTCTAAATAATAGTTATTTAGAACATTTTTTCATATGACTATAGATAGCTTTAATTTCTTTATCTGAAAACCTGTTCATATCCTTTGACCATTTCTTACAAACAATGACTCAGCTTTCTATATATTTCAGAAATTAGGCATTTAGTAGAAGCACTAGCTATATAAATTGTTTTCCAGTTTCTGCTTCTTTTCCAATCTTGGTTGCAATGGCTTTGTACAAAAAACTTTTTGATTTTCTGTAATCAAAATCATCCATTTTGTGTTTCATAATGCTCTCTATCTCTTGTTTGGTCATAAATTCTTCCATTCTCCATTGATCAGACAGGTAAACTATCCCTTGCTCTCCTAATTTGCTTATAGTGTCACTCTTCATGTCTAAATCACGTACCCATTTTGACCTTCTCTTCATATACAGTGTTAAGACGTTGATCTATGGCTAGTTTCTGACATACTATTTTCCAGTTTTCTTAGTAGTTTTTATTGAATAATGAGTTCTTATCCCAGAAGCTGGAGTCTTTGGGTCTACCAAACAGTAGATTACTATAGTCATTTACTACTGTGTCTAGTATATCTAGCCTATTCCACTAATCCACCACTCTTTTTCTTAGCCCATACCAACTAGTTTTGATGATTGCTGTTTTATAACACAGTTTTAGATCTGGTATGGCTAGGGCACCTATTCCATTTCTTTTCATTAATTCCCTTGATATTCTGGATGTTTTATTCTTCCAGATGAATTTTATTATTTTTTCTAGCTCTGTAAAGTAATTTTTGGTGGTTTGATTGGTATGGCACTAAATAAGTAAATTAGTTTAGGTAGAATTGTCATTTTTATTATATTAGCTGAGCCTACCTGTGAGGAAGTAATATTTTTCCAATTATTTAGATTTGACTTTATTTGTGCGAAAAATGTTTTATAATTTTGTTCATATAGTTCCTGTGTGGGGCAGCTAGGTGGTACAGTGGATAGAGCACCGGCCCTGAATTTAGGAGTACCTGAGTTCAAATCCAGCTTCAGACCAAACACTTGACACTTACTAGCTGTGTGACCCTGGGCAAGTCACTTAACCCCAATTGCCTAAAAAAAACCCAAAACAACAACAACAACAACAACAAAAACCATATAGTTCCTGCATTTGTTTTGGTAGGTAGACTCTCAAATACTTTACATTGTCTACAGTGACTTTAAATGGTATCTCTATTTCTATCTCTTGCTGTTGGGCTTTGTTAGTGATTTATAGAAATGCCAATGATTTATGTATGTTTATTTTATATCATGCAACTTTGCTAAAGTTGTTTATTATTTCAAGTATTTTTAAAATTGATTTTCATGGATTCTCTAAGTATACCATCATATCATCTGCAAAGAGTGATAGCTTTGTTTCTTCTTTGCCTATTCTAATTCCTTCGATTTCTTTTTCTTCTCTTATTGTTAAGGTTAACATTTCTAATACAATATTGAATAATAGTGGTGATAATGGATATCCTTGTTTCACCCCCAATCTTATTGGAAATGCTTCAAACTTATCCTCATTACATATAATGCTTGCAGATGGTTTTAGATAGATGCTGCTTATAATTTTAAGGCAAACTCCATTTATTCCTAAGCTCTCTAGTGTTTTTAATAGGAATGAGTACTATATTTTGTCAAAACCTTTTTCTGCATCTATTAAGATAATCATGTGATTTCTGTTAGTTTTGTTATTTATATGGTCAATTATGCTGATAGTTTTCCAGTATTGAACCAGCCCTACATTCCTGGAATGTATTCCACCTGGTTATAGTGTATTATACTTGAGATAAGTTGATGTAATCTCTTGGCTAATAATTTATTTAAAATTTTTGCACATATATTCATTAGGGAAATTGGTCTGTAATTTTCTTTCTCTGTTTTGGCTCTTCTTGGTTTAGGAATCAGCACCGTATTTGTATCATAAAAAGATCTTGATAGGATTCCTCCTTTGCCTATTTTCCCAAATAATTTATCTACTATTGGAATTAATAATTCTTTAAATGTTGGTTAGAATTCACTTGTAAGTCCATCTGGTCCTGGAGATTTTTTCTTAGGCAGTTCATTGATGGCTTGTTCAATTTCCTTTTCTGAAATGGAGTTATTTAAATACTGTACTCTCTCTTTTATTAACATGGGCAATTTATATTTTTATAAGTATTCTTCCATTTCACTAAGATTGTCAGATTTATTGGCATACAGTTGGGCAAAATAGCTCTTAATTATTGTTTTGATTTCCTCTTCATTGATAGTGAATTCGCCCTTTTAATTTTTGATACTGGTAATTTGGTTTTCTTCTTTTTTAATCAAAATAACCAAAGGTTTATCTATTTTATTGATTTTTTTACATAAAATGACATCCTAGTTTTATTTATTAGTAATCTCTCCTTTGATTTTCAAAATTTCTAACTTGGTATTTAATTGGGGATTTTTAATTTGTTCTCTTCCAGCTTTTTTACTTGCATGTCCAATTCATTGATTTCCTCTTTCTCTATTTTATTCATGTAACACTGAGAGATATAAAATTCTCCCTAAGAACTGCTTAGACTGCATCCCAAAAGTTTTGGTATGTGGTCTCATTATTGTCATTCTCTTGGATGAAGTTAATGATTGTTTCTAAGATTTGCTGCTTGACCCATTCATTTTTTAGGATTAGATTACTTAGTTTCCAATTAATTTTTAGTCTATCTTTCTATGACCCTTTATTACATGTAATTTTTATTGCATCATGATCTGGAATGCATTTAATATTTCTGCCTTTCAGAATTGGATTATGAGGTTTTTATGCCCTAATACATGGTCAATTTTTGTGTAGGTGCCATGTACTGTTGACAAAAAAGATATATTCCTTTCTATCCCCTTTCAATTTTTTCCAGAGGCCTATCATATCTAACTTTTCTAAAATTCTATTCACCTCTTTCACTTCTTTCTTGTTTATTTTGTGCTTAGATTTCTCTAATTCTGAGAGGGGGAGGTTGAGGTCCCCCAATAGTATAGTTTTGCTGTCTATTTCTTCCTATAAGTCACTTAACTTCTCTAAGAATTTAGATGCTATACTACTCGATGCATGTATGTGCAGTATTGATATTACTTCTTTGTCTATGGTACTTTTTAGCAGGATGTAGTTTCCTTCCTTATCCTTTTTAATTAGATCTATTTTTGCTTTTGCTTTGTCTTAGATCAGGATTGTTATCCCTGCTTTTTTTTTTACTTCAGCTGAAGTATAATATATTCTTCTCCAGCCTTTTACCTTTGCTCTTTTTGTATCTCTCTGCTACAAATGTGTTTCCTATAAATAACATATTGTAAGATTATGATTTTTAATCCATTCTGTTATCTGCTTCCATTTTATGGGAGAGTTCATCCTATTCACATTCACAGTTATGATTACTAACTGTGTCTTTCTCTCCATCCTGTTGTCCCCCATTTATCCTTTTTTCTCTCCTTTTTCCCTTTCCCTCTTCATGCATATTTTGCTTCTGATCACTGCCTCTCTCAATCTGCCCTTCCTTATGTCAGTCCCCATCCCTTTTCTTTTCCCTTTCCCTTGCTACTTCTTCCCTCCCTTCTTCTGTCCCTTTTCTTTCTCTTTTCCCCTTTTCCCTTCTAGTTCCTGTAGGGTAAGATAGATTTCTATACTCGAGTGTGTATGTTATTCCCTGTTTGAGCCAAATCCAGTGACAGTAAGGTTCAAACAATGCTCACCTCCCTCTCTTCTTTCCCTCTACTGCAATAGGTCTTTGTGCCTCTTTGTGTGATGTAATTTATCCTCTTCTGTCTCCTCCTTTCCTCTCTTCCCAGGACAATCCTTTTTTTTTAATCCCTTAATTTTTTTTTTATCATCACATCAAAGTCAACTTATACCAACACCATCTGTCTATGTATACCCCTTCTTAATGTCATAATAAAGATACAGTTCTCAATAGTTACAAGTATCATCTTCCCAGATACAGATCACCCACAGTCTTTTAGAGATAGGACTTTAACCCTCATGCTGGCTGCACACATTGGTGGACACAAGAGAACAGTAAGAGTCAGTAGCTTTTTGTTGTCATCACCTAATTATACTTAGGTATTTCTTACATGTAGTGCTTTGTTAGATCATTTAATCAATGTAATAAGACCCAGCATGGTGTAATGAGTGGAATGCTGGGCTAGGAGGCTAGAAAGTCTGATTTCAAATTTCACTCTGGACACCTACTCACTATATAACTATGGAAAAGCCTCTTTAACTTCCCTGAATGCCAGGCAAAGGTCTAATGATTAATACCCTAAATTATAGATGAGTTGAAACCTGCATTAGTAGAGAGTTTCCAAAATGAGAAAATCACAGGTTATCAATATATTGACATAAAGTTTATCTTTTTATGTAGACAAATTTTCCATCTTAAGCAATTAGAGATAGTCATGGACAGTTATAGGTTGCTGTTTGGATAAGTTAACCCAAAAAACATTATATAAAATGAGTGGTCGAGGACTAATTTCATTTGTATGGGATTGTTTTAAAAATTGTTTTAAAGAAAGAAAAAAGGAAGGAAAGAAGCTATCCAGAATTAATTTTAAAGCACATGGCAGATGCCAATTGCTCTGTTTTCAAATTGCTGGATAGTCTACCAGTGGTACATCTGTCGAGTAAAAACATACATCATCTTTATAATGCAGTGGTCCCAAATTGAAAAAAAAATCACAGAAAGTAAATAAATAACAATTCAAGAAATAAAATAGAAAGCAAAACTATATGAGAATGTGAACAAAGATTTTGTAGGTATAGCTACAACATTTCCTATGACTGTCCTCCATTAGATGAGAAGTGGAAGAAAAGACTAAATATTCACTAGAGGAAAAAAACAAATTAAATAAAACCAAAAAAAAGTAATATGAAATTTTGACAGTTACAGACCAAACCAGTAGGAGTAGACCAGTCTACACAGTGATGGTATGTACCCTAGAAGGTTTGCCATGACAGTTTTTGTATTTGAATCACTATAAATGAGGGGAACCATGCAGACATCTTACACTACTAATATCTCAGTGACTCAGAGACCTCTCATATATATATAAATCCCACTCCATCCTAATTTTATCTAAATTAGCCTGAAAAACTTGCAATTATAGCATAAGAAGAAAAATAAAACACTCGTGACTCATTTCCTGTGGCTAAATAAGATTTTAGAGTTGGATTTGTTTATAAAGTTCTTGGAAAAAATTAAACATGGGTCTCTGACTCTGCTGAGTAAAGCCCTTCCACCAACACTGACAGTTAATAGTTAGCAATTATTTTCTGTCTGTATTAACAGACACTTATAGAAGAATGTCTGAACGAAAAAAGTCTGCCTGTAAACCAGGATTAAATCAGTCTCAGTTGGGGAAGAAAGGGGGATCTAAAAATCAGCGCCCATGCAGACACGTCTAGGATGTCTGGCCTTCTGGATCCACACTTTCTTCAGGCTTCATCATTTTTCATGTTCTCAACCATCTGCCAGACTTGCATGATGTTGTCTTCTGATACAGAACAAATAACCCCAGGTTCATTGGGGTTCCAGGAGAAATCAGATATCTTGGCAGTATGACCACCATGATGAAACAACAGTTCTGGTGGCTTATCTTCTGCATCTTCAGGGAATTGCTCCTCTCCAATTTTACTCAAGTCCCAGACTTGGATCAGCGGTCAGCGCCACTGAAAGTCAAGATAGTTTCATTGTGAAGAGACCATTGAACCTGGAATACCTCATCCTTATGACTCAAAAGAATGCAACTTCAGTTTCAGATTTCTCAGATCCCACAATGCAACTGTCTTTCAGTTATCCTGTGGTAAGAATGGACTTACTATAAGGATTGAGAGACAGTTTACTTTGGCAGTGTGGACATCGACTGAATGGCTTGGTTTAGAAGTATTGTTTGACTGTGTTTCCCAGATCACAGGCTGCTGATCATCAGCAACTGATCCAAAGAGAGATGCATGGAGTAGGTACCAAGAAACATCTTTGACTACTGCCATATGTCCTGTGAATATGGTCTTTGCATCCACTACTTTGCCTTTCCTTGGAACTTCACTAATGTCCCACAAATAGATGGTATGGTCATCTGATGCACCAAGTAAGCATCCACTGAGATTTGGGTTCCACCACAGCCTGAAGCCCTCCTTTTGATGTCCACAGAGATGCAAGTCTGGGTTACACTCCCCAGAAGAGTCTGGTTTTGAAGGGTACTTGGTACATTCAAAAACAAGGACATCATTGGATAGAGTCCTTATTGTGATGATATAAGGATTCTAGGGCATATAACAGGCCCCATTCACTTCTCCTTCATGGCTAATTTTGATTGTCATTTCAATTTTCCCCACTAACTGAGCCAAAGCCTTCAAACTATCCTTTGTCATTGTCATAATGAGAAGGATCAAACTGAGCATCATCACTGGGCAGCTGCACAATGGCTATCACAAGATGATACTTTTCATCTGGTGTGTATAGCCAGGACAAGTCAATGAACACTGAAATCTTTCCCTTCAGGTCTGGTTATATCAGGAAGCCATTTTGCAGTCAAGCTGGGCTACTCTAGGGCATGGTTCATCACTAAATCTTAGAGAAATGGAGCATTTTTCCTATATTGTATACTCCTCATTTATCACTCATTCTTCCACCACATCACCAAAGACTGCTTCCTTGTTGGCCATGGTGGGCAGAGAACCTGATGGAGGGAATGAGGCATAGAGGATCTAGAAGCTCCCTGGGTCACAACACCACGAAAAGGGAAGAGATGACACAAATTAAATGAAATATACACAAGTACAGGTGGGAAAAAAGTGGAAAGTTGACCCATTGGTACAATTTGGAAGACAATAGAAAAAAAAACTGAAAGAAAAAAATTATTTTTAATTTTGTAGACAGCAAAGTACTTGGCAATTTTAAAAAATAATTCCTGAAAACAATCCTGCCACTTTAGTTGGATTTAATATTTTCTTCTATTCTGCCATCACTCACCCAGACTGCCAGCAATGATTCTCCACTTCACATAAAGATGAAAATATTCAACAACAGAGCAGTAAAGTGAGGTTTCTAGAAGTATGTGATGAGTTGCCAATAGCGCTTCAGCACCTTTGAATTTCCACTTGGTCGATTTGATCCTCCTTCAAATAGTCTATCTCTCCTTACACAAATACTTGCTCCCACAGCATAGTCTTTTGTATTGTTTTGCTTTTTTTTAAAAATGGAAAACATTGGTGATCCAGAGGCTCATAGACAGTATTTGTTATGTCAGTATTTCTGGCAATCAGAAGAATAAGTTATTTTACAGAATTTTTCAGAGTAGACAAGAAGCTTACAGATGGTCAAATTCTGCCTCCTTATTTAACACAGGAAAAGCTGCAAGCTGAGAGGTTAAGTGACTTGCCTGTAGTCCCACATCTAGTTAGTAGCAAACCACAAACTTGCACTTATATACCTATTATATGCCAGGCACTGGGCTAAGCATATAGCTAGCTCATTTGATCCTCACAACATCCTTCAAAGGTAAGTACTGTTATTATCCCCACTTTGTATTTGAGGAAATGGGCACACAGAGTTTAAGTGACTTGTTCAGGTTCACATGGTAAGTATCATTTCCAACTCCAGGCCCAATGCACTAATCACTTTGCAACTTAGATGTCTGAGACTCAAAATGGAGAACTGATTCAAATTTATTTAAAAAAAAAGTAATAATATAAATAAACAGTTTTCAAAGGAAGAAATTAATTTCTTAATAATAAACCTATAAAAATATGTTCCAAATCATTAAAAAAATTAAGAAATTAAAATTAAAGCAACACTGAAATGTTTACCTCCTACCTGTGAGATTGGCAAAGATAGCAAGAAAGAGAAATAACAGTTGTTGGAGGAGCTGCCAGAAATCAGGAACATTAATGCACTTTTGGTACATATGGAAACTGGTGCAGTCATTATGGAATCCAATTTAGAACTATGGCGCAAATGTCACTAAACTTCATTTATCCTTTGAGCTAGTGATATAACTTACTAGACCTATTCACCAAAGAGATTAAAGAAAAAGGAAAATGACTCATGTGTACAAAAATATTCATATAGCAACTCTTTTGTCATGATAAAGAATAGGAAAGTAAGTACCAAAAAATTGGATCATTACTGAGCAAATAATCTTATATGAAGATAATGAAATATTAAAATGATAAAGGGGATGGTTTCATAAAGACCTAGAAAAATTTGCAAGAAATGTTGCAAAATGAATTGAGCATAACCAGGAAAATAATTTATATAATGGTAATAAATAAGTAAAAAAAAATTAGAAAGATTTAAGAACTTTGAACAATGCAGTGATGAACCCCAATTCCAGAGGCCCAGTGGTGAAGCACACTACTAGATGGTGACCTCATAGAGCTGACAGACTTAAGCTGCAGAATGAAATGTGCAATTTTGGACAAAATCATTTTGAGAATTTGTTTTGCTTGATTATATATTTTGTTAAAAGGCATTTTTTTATGTTTTATTTTCAATTGGAGTGGGGGGATGGAGGAAAAAGAAAAAAATAAATGTATGTTAACTACAAATTGGCAGCTAGGTGGTACAGCGGGTGGATAGAGTGTTGGGCCTAGAGTCAGGAAGACTTCTCTTCATGAGTTCAAATCTAGCCTCAGACACTTACTAACTGTGTGATCCTGGGCAAGGCACTTAACCTTGTTTGCCTCGATTCCTTATCTGTAAAATGAACTGGAGAAGGAAATGAAGTATCTTTGCCAAGGAAATCCTAAATGCTATCATTAAGAGTCAGACACAACTTTAAAATGACTCAACAACAACAACAAACTAACAATAAATTTTATCTTTGCTACTTACTACCTTCATGATGTAAGCAAGTCTTTAAATCTTTCTGGGATTCAGTTTCTTCATCTCTAAAATAAGATTCCATATAGCTCTAAATATAGGATCCTTAACATTAAGAGATGATTCTACTTTATAGTACATCTGACTTATTGCAGTGATCTTTGATTAAATTTAGGCTGTTTCTAGACCATGAGGCATCCAATATAGGACCTATGGGTTAAACATGGCCCGACTCCCTTTGGGTCTATTCCTACCCAATCTTCTTAGTTTGAAAATAGTTTTACATAATCAGATTGCACATATGACCCGTTCAGCCTGTATCTCGATATCTGGCCAAATTCTGGGTCATGCTTAAGACTACTGAGTCTTGTGAAAGTGACAAACAGCCTGATATGTTAGAAAGAGTAATATATTGAAATCAGAAGAGACCTAGATTTGAATCTTTCCTCCAACTTACTAATTCTGTGACCAGAGGTAAACTGTTAGAACTCTTTAAGTCCCTGTTTCCTCAGTTATAAACCACAACAACAAACTTATGTAGTTTTAAAGTTTACAAAGTACTTTGCATACATAGTCCAAATTTTTGTAAGGAGAGATTAAGACAATGCATACCAGCCTTTTGCAGACAGTGAGGTGCTATACAAATACAAATTATATCATTCTCTAAAACTACTGAAATCCAAATTGAGTCAGCATTAAGTATTTTGAGACTGAACTCGCTCTCCAATTTCCAAAGGACTGTTAAATATCAGTTTTCTCATTGACTTTATGACAATTGATCAATGCCTAGCACTAGGTTTATCATTGGACACCTCTTTGTATGAATAAAGTAGATTAAAGAGTTTCTAACTCCTTTTGGAATACCTACCAGGAACCCTAGTTAAACACTGTTATCAACAAATTCAGCCAGGCTTGAGCACATAATGTTTTTCTAATCATGCAGCCTACTGCTGAGGGGGAAAACAAGTGTCTATCTCTTGACTAGACACCAAGCAGTCAAAAAATTATAGGAAAGTTTTGACAACATTAGGTTAGGTTACAGGTATAAAATTATAGGCTCAGAGTTAGAAATCTCCTTATTCATTAGTCTAAACTCCCCTCTCCACAGAGGTTTCTGGCTTGTGCTATAGTCAGTTCCAGTGACTCTGGAGGCCTGATTGTTAAATTTTCTATGTGAGCATTTACTCCTCAGAAATCAGCTAATTCAAACTAATCAATCAATTAATCGAGCCCTACAAATCAGGGCCTGAGTCATTGTTTTGTTGTTGTTGTTGTTTTCAAATAGATTTATGAAAGTGATTAGGAAAATATTAATAATGCATATTAAATTAATAGTATATCTGGGTGCACATTTTCCCCCCAGAGAGCCAGTTGTCAGACATTTACCAGCATACTCCTGCTTTACAGGGATGCATTTCTATAGATACAATAGTTTGTATGTTTTAGAGGGCAGAGACGGTTTCATCCTGGTATTCTCAGTGTCTACAACTTTATCTTGTGTATAGTAGGTTCTAAATAAGTGACTATTTAATTGGATTAATGGATCAAAATATGGAATAAGCATTTATGCTGAGCCTCCTATGTGCTAGGTACTGTGCTAAATGCTTTTTTACACATATTATTTCATTTGATCCTTACAAAAACTTTTCAGATTAGGTGCTGTTATTATCCCCATTTTACAGTTGAAGAAACTAAGGCAAACAGGTTAAGTGACTTGCTCAGGGTCACCCAGACATTAAGGCATACCAATTTCACTCATTTATTATGCTCTGTTCTCTCCTGTGATACTGCTACCACTCTAGTGCAGAGGTACTCATCATCTCATGCCCAGACTATTGTATTAGCCTGCTGCTGGTTCTGTCTGCCTCAAGTCTATCCCTGCTCAAATTCATCCTCCATTCAACCACTAAAGTAATTTTCCTAAATCACAGGTCCAACAGTGACTCCCTATTAGCCCCAGGAGCAAATAGAAAATGTTCTGTTTGGTATTCAAAGTCCTTCATAACCTAGTTCCCTCCTGTCTTTCCAGTCTTCTGACACCTTACTCCCTAATATACATTCTTTGATGCAGTAACACTGGCCTCCTGATGGTTCCATGAACAAGAAACACCATCTCTTGACTCCATTCATTGTCTCTGGCTATTCTCCCATGCCTGAAATGGTCTCCCTCCTCAATTCTACCTATTAAATTTGTAGGCCTTCCTTAAATCCCAACTAAAAATTCATCTTTTCCTGGAAGGCTTCCTTAACTTTTCTTAGTTCTTAATACTTTTGTAATTTCTTCTCTCTAGTAATTATTTCCCATTTATCCTATATATAACTTGCTTTGCATATATTTGTTTGCATCTTCTCTCCGTCATTTGATTGCAAACTCCTTGAGGTCAAGGACTATCACTTGCTTTTTTTTTGGATCCCTAGCACTTAGCACAGTGTTCAGTACATAGTAGGTGCTTAATAAATATTAGTGTCTTACATTGGATTTGAACACAGGTCTTTCCGACTGCTGCCCAGTACTCTATTCAATGAGCTACCAGAGATCTCTATAGTGCCATGTATGTGGGCCATAATTAATGGATTTAACTAAAAATTACTATCAAAATCATAAGCATAAACAACCAACTAATGAAGTTCCGACCAGACCAACTCATCCATTCACTCAACAAACATTTATTAAGCACCTACTACATGACAAGCACCATGCTAGGTGCTGGGGATACAGAGACAAAAACAACTTTTCCTGCCCTCAAAGAGTTTGAATTTTTTTAGGTGAAAACAACAGGTTCATAGAAAATTAGCACAAGATTTTATACTAAGTAATTTCTAGGGAAAGGACACCAGCAATTGAGAAGATTCACAATATCTTCCTGTTTGGGGTGGAAATTGAACTGAGCTTTAAAGGGAGGCAGAACTAAGAAGGGGATGTATGTGAGGTATGGGGAATTTCCTGAACAAAGGTACAGAGACAGGAAATGGAATGTGTGCATGAGGAACATCAAACAGATCGGTTTGACTAGAACAGAGCAAATAAATAAATAAAAGAGAATAATGTATTTGTAAGCCTAAATAGGAGGCTAGAGCCAGACTGTAAATGTCTTCAACAGCCAAATAGAGGATTTTGTATTTATCCTAAAGGGAGAAAGAAAGAGAGAGGTAGAGACAGAGACAGAGAGACACAGACAGACAGAGAGAGAGACAGAGAGACAGAAAGACAGAGACAGACAGTGGACTTTCTTGTGCTATAGGTTGGCTGGAAGCATGGGGTTGTGCAGATCAGAGTTATGCTTCAGGAATGTAAACTTAGTGTCTGGGTAGAGAATGGATTGGATAGGGAAAGAAACACACTAGGAGCTGGGAGACCAATTAAGAGGAGGTGATGAGGGCCTATATTAGGGCAGTGACTGTGTGAGTGGAGAAAAGGGACAGATCTGAAGAATTATAGAGGTAGAAAAGACAAGATTTGTCAATGATTGGATATGAGTCAGGAATCATATTACATATTTATATTACATATAAACAAAGACAATTTTAAGAAATTTTAGCAGAAAAACATAACTCCTTTTTCATATTTTATTTACATACAATATTCATTTCAGCTAAACTGTCTCTACATTTGTTTGAGTAAATACTTGCTGAAGACTCATTACTCTACTTTTTAAAAAGTTATTCATTTATTTCACTTTGGTATAAAAAAAGATCACAAGATTCAGAGCTAGGAGGAACCTTACAGATCACCTGATCCCACCCCTTTATTTTATAGATGATGAAACTGAGGCTAACAAGGGGAAATGATCTATCTACACTCACACAAGCAGTAAATGTCAGTTCCTGAATTCAGACTAAGGTCTTCATTCGTCTCTGGGTTCCACTCCTGATGCCCAATATCTTCCACATGCCAGAGTGGATTTCTCACCCTAGAAATTCACTCTGCTTCTGTGGTTCCTTCTGATAGGTTGGTCAGTTTCTCTTAGAACCTTTCTTTCCCTATGCTATTTGGATTTGATTTATTCACACTGAGGGCATAAGACCTTCATTAATAAATTATTCTATGAGTGTAAGCCTATTCAACAATGAGTAAAATGGTATGCTACCTAATTTCCACAAAAAATTCTAGCTAGAGAACTGGTATACATACAAGATCAAGTAAAGAGGGATGGAGGATGTCTGGTTAGCAAGTATTATAGGTGTACAATATTGTCATGTTTTCTATTTTTCACTGAAGTAGATTCATAGAAAATGGAAGTATGTCAATTGTATGACTTGCAAAGGACAACAGGTCCCTTCTCAAAAATTTTCCTTCAGAGCTCAAAAGAATACTTCAATACTTGGGAGTCCTGGGTTAGAATCTTTCCTTCAACATATTAGCTATGTGACTATGCACAATATACTTAATTAAATATAGTTAAAACCAATTGTTTCCTCATTGGTAAAAACAGGGATGATAATACCTGTATTCAGTCTGTCAAGTCAAAAAGCATTTATAAGCGCCTCCTATGTGCCAGGCACTGAACTAAGAACCGTACAAGACTCAGAATTCTATATAAATTTCACCTATGATTATTATTAAACTATCAGAATTAAATAGGTCTGCTACTGAGAATGTAGATACTATCCTTAATTTATCTCAATTCCATCAGACTGCAGATGTACTACCGATAGTCACAGCTTCCAACGTCTTGACAATAAATTAGGTTTCTAGCTGCAGTGGGGAAGTCTCTCTAGCCATTTTCCTCACTAAATCAGACCTACCTAAAAAATCAGGGTCTGTAGAATCTACGAGCAGTTCAAATCTAATCTATTAGCCTAATCTGTAGTGTATTGCCTGATAACATCTCATGTGCTTTTGGTGATTGTGAAAAAACAATAGACTTGTAAGCATTATATATGTCGTGCATATTGGAATTACACCAAATATATTACTTTTTCCCCAGGGACTCTCTTGACAATATCATGAATTGCTAGGGGAATAAAAATCAATTCTCAAAGTGCTCCTGACACCAAAGGTGACTGCTAGGTTTCAGGAAAAGGGTTCAAAGAAAAACTGACTCATTTAATCTAGATATTCATAACAATAATAGTAAAAAAGGCAGGGCATTCTTCCCCTTTCCATGATACCAGGGAATGATGGAAGACAGATTGAAGCAAGATAAGCTGTATATGAACTTGCCTTTTGAAGATGGATTGGAGTGAAATCAATATTGTCATTTTGTGTCTTTCCCCCTGTCAAACTTAGGTCCCTACAAGGCTAGTGAGAAATTGACTTTTATAAGGAAGAGTAAAAGTGTCTAGGTGGAAAGATTATTAAAAATGTTAACCTCTTAGGCTCTGTCTGCACCAGTACAAAGGGAAGTCAAGTCTTGTGCGTTATCTGCTAGATCTGATCAATATAATAGTCAAACTGGATGAACTGGAAACTTCACACTCAGTTCAGGATACCTTCATTTGGTTGTCTGTAGAGACTGACCAATTGTATCATTCAAAAATCTCTGTTTCATACTGGGAAAAGATAAAATCAAATATGGAAGTAACCTCTGGTGTCTCTAGACCCTACTGTGCTCCCTGGCCCCAAGACTCTGTATCCCATTGGTCTGGATTCAATCCTGGGGGATGATCTCTCAAGAGTAGTTCTCTCTCTTGGGATCTTTGGCAATCACCATGAGTTATTCTAGGAAATCTCCAAAATAGATATAGGTTTTCCCCATTAGGGTAGTTGAGTTCTTAGCTCCTCAGGGTAGCAAGTGTAAATTAGGTATGGGGTAGCTTTTCTTGTTTCTCATCCAAAAAAAAGTGGAGAAGATACACAGGAACCTAAAAACCCCACTAAATGCACTAAAAATCCATAGATATCTACTTGTTTCACAGACATATGCACAGACTCATGCAGACATGCACACATACACACACACACACACACACACACACACAAACCTGCCAGAATAAAACTTGACTCAGGATTTGCTAGCATGGCAACTGGCAACTTTTTCCCATTCTTTTTCTTTTTTATTTTATTTTTAAAAATTTCTTTCATTTTTAAAAATTTTTTAGGTTTTTAAAAATTAATTTATTTTGATTTATCAACAATTACTTCCATAAGCTTTTGAGTTTTAAATTTTCTCCCCCTTCCTCTCCACCTCCCTCCCCAAGACACCATGCAATCTGATGCAAGAAAATCATGAAAAACAAGTCAACAGCTTGCTAAAGGAGATCCAAAAAATTACTGAAGAAAATAACACCTTAAAAAATAGCCTAACCCAAATGGCAAAAGAGGTCCAAAAAGCCAATGAGGAGAAGAATGCCCTAAAAATAAAAATTGGCCAAATGGATAAGGAAGTCCAAAAGATTACTGAAACTAAAAATAAATAAACAAAAGAAAAAAAAAACAAAAATAGGAGGAACCACCAGAAAGAGGAAACAAAACACAACAGAAGAAAAAAATAACAAATAGTATACTTCAATCTACATTCAAACTCCATAGTTCTTTCTTTGGACGTGGATAGCATTTTCCATCATGAGGCCTTTGGAGATGTCTTAGATCCTTGTATTGGTGAGAAGGGTTAAGTCTATCAATATTAGTCATCGCACAATGTGACTGTTACTGTGTACAATGTTTTTCTGGTTCTGCTCACTTCACTCAGCATCAGACCATACAAATTTTTCCAGGTTTTTCTGAAGTCTGCCTGTTCATCATTTCTTATAGCACAATAGCATTCCATTACATTCATATACCACAACTTATTCAGCCATACCCCAATTGATGGGCATCCTCTCAATTTCCAATTCTTTGCCACCACAAAAAGAGCTGCTATAAATATTTTTATACATGTGAGTCCTTTTCCCATTTGTATGATCTCTTTGGGATACAGACCTAGAAGTGCTATTGCTATGTCAAAGGGTATGCACATTTTTATAGCCCTTTGGGCATAGTTCCAAATTGTTCTCCAAAATGGTTGGATCATTTCACAACTCCATCAATAATGCATTAGTGTTTCAATTTTCCTACATCTTCTCCAACATTTATCATTTTCCTGTTTTGTCATGTTGGCCAATCTGATAGGTGTGATGTGGTACCTCAGAGTTGTTTTGATTTGCATTTCTCTAATCAATAGTGATTTAGAGCATTTTTTCATATGACTATAGATAACTTTAATTTTTTCATCTGAAAACTGCCTGTTCATATCCTTTGACCACTTATCAATTGGGGAATGATTGTATTCTTATAAATTTGACTTAATTCTCTACATATTTTAGAAATGAGGCCCTTACCGGAAGCTGGTTGTAAAAATTCTTTCCCAATTTTCTACTTTCCTTCTAATCTTGGTTGCATTGGCTTTGTTTGTGCCAAAACTTTTCAATTTAATGTAATCAAAATTATCCATTTTGCTTTTTGTAATGTTCTCCATCTCCTGTTGGGTCATGAATTCTTTTGTTCTCCATAAATCTGATAGGTAAACTATTCCTTGCTCTCTCATTTTGCTATCTAAATCATGAACCCATTTTGACTTTATTTTGGTATATGGTGTGAGATTTTGGTCCACACCTAGTTTCTGCCATACTCTTTTCCAGTTTTCCCAGCAGTTTTTGTCAAAGAGTGAGTTCTTATACCAGAAGCTGGGGTCTTTGGGTTTATCAAATAATAGATTAATATAGTCATTGACTACTGTGTCTTGCATACTTAACCTATTCCACTGATCCACCACTCTATTTCTTAGACAGTACTAAGCAGTTTTGATGATTGCTGTTTTATAATACTATTTAAGATCAGGAATGGCCAGGCCACCTTCCTCTGCATTTCTTTTCATGAGTTCACTTGATATTCTGGACCTTTTGTTCTTCCAAATGAATCTTCTCCATAAAATAATTTTTGGTAGTTTGATTGGTATGTCACTGAATAAGTAAATTAGGTAGAATTGTCATTTTTATTATATTAGCTTGGTCTACCCATGAGCAATTGATGTTTTTCCAATTATTTAGATCTGATTTTATTTGTGTGAACTCATTCTTTTTCCCACGTCTTTTCTACAGATTCCCTACACATTCTTCCCATTTCCAAAAACTAATAACATTTTAAAAAGTGATTTAGACTACTTCTGGAAGGTGACCATATTGTAGGTGCTGCTAAATAAGTTAGCAGCAGCAGCATCTAGTAGTTGCATCATGCTCTGAGTTTTGCAAAGATCTTTTAAAAATTGTCATTTGTTCTTCCAAAAAAAAAAAACCAAGCCCAACAACTAGGAGATATGTTCTATTATTACCCTTATTAGACCTTCTCTGTATGAGGAAATGATTGGCTTTACTATCTTCTCAGGACACTCTACAGGAATGACGCAGATGGTCCTTTTCTCTTTTATGTAGCTCACTGAATTAAAAAAAAAAATTATCTTTGCAGATCCCTTAACTGAACTCTCAAACTTGGGATGAGGCACCACCAAGAAAATCTTCCCTAACTGACTAAAATGTTAGGTTTTGGGTTCATATGTTTAGGGAATTAAAAAATATCTCCACCTTCCACACAGGAGTTGGGGCTCATGAACACAGTTGATGAATTACTCTCATGGGCTGAGTGGCCATCCACATGTCTATGTCTGTCATGTGTTTCTCTAGGACTTTGTTTCATATTTTATTTTATTTTATTTCAATTTTTTATTTTTAACATGTGTTTTAAAAACTTTGGGTTACAAATTTTCTCCCTTCCTCCCTCCTCATCCACCCTCATTGAAAAGGCAAGCATCTTGTTACAGGTTATAGATGTGCAGTCATGCAAAACACTTCCCAAGTAGTCCTGTTGTGAAAAACTAAGTATATTTCCCTTCATCCTATCCTACCCCCATTTATTCTGTTCTCTCTTTTGACCCTGTCCCTCCTTAGAAGTGTTTGCTTTTGATTATCCCCTCCCCCAATCTGCCCTCCCCTCTATCAACCCCCTGCTCTCTTGTTCCTTCCCCCCTTATTTTCCTGTAGGGTAAGATAGATTTTCTCTAGGACTTTTTCACTGACTCTGTTATGGCCATATTTAGACTAAGAAAGCCTCTAACCCATGCCTTGTGCTTAGAAAAGGAAACCAAAAGACAGCAAGTAGTACAGAAGTTTAAGCCTTAAGAAGTTTTAGACCTTCTGGGGAAGCACATACTCTCCAAGTTCTTCTTCTGTATAACATCATTAATTCCCCCATTCCCAAGTCACAGGTTTGCTTTATGCCACTTGAGATATCATAAGGTTACAAGTGAAAGAAGAAGAAAAGAGGAGGCAAGGAGACTGAGAGAAAGGGGGATAGAATAAGATAGAGAAAGGAGAGAGAAAGAAAAAGAGGGGAGAAAAAGAAAGGTGGGAGGGAGGAGGGAATTAGAGAGGCAGGAAGAGATGGCAGGAACAAAAATGTGTGGGTGTCACAGATCCATTACAGAGTGAGGTAGCTTCTCTGACAAAGGTAAAATTCCCTGAGTCTGAATCTTAGACAACTGAATAAGTGTCTGTGTTCTTCAGGCAGGGCACTGTTTGGCTTGCTGTAATCCATGAGAAGGTGCCCTTCAGATATCACCACACCGTAACACTCCATATTGTAAAGTTGATTGTAGAAGTTTTCAGACTGACCAGGGACTCCTCATCAATCAATCAACAAGTATTTATTAGTATATATGTGTCATACCCTGGGCATATAAAGAAACAAATGGAATAGTGGCTCCCCCAAAGGAGTTTACTTTCCAATGGAGGAGTATGTATTTTCAAGAAAAATCACTAGCATGGCTAATCTAGCATCTCTGACTGAAGCCAGCACCTAGAACAGTGCCTGGCCCATAATGGCAATGAATAATCATTCATTAAAATGAATGTATTGAACTTGATTGTCACATGGTCCATCCGATCAACTCCAGACAATTGATTACTTAAGATGCCCCATAAGTTTTTCACTGATATCCCTCAGGACTGATTCTATAATATTCTAAGACTACATTTATTAGCTACTAAAATTAGAACTAGACTCTGTAGAAACACTTTGACTTTCAAAAACTTTGCAGAATCAGGATGACTATTACCATATTCTATTGCTGTGGGATGACCATTATTTATGGCTTTTGTCTACTTTGCACAATATAAACTTCTCTCAGATATAGTCTGATATGTTGATGTAATTCAGTTTTTGGTATGGAAGATCAGGTTTAAGAAATTCTCCTGATGACATTGTGTTAGTGTGTCTGATGAAGACTAAATTGAAACAAAACTTTTAAATATCCAAGAAGTGTAAATCAAATACATTTTTGCATGATGGCAATTTTTAGATTGTTAAAAAAAACTATTGGGATATTGAACAGAACACTGATCTGGTCATTATATGACCTGGTTCCAACTATTAATTCATTGTCTTCTTATTTTATATGAGTTTAATAAGTCATTAAAATCCTTTCAACTTCTACTTCCTCATCTATAAAATGGGAATAATTGTTCCTTCCCTGAATACTTCAGTGAGACATTGTGAGTAGCAATTCAAATGTAAATGTATGCCATAACTGTTATGTGCTTATGCTAATTTAAGTTATCAACATCTCAATGACTATTTTTATAGCTGTTATCAAGAATAGGATATTTGTTATTAACTAAATAATATAAAATATCTTTATGAATTCAAGACAGAATGATAGAGTGAGTAGAAGATCAACTTTGGAAGTAAAAAAACCTGAGTTCAAGTCTTTTTTCTGACATGTATTAGCTGTAAACTCCCTAAAGAAAGAGGCTGTTTGATTTTGATTTTCATATTCCCATTCACTAAGAATATACCTAGAAGATGGAAGGCACTTAATAAGTGCTAACTGAATGAATTAAATGTAATTTAATGAAATAAAGTAAATGAGTGAAAGTGACCCTAGGCAAGTCACTTGACCTGCTGGTGCTCCCAGGGAACTCTCTAATACCATATGACAGATGACTTACAAGTAGGCAATGAAAGAATGAGTTTTCACACTGGGAGTTCCCTACATTCACAGTTGATTAATTCACAGTTCTGCTTCAGGTACCCTCCACCCCTTCTCAAAAATGAATTAAGAATTCATTTTGAACTCATATCAAACTTAGAATTTACAACCTTTAGAACCAAACTCATATTGAACTTAGAATTTACACTGCTGTATTCATGTTAATCACAGAAGCAATACTCATTATTTAATCCATTGCAAATGACAGGTGAAACCTAGGTCAAGAGAAGATAATGCAATTTAATGAAAATTATAACACATTTTCTTCATCAGATCCCTATAGCTAAAATAAGGCTAATTCTCCACTTTTCTTTCTATCAAGTACCCTTAACAGCTTGAAGCAGTTTGTCAGCAACAGAAGTAAGCATATATGAGCAAAAACATCTTAACTGAATTGTTTTTCACTATTCAAACAAAGGGTTTCAAAGAATGTTTCTTTCTAGTATTTACAATCAGTACTCAGAGATGTACTCTACAGGAACACAATTTATTAAATGTACTATCAATGGACCAAAATAATAATCAAAACAACAATCTACACTGCTTGAATTGCTGCTCTTAGATTTATCCCCTACACATTCATAGACAGACTGATATCTAAGAGTCATAAAATATTCTCCGAGAGTGAACTTTTCCCAATGATAAGTACCTTTCAAGTGTACCCAGATCCTTTTACTGTCCTCAAGGAGGGAATCTTCCAAAGAGTACTCTGAATAGGTAACTCATCTTTTATGGGTGAAAACTATATCACAGATTCAAAGAGGAAGACATCTAGGCTCCTCTCTTTCTCAACCAGGGAATGTTTAGCTTTCAGGGAAAGTTTAGCTCTTCTGAAATGTATGTTAAAAGACACTGGTAAGATGTTAATTCCACAGTCTGCTAAGGGAACTCCATCACTCGGCATAACAACCCCCACTGTTAGGAAAATGTTCAAATTTCCTAACAAACATAAATAAGCACATATAAGCAAATTTCTTTGTGTTGCTGTTTAAGACACTTGCCTCAGCAAAAACCGAGAATTGTCTATTAATTCACAAGATATTTATTGAGTGCCTACTATATACAAAGTAATTGCTAGGTACCATAGGAGTTATAAAGTCATGTATTTTCCCTGCCCATTAGCTCATTATCAATTTTTCTCTGATAATCTTTATAAATGCATCATTAACATTGATATTTTGGTATCTATAGAATACATCATTTTCAGATTCTTCAGACTGAGGAAAAACACAAGGAAAAGGAAAATGCATTTTGTTTTTAATAAGAAAAATAAAATCAACTTCCTGTATATTCGTCAACCAATTTAGTCAACCAAAGAGAGCAATTACTATGAATGATGTCCTCTGATTGGATTGTTATTGGGAACCTAGACACAGCTCTAAATCACTATCATCATCATTAATGAATATTTATTGGGTACTCACAAGTTGCTAAGCACTGTACAGTTTTGCAGAGCCATCAAGTGTGGGGGTATAGGCTGTTTATGAGTCTATTCCAGCACAACTAACTCTGACTGTTCAGCAGTCTTATAGCTCATGATAAACATTTCACAAAAAAAATACAATTTATGATCCTCAGCAAAAGATATGAAGTATAGATCACTGTATGGTCAGTGAGTTGAGTCCTAGCCCACACCCTTTATCTCTGTTAACTACAGAAACTGGATAAAAATCATTTCAATTCTTAATATTTTAGTTGTCTTACTGAAAAGATTAATGAGTAGCTAATTTTACCCATTAGCCTCATAGGAATATTTTGTTAATTGGTTAACCATATAATAGTTTCACTGAAAGAGCATGACCATACTTGGATATGAAAATTTCATCAGAGTTATTTTTATGGGGCCTCGAGTGCAAAAGCCAAAAAAAGCAACTCACTTTTCATGGAAAATGATGGTACAATTTGGAAAGGCATATGGTTCAGTATATAAGAGGCAAAATAGGGTTATGCATAGAAAGTTAATCTTTTAGTCAAAAAGCCATGAGTTCAAGTCCTGTCTGACATATACTACTTATGTGAGTATAACTTATCTTTTCAGTACCCCAGACAACTCTGGAAAAGTATAAATTATATATGTTAAGTGATCAGTATTAGCAAAAGGAGGAAACACCAGGTTTGTCCAAACTGATGAGATCATACCACCAGATCACAGAATTCACCAGATTAACCGAAAATAATAATAAAAGCATGGAGTCAGTAGGACCTGAGTTCAAATCTGGCCTCAGACACTTGACACTTGCTAGCTGTGTAACCCTGGACAAGTCACTTAACCCCAATTGCCTCACCAAAAAGCAGTACTAATAATAATAATAATAATGATAAGAAGAAGAAGAAGAAGAAGAAGAAGAAGAAGAAAAGCAGTCACATATCATAGTGAACAGAGTGCTAGATTTAGAATCAAGAAAGTCTTAGTAGCTACATGATACCTACTAAGTCACCTAAACTCTATATACCTCAAATAACTCCCTCAGAGTTCCCAAACTTAGATTCCCTCACCCTGACATTATAGATTTTTATGTATTTACATAATTTTGCTTGGATGTTCATATACATATATCCTGTACTCCTCCATAATATACACGTATGTATGTATGTGTGTATGTATGTACACATGTATGTGTCTAAGTGTCTTTGTTGTATTAATTGTGGAAATTGAACGTGAACCAAAGTAGCAAAGGCAGGATGGTGGTGGAATGAAATGCTATATCCAGAGTCCAACCGCCTTTGTTTGAATTTGGGCTTTGCTATGTACTTCCTCTGTGAGTTGAGTGGCATAAGCCACTTAATTGCTCTGCATTTCTAGTTCCTCATCTCTGAAAAGGAAGAAGTTTCTATGTTGTTAAATATAATATTTACTATTAAAAATAAGCTATGTGCATCAGAAATTCAGTTTCATCTGTGATTCTCTTTCTGTTCTTCGTACTTAGAAATGTTTCTGGAAATATTCACATTTATTGATGTTTGTAAAAGTTCAGAATTAAAATAAAAATTAAATCAAAAGAAACTAACTTTAGAAAAAAAGGAAGTTGAAGTAGATTTTTTCTAAGGGCATGCCAGTTCTAAATCAATGATAAAGAGGATTCCAACTTAAAATGCATGGCATCTTGAACAAAAATTTAAAACCCACCTTTAATATTAAGGCATAGGTTGAGGCTAATTTGAAAAGATGAATTAATTGACTGATGAATTAATGACTAACAATATGTTTTTTTAATTCATAAACTGCTTACATGAAGGAGAATTTATTGATCAAAGTCACAATGAAAAATTTTGCAACCATTTTAAGCTGAGGCATTGTACCACATATGTAATTCACCAGATTAACAAACAACTCAAAAATAACCTGTGCCAATACCATTTAAAAAAACAAAACTCAGCAAGGACAACACTAGAAAAAAAACACCATTATTATTGGTTTAATTGCTGGTCTTCTTGTTATTCCTCAAAATTGATAATTGTGCATCTGAATAGGCTATACCCCTGGTATACCATTGCCTTCTCATCTCTACCCTAATCATTCCTTCCTTTAAGACAGTTCATGAGATACCTTCTCTAGGAAGACTTTTCCTGATTTCCCTAGATTTAAGTATTTAGATGCTATCTATGTTTTATGGATCTCCCCTCCCACATTGGAATGTAAGTTCCTTGAGGACAAGAACTGTTTTTTAAACTTGTTTTTCACATATTCATAGCACCTAACATAGCATCTTCAGTGTAGTAGAAACATTTGTTGAATTCAATTGGATTTAATATTGGTAATTTGCTGTAGAAACAAATTTTTTTGTCATTGCTTTTACCATGCACATTTAGTTACATAGGTGATTTTTAAGTAAAAGCAAAGCTGTAAGTCATAACATTCTGTTTGTTCCGGATTTCTTCCCCCATGAGTTCAGGGTGAGTCAAATTTGGCACAAATCTGGTAATAGAGAAACACGTATGATTACATTCACATCTGGAATTTTTAAAGTCCCTTTTGATAGTCAGACTTCCCTGAATTTTATTTTGGTTATCCACAACAAGAATCTGATTTATATCTGACAATCTTTCAATCTCAATGTCTTCAGGTCTTCAGTGACCAAAATAAAATAGTGTCAAAAAACCACCAAGAACATGGCTCTTGCAGCTTGGATGACATAGACAGCATTATGTACTTCTTTTCTTCAGTCATGGAACAATAGCACTTGGAGCAATAAGGATAATTAGAGCAGATTCTATCTAATACATACATTTTAGATATTAGGATATTGAGACCTAGAGAGATTGAGAGAATTGTCTGAGGTGACACGGCTTCTGGTGTCATGCCTAGAGCTATAACGTAAGAATCTTTTATCCTATTCAAGAATATCTTGAAACAATTTTGATAATAAAAGGAAACCTCATGGCACAGTGGATAGAGCTCTGGATCTGCAGTCAGGAAGATCTGAATCCAAATACAACCTCAGAGATTTCCAGGCAGTATGACCCTGGGCAAGTCATTTAATGTATATTTGCCTTGGATTCTTTGTCTGTAATATGAGTATAATATTAACACCTACTTCTTAGGGCCATTATGAGGATAAAATAAGATACTATTTGTAAATCACTTATAAGCACCCTTCTTGTGCTGATCAACATAAGGCATATGTTTAAGTATCACCTTAATGAATTAATTATTCCTTTAAATGAGATAATGTAACATAAAATGCTTTGCAAACTTTAAAAGCATTATGTGTATTTCATCTCATATTAGTAGTAACTACTTAATCTTCACTTTTTTGCAATTCAACAAAGAATATAGATGATTACCCACTGACATAAATCAATAAACTTGGAAGTGAAGATGCCAAAGAACTTGTTCTTTGCATGTCAGTGACTGAACTGGGAATGTCAAATACATCTCCACTTTCTCCAGTTCTCAATCTAATTGGCCTTCCTCCCCTCCTCCCCCCATTGCTATGTATAAACTAGGGCCTAAGCACTGGAGTGCTAGGTGACAATGAAACGCAGGCTCAGTTACATTAACTAGGCATGAAAAAGTTGCCATTTAAAAAAAATCTTCTCTTCCATCTGCTGTATTTTAAAAACAATTTATCATAAAACCAACCTCACTCTGTCATTTTAAAGTTCTGGGAGATTTACACAGATGTAGAGATGAGAGGTCCCAGTTTATAAGGCACCTCAGCCAGAAATATTGCTGACACTCCAAAAACTGCAATTCCAAATCAATATGAAATTGCCCTCCAGATGCATTGAGAGGAACAAAGCACTCAGGATGGGAGGCTCTCCACATGGGTGAAACTTGGTGAACATTTTGAGATATGAATGAAGTAGAAGAACAACACAACCACTGACTGTCCAAAGGTCAATTGTGACCACATTGCCCACCTTGTCATATTTTATCCTTCCAAAGACATAGAAAAAAATGTCATTTTAATATGGCATATAGAACCAGAGGAAGGAAAGTATATGTGGATAGAACATGTATCTTTTTTAATTCACACATATGGACATAGGCACACCCCCATATCCCCCAAATACACACACAAAAAAGATTCGGATACCAAGTGCCCAGTTTCAAAACAGCAGCAGAAAATATACCCTCAGTTTCCATAAAATCTTACTGAGTCAGTAATGGAAGCAGCAACCAGTGAGTGAGTTCAGCAGTAAAAAAAAAAATCATCTCCTTTTAAGTCTCCTTGAGACTCAGCATACAGCACACTGCATTTATCCATAGCAATCAACTGTGATACGAGAAATCCCTGTAAGCAAAGAAATAGCTGCAAGGCAGTGGATAACACTGTAGGAGTAGAAGGTCAGAGCAGCTTTGGAGAAGGACTGCATGTGTGGGGAGGAAAAGTTTGAATTCCATTTAACTAATTTTTAACATCTGAGGTCAATTAGTAACCACACTAAGTTGCTTTACTTAGCTTTGCACCAAATGATTGTGTAGAGAAATAAACCACATTTAATATTTCTAGGTAGCAGGTAATATACATTTAACTCTATTGCATTTGATAGGCTGATCACTGATGTGATTATTTTTAAGAAATAAAATGTTTTTGTTGGCTCTAATTTATATCTGGTATACCACTGGGTACACTGATGATGGAGAATATATATATGTATATGTATATGTATATATATATATGTATGTGTGTGTGTATATATATATATCAATTGATCAATTATGTGTATATCAAACAATATTTATCTGCTAAACACCATGTTAGGTACTGAGGATACAAAATTAAACATGAAATTGTCCCTGCCTTCAAGGAGCTTATACTTTATTATAGAGATGACACATCCACATATGAGAGTATATGTAGACGAGGAAAGGGATAAGAACTGGAACTTTGATTTCTCCTAAGAATTCTCTGTCTACCAGTGTAGGCCTGAACCTTCTCTGCAACTGGTATTCTTAGACATGCCTCTAGCACTGAAAGGTGAAATGACTTACTTGGAGTCACACAGCTGGTGTGTGTTGGAGGTGGGATTTGAAACCGGGGTTTATTGGGTCTAAGTACAGCTCTCTAACAATTAAGGTTATGCCTTTGAGGTATATTTCGAATGTGCACAAAACAAATATAAGAAAGTTTTTGGAGAAAGGGTGGTGGCAACTGGGATGAAGGAAAGCTTCATGTAGAACTTTACACTTGAACTGTATTTTGAATAAGGCAAGGGATTCTAGGAGGCAGAAAGGAGGAGTTATTATTATCATCAGTGATGAAGATGACAATAATGAGCAGAAGCAGCAGGGTGGCATAATGAAGACTCAGTCTTTGAGTCAGGGTGACCTATTTTTGAGTTTCACCTCCGACCCATACTAGTTGTATGAATTCGGGCAAGTCACTTAACCTTGCAATTTAACCTAGGCAACTCTCGATGATTCTAACTTGTAGAGCAGTTGCAAACCTACACTGGTAGATGGGATTTCCTCATCAAGGAATACTTTTTACCCATGAAATAACAGGGTGTGTCATTAATACATACATACATACTTATACATATATATGTACATACAAAAACAGGTATGTATTTGTATAAACAATAATATATTATGATTTATTCCACCTAGATTATTTATGATTCTCCTTGGTTCTAGAACATCTATAGACTTAGATGGCATTGAGTTAATGTTAAATTATTATTTCTTACATTAGTGTATAAATATATTCGTGGAGGATATAAGCCATGTGTGGGGCCAGGGATGCCAAATCTTGAGGTTACTAGGAAAAATAATGGATGACAACATGAACCAAAACAGAAGACTGATCCATGTAAACCCACAGCCGGACTTAGATTCATTTGAGCTCCTTGTGTTCTCTCCTCAATCTGAATTTTCATTTCCTTGAGGGAAGGACTCATGTGACTTCTGTAGGTGACTTTTCATACATTATCTTCCCATCCTATCTGGGAAGTACCTGGTTTGGTCCTAAGTTTTTTTCTTTATTTCAGATATTTAATTTTTAACACTACAATAATCTGGACACTTTCACCAAATGGTAAGATTACAAGGCATTTTTGTGGTTTGGGAGTCTCTTTTCTACTGATCATCTCAGTGTGGATTATAACTTCATCAGAAGAGTCCCCTTGTGGTATGAAAAAAATACAAATGTATTTTTCTGGTAAAAAAATTTCAACAGGATGGAGCTTAGAACTATTGATACACATGAAGTTTGCATATTATCTGCATATTTATGCTATTCAAGTCCTCCTCTTTTCTAACTGTACAAAGAATGACATAGCTGTGTATATTGTGTGCCATGTGTTGGCATAGTATCTGCTGCCCACTTGGAAGAACTTATGAAGAGTTTAAAGTTCCTTTTGATCAACCACATGTCATCTGGAAATGAGCAGTCCTATTTTACTAATAGGGCAGTGAGGTGGCACAGTGGATAGAATGTCAAACCTAGAATCAGGAGGAACAGAGTTCAAATCTGCCCTCAGACTCTTACTAGCTATGTGAACTTGGGCAAGTTACTTAACCCTGTTTGTCTCAGTTTTCTAATATGAATGAGCTGGAGAAGGAAATGGCGAACCAATCCAATATCTTTGCCAAGAAAATTCCGAACGGGGTCACAGAGTCAGACATGACTAACTGACTAAACAACAACAAAATTTTATTTATAGGGATGCCCTGTAACAGAAACTTTAAGTTGTTTGACACTACAGTCACTACATTCCATTACCCACACTTTGTCTCACTACATGCTGACTCCTCCATTGAACAGGCATTGTAAACCCTTAGAAAACACAGTTACAATAACTACCACACATGCACAAAAAAAAAGGAAAACTATGAAGTTTTGCCTGAATGTTATTGGGTCAATAAAGTGTTAAGGAAGTTTGTCTTCAATGATCATTTCAAAGTTGTCTGTTTCTGACAAACATGTACTATTTTCATGTTCTGTGATCATGAGCCTTTCACAAAGACTTTAATTATCCTAGAAGAACTGTTTAAATAAGCATTGCTAGAAAGTCTAAAAATCTAAGATTAAAATGGGAAAGGGTATCAGAAATGGTTCACTGGGTATGTTCAAATTATTGTATAATTATCTGATCTGTTATATATACTTTGTAAAAAATCTTTTACTGAATTACTCCAGTTTTCTGAATGTAATTGGCCTTGAACTTTCCACTTTAATGAAACTCTACATAAGAAAAATTGCTACATTAAAAAAGTATTTTCAAGAACAGTATGTTCAACTAATAAGTCTCTGTTTTCTTTTCTGAGTGTGTGATTACTTCCACCACTAGTGAAGGCACAGGTCTTTTCTTTTGTGTACCTTAAATCTGTGTGGAATTGGAACATGATTTACAGCAGATGACCCTGTAGCATATAAAAATAATTTACTGTGCTGTGTATCTTGGGCCCTTTAAATCAATAAAGGAACCATAGAGACATCTCAATTAAACAAGTGCTGGCATGGTAAGATCTGCCCTTGCCTTGCCTATATTCTCAAAATGACAACTATTCTGAAGAAATGCTTGGTTTGAAGTTACATAAAAATGCCCACATTATTTTAAGTTGCTGACATAACATGATAGTTCCCATCAAACTCAGTGAAAAATAGAACATGGCCTTGTATAAGTAATGGCCTGGGAGGGCTTAGACACACATTTGTTAAAGTATTGATCTCTGCATTTCTATAACACCTCTCATTACCTTGGGTATACCAGGTGTTTTGACAGCATGTTAAATGACCATACTGAGCATCATGACATAAACTAAACCTTCTAGTCCTGTGTATTCCAATCACTCCCTGAACCAAGTTAACTAAGGGTACAGATTTTTGATCTAAATGAAGCCAAGGCCAGATAGTCTAACCCTGATCTTAGCTTCTTCTTGTACTGAATGTAAGGGACTTTAGCCATTCTGGAATAATGCAGCTCATCTTCCACTTCCAGAAAAGAATAGCATGGCTCTGTCAATTTACAGTTACCTTGTAAGGCATTCAAAATAGCTCCTCATACATTGTCATTAGAAATACTCTCAAGAGGAAGAATGAAACAGGTTGTCATTTTCCTGACTTTACAGGTGGTAAAGAGGAGACATGGAAGAGTCAGTAGTCTGTCTAAGGTAACACAAAAGGCGAACAAAGACTCAAACTCAAATTTATTAAATCACAGGAAAGTTTGCACTCTCTTTTTAAGATAAGAAATACAAGCAGTATATTATAGGATAAAGAATACAGGATTTAGAGAGAGAAGTCTGAAGTTCAGATCCTTTTTCTAATGTGTTTGATTTTTTATATGGCACTTTACCTTTCTGGGACTTTTATTTGTCCATAGATAAAATGAACACGTTAGAGGTATTATGGCATAGTGAATACAGCATTGGACATGTAGTCAGAAAGACCTCAGTTTGAATCCTATCTCGGACATTTACTAGATGTGTTACCAGGACAAATCACCCAATTTCTCTGAGCCTTAGTTTCCTTATGTTTAAAACTGCTAAGATCCCTTCCATCTCTAATTCTATGATCTTTATAAGAGGGTTGCTACAATGGATGCAATATACTAGACCTTTCCCCCATGCAAGTTTTTTTTTTTTCCTTAAAGGGTATCAAAATCATCCCTAAGACCTTGTTTTCCTTATCCAACTTTTTTCCCCAAAAAGTATTGAAATCATCCATAAGACTTTGTTGGATCAAGGACTAAAGGCTCCAGGTATTGACTTCCTTTCCTGGTTGCCTGAGTAGAAATAGACAAAAGAAGTTCTTCTCTCTCTCTCACTCAACAGTAGGAGAGCTTCAATTCTTTCCCTTGTTGTGATTCAATAAATCTCCTTTTGTTAACTGCTAAATTACCTACAAATGTCTCATTTTATAACAATATCAATTCTAATCTACCAGTCACACCCATCCCAAAATAGCTTAGACAATCTCTAAGGTCCCTTCCATCTCTAATCCTATGATTCTCTTCACTCCATGATTTTAATCTTGTCCTCTCCCAGTCATGTATAATGAAGGATTGGAAGCCTTTGACGACAAGAGAATGAAATGCAAAACATAGTTGAATATTCAAGACTCTTTCAAATTAGTGTTATCTCTTATAAAGAGGGCAACTCTATGATTTTGTTTCCTTCTCCTACAGAAATTAGCCTTTTATGCTTTGAATAATGTAACTTCTAAAATGACAGGACCTATTCTTTCCCACCTTGTCTGAAAGTATTAGCAGTCTAGACTGTGATATCATGCCCAAATTGTTATCTTCACACATACAATGGCATAAAGTCTTGTAGAATTTGCAGATTGTTTAAACGAAAAGCATCAAATGAAGCAAAATCAATCAGCATCAATGAGGTACCAGGCTCCATATTTGAGTTATAACTTAAGGCCTAAGTCAAACACAACTGAATGATACCAGAAGGATGACCCTAAGCAGCCAAAGCACAAAGGGGTAGGTAACAAAAAGATCTGCCCTGGCACGCAATGATCTCAAATGAAATGAGATTATATAACAATATATGCAGATATAAACTTGTAACTCAAATGACCCATTTCACTGGGAACAAATAATGCTTCTTCCCTTCTCCCTCAAATTAGTCACCTCACAGACCAGACGCCTTGTGAAATGATCTATCCAGATTGCTCATGAAGTATACCTTGAAAACTGCTGTTGCAGGCCACGCATTTGAACTCTGCTTCGCTCAGACTCCAATGTCACCTCCCGTAACCGTTTTTCACTTTGAATTCTTAAGTTTCTCTCTTCCTCCAATTCATGTATCAGCTTCTCATGCTGGAATGGCACAAAACAAAGGTTTTTAGATGATGAAGAATTTCTTGAGGCATATGGTAAGGTGAAACAATACACAAGTCACTGAACAACAATCACACATTAGATGTATCAATGATTAAAGTAACATTTGTTAATGGTTTAGAACTGTATGACTTTTAGATCCTTCTAGAAGTGAATCTAGATGGACAGATTCTGCTCTGGCAGTATCCCATAAAATATGAAAAGAACTTCCACTTAATTTAGCCTATGAAGGATTCATTGAATCACATGGACAAGTATTACAGAGGATAAGTACATTCATTGATGTGTTATGATGTGTACCAGGGGAGGGAGCACTGAACCAAATGTTTGAGAACATGAAAAAGTGTTGAGTCAGCAAAAATACTATAAACTAAAATCTGTAGAGCAAAATTTGCCAACGATTCCATAATATTGATACACGGATTAGCATGAAAGATTATTGGCAAAAAAATCATTGAACATGCTCAAGACCTCTTATACTAGCTCAGCATTTCTACTTTTAAAAAGGAAGATTATTCATTATTACATATGAGCCAGTTAATTCAGCTGGCTAGTCTACAATGCTAATGAGGTATGAGTCCTAGATTAAATCTTTCTAAGGTCCATTAAGGTTAATACAGAGAAAATAATGAATTACATAACCACACATTATACAAGTAAGTCTAGTTTTCTGTCTCATCCTGCAGAAAGTGCCAGGGGTTACAAGAAGGATTAGGAAAAGCATGAATGATTCAGCCGTATATTTGTACATTAAAAAAAAACAGCATACTGTTTTTTTTTTCTGTTTTGAATGGTGAGTTAGTAATGTCACTTTCCTTTATGAAGGGCAGTGAATTGCTATCATCTTGAGTTTTAGTAAGTGAAACAGTCCTATTTCCCATTATATACAGCAAAGATGTAACACCTAACTATGATGAGCTGACATTTGAAATGTCAGAGAAAAAAGAAAACATAAAGGTCAGAAAACTAGTAGTCTATACATTCAGTTAGCAATGATGGGGCAACTCATATCAAGTAGATTCACAGATTCCCAGGATGCCAGGTCAACAGGCAAATTCTCTTCCCTCTACATCCTGGAGAAATTCTCTCCTAAGAGCCAACTAAGTATTGCCAGAATATCTTGATTATAGGAAGAACATTGGGCTTAGAGTCAAAAGTCTTATTTCTGATATTGGTTGTGTGACCTTAGGTAATTTGCTTAATCTATCTATGCCTCAGTTTCTTCATCTGTAAAAAAGAAGATACTATCTGCACTATCACATAAGATTATTGTCAAAAAAGGCATTTGAAGACCTTAAATCACTATACATCATGTCCCAAAAGATTTAGTATAGTTTTAAGTTACTAAAGCATATGAGAAGGCTATTAAAACTTGAAATAGCACTGACTTTTGTAATACCCTGTATATTGTTATTGTTTTCTAAGATGACCCCCTGCGTTTTGAACATGACACTCAGGCATTCCCACTGATGCTTCTTGGTCACAGCATTCCTCCTGTTTGGCATACCCTCTCTTATCCATATCCTTCAAGAATCAGTACAAATTCTCCTTTCATGAGTCCTCCCTTATATCACAGCTGAAAGGGATTTCTCTTTCCTCTGTACTCTACTAACACTTCCTGTTTATAATACACTTCAGTGACACCTAATTTAGCTTAAGCATCTTTTTTTTTTAAAGTTTATGTCTTAGATTGCAAGTTTTTGACACCCAATGTTTCATACTTCCTTCTATCACTTAGGCTATTCTGCACAGGGTCTTTTATATAGTGGATGTTCAAAATACATTTGTGGGTCTGACTCAATTCTGGGGATAATCATTCCCTAACCCTGACTTCCCACCCACACCCTCATCCTTCAAATACAGCAGCATTTTTTCACACTCACTACTTCCATCACAAATAGAGTAAGGGGATCACATTTACATCCTGTTATTTATGAGCTTTGGTTTAATAAAAAGTTTGGAAAAGAAAGTTGTAAAAAAGAAAGATGGAAACTTTAAGAAATCTAATAGCTAATATGGGAATTTCAATTTTCAGTGCTGCACTGGTCCATTCCCATTAGTATAGATTATGAAGTCTTTGGTACACACACAGACTTAATCAATGGCATTTGGTAATGAATATCAGTGGCCTTTATATGGCTATAGTGGAACAAGTGCAAAAAGCAGGTAATCAACCAAGTCAAATACAAATCTCATGAATGACGGAGAACCTGGCACAGGAAGTAGTATCGACATTTCTTTTGATAGTAAAAGATAACATATAGATCTACTCAGTAAGTACAAAGACACTTCCTTGCAACCTGATTCAAATTTTAAATTACTAATACACTTCCATAAGAAAGTACTTTCTGTTCAGTAATTTAATGATAATTAAAAATACACAGATATTGTAAACAAACTACATCAGGGCACATTGAGGATTATAGAAGTTGTTGAATTCATAAGGGCCAAGGTTATTTACTAAAACAGATTCCCTGAAAATTTTAGCACAGTTGCCGTCATCATTACAATTTGCTGATAATCCATGCAATCACCTACTCTTTCCTTCCATCCTCTAAGTTTTTTTATTCAAAATATAAGCCATGACTTAAAACCCCAAGTGAAGTACTAATTGCTTCACCCAAATGGTGCTAGCCAGCATTGAATAATTGCAATGACTGTTTTTGTTCTTAGGGAACAGATGGTAAAACACATTTCCCTACACTTAGTAGACAGGGCGACTGTGTATACATAATGTCATCTATACTGTTAGACATTGTCAATTTGTTTAAATGCTTTTCTTTGCTAATATTTAGAATTGGAAGGGGTAGTGTGTCGAAAAATTTCTTGTGTTAGAAAGCAAAAAGTATCAGTCAATCAGCAATGATTAAGGCATTTAATACATGCCAGAGAACTTACTGGGTGCTGTAGAGTCAAAGAACGCAGAGAAAGGGTCCTTACCCTAGAATCTTAGATGCCAGTTGGAGACACAACAAGAGCATACATGGGTATATACAAAAACTTTACAAAACACATGTAGCAATAAAACTTTCTTAAACATGGTGTTTGCAGGAGTCATAGCATGATATTAAATTATCTTCCCTATCTCATCTAGAATGTGATGAGAGAGAGAAAATACATACATATATATATATATATTTGAGTATTGATGTATTGTATTAGTGTATAACCATAATGTTTTAAAGAGAAAAGTAAAACTTATCATAGAGACCTGGGTTGCACATTTCAAAATGGTATATTCCTTTCATGATTTCTCAGTAGGTAGAAGCGTTGGGCTAGAAGAGATATTCAGGAGTCGTCTAGTATAGCCTTAAAATGATTCATTTAAATACCACATCTACAATATCCCCACTAAACTTGGCAAGATAACAACTAATTATTCTGCTTCATTTGTCTTCCTCCTTTGGGATTCCTATATCACTAGGCTATATGTATTGACAGTGTCCTATGGGCTATTTCAATGAGGTAACAGGAAAGTAATGTTTGCAGGAAGAACTCATCATAATCTTAAGGTTAATTTGGATTAACTTTCTAAGCATTTACTTCCACTTTGGATTACAAACGCTTGTTTGAGGTGTTTTCTGGTCAAAAGCCCTCTATCATTGGATATTTCCTATTCTATGTTGGTGTTAAAAAAATAAATATTTTACTGATGCCTTTTGCTTAGTGTCAGTAAATTCACAGTACTCATTTTCATGCCAAAGTCACTTTCCTTAAGTGAAGATCTGACCATTTTATTATCATATTCAACTAACTCCTATAACTTCCCATTGTCTCTAGGATAAAATATAAACTACTTTATTTTGCTCTGCAAAGACCTACACAGTCTGGCCTTAACCTATTTTTTCCAGCCTCATTGGATGTTACTTTCTTCTCAATACTTGAAATCTAACCAAACTAGCCTTTTCTTTGTTCCTCACATGAAATATTCCAATTCCCATCCCTGTCTCTTTGTATTGGCTGATCCATATCTCTAGAACACATTCATTCTTATTTCTGCCTCACTAAATCCCTCTTTTCCTTTAAGATTCTGCTCAGGAACCATGTTCTGCACGAACACTAAACTGCTAGGACCTTCCTTCAAAACTTCCTTTTAAAAAAACAAACAACTTTCTATATATTTATATTTCTTAACTATACATTTATTCTTAGTAATCAGTAAATAAGCATTCATTAAGTGTTTACTATAAACTAAGCACTATGCTAAGAATTAGAGATACAAAGAAAAGCAAAAGACAAGTCACTCCTAACAAGGAGCTGCCAATATAATGGGGGAGACAAGGCACAAACAAACTATTCAGGGAATAAATTGGAAATAATCAACAGAAGGATGTAGAGTTAAGAGGAATGGATGGGAATGTGTATACATACATATATATGTATATAGAACCTTTTTGATTTAGTAAATAATCAACAAAAATATTTGACACACCCATATTTGCATGTTTATTTATAAAGTACATACATGTAATATTTTTCTTTTAAATAGTATTTTATTTTTTTCCAATTCCACAAAAAGACAATTTTTAACATTCATATTTTTATAAAATTTTGAGTTCCAAATTTTCTCCCTCCTCCCTAAGATGGTAAGCAATTTAATATAGTTCGTATATGTGCAATTTACATGTAATGTTCTATAACAATTATATATCATAAAGCTTAATATAATTTTTAATGAGATAAAGATGAAATAATATTTGCTTCTTCTATCAACAAGGAATCAAGAGCGTTTATTGAATAAGAGAGGGATGTAGTCAGACTGGGCTTCAGGAAAATTATAGTAGCAGCTGTGTGGAGAATGGATCAGAAAGAAGAAAATTCTGAGGAAGGGGGCTCAATTAGAAAGCTATTTCAACAGTCCATGTGAAAGATTATGAGGACCTGAACTAGGATAGTGGCTGCATGAGTAGTAAGAGACAGGGAGAGCAAGGGGATACATGTAGAGGCAGAAATAAATGGAGTCAATTGATTGGATATGTAGGATAAGACAGAATGAGAAGTAAGTAAAGGTGACATGGAAGTTGTGAACATGCATGACTAGAACAATGGTGGTGCTTCAACAGTAATGGGAAACTCCATCCATGCATGTTCATCTTGTTCTACTCTGTCCTATTTAAAAAGAAAACAAGTCAGGCAGGGCTCTTTCTAACTGGATACAGATTCAAAGAGTGGAACTCTATAAACAAATAAACAAAAAATCTGAATGGAAGAGAAACCTTCCAAGATGTTGCTGTGTGTATTCAGTAATAATTAGGTTGCTACTTAGAAATATAAACATTTATGTTTAACCACTCTTTGTCTATTGACTGCTTCCAAACTGCCTACAAACAATTCCATGTTTCCTCCCTCATCTAAAACCTCTCACTCGGCCTGTCCATTCCTGTTATCTACCACTCCATACTACTCCTATCTTTTGTCATTAAACTCTTTGAAAAGGTCATATACAACCAAGGTTTCCATTTTATTTCCTTTCACTAATTCTTAATTCTCTATGGTGGGGCTTCTGACCTCATCATTTGACCAAAACTGATTTCTCCAACATTATTAACAATTTCTAAATTGCCAGAGCTAATTACCTTTCTCAATCTCCCTCCTTCCAGACCTGCAGCCTTTGGTATTGATGATCACCTTCTTTTTATTGATAATCTCCTCTCTAGGTCTTCATGGCACTAGTCTTTCCTGGATATCCTCCTAACTCTCTGATTGCTCCTTCTCAGTTGCCTTTGCTAGAGCTTCATGTCCTAACTGCTAACCCTGGGTGTCTCCTAGGGCTCTATTCTAAGTCCTCTTATCATCTCCCTTCATGCTATTTATTTAGTGATCTCATCAGCTCTGATGGATTTGATGATCATTTCTATGATTAATGATATATTTTCTATGATAGTTCTATGCTGATGATTCTCAAATTTTCTTATCCATCTCTACCCTTTCTCCTAATCTCCAAAATTCATCTCCCAACATTTTCTTAGACATCCCAAACTGGATGTCCCCTAAAAACTCAATGTATAAAGAACTAACTTTTCTTTCAAACCATTCCCTCTTCCTAACTTCCCTGTTAAGTTCAAGGGCAACACTATGCTTCCAGGCACTCAAGCTTGCAACCTAGGTGTCATCTTCATTCTTTTGTAACACCCCCCCCCCAATATCCAATCTGTTGCCACAGAAACCTTTGTAATGTCTCTTTTATATGTCCCCTTCTCTCCTCTAAAACTGCCACCACCCTTGTACAGGCCTTTATCACCTCATGTCTGGACTACTTCACTAGCCTTGGCTATCCTGTCTTAAGTACTTTTCCCACTCTAATCCATTCTCACCACAACCATCAAACGTATTTTCTTAAAGCAAATATTTGACCAAGTCAGTCTTTTCTCCTATTCAATACTCTCCAGGCTCCCTAACACCTCCAGTATTAAATATAAAATCATCTGTTTTGCATACAAAGCACACCATAATCTGATTTCCTCCTCTCTTTCAGTCTTCTTAAAACTCACTTACTTCCATAGATTCTGTGATCCAATGACATTGGTCTAGCTGTTCCTCCCACACAGCAACCCATCTCCTGACTGACATTTTCACTGGCTATTCTTTAAACCCAGAATGCTCTCCCTCTTCATCTCTATCCATGGCTTCCTTGGCTTCTTTCAAGTCCCAGCTAAAATTTCACCTTCTATAAGATCTTTCATGACCCTTCTTAATATCAATTCTTTCTCTCTTTTTATGATCTCCAATTTATTCTGTATATAGCTTATTGGCTCATCGTTATTTGCACACTATCTCCCTCTTAGATTGTGAGATCCTTGGGGGGCAGGGACATTTTTTTTTTACTTTTCTTTACCTTCCCAGCACTTAGTACAATGCCTGGCACATAATAAGTACTTAAAAAATGCTTGCTGATTTACTGGCTGCTGGTTTATTGGCTGCTGCTATAAGCCTCTTTGAATTTATCTAAGTTATCCTTTGTAAAACAAACAAACAAATAGCAAACAAGTTTCCAGCTGGGTCCATGCTCTTAAAAATTTTTAAAAAAATGTAAGAAATGGAAAGGATTTTGGAGATAATCATGTTCCACCTCTTATTTTGAATACAATGAAACTGAGGTTCCAGGAGGTAAAATGATTGTTTATGATCACAAAAGCTATAAATGGAAGAAATAAAATTTGAACTCAGGTCATATGGCTCCAGATCTAATGACAGTTCTACTATAACTCCTAAAAGAACATACCTAAATCATTGCAAAATAAATCAGATTCTTATATTCTTCAACATCTCCAGAGTAGTAGACTCTATTATCTTCATGTCAACATGTATTCTTTTATGCCTAGGGACCCTTCCCCAATTTTTGTCTTTTCTTTTCCCTAAGTTAAATCCCTTGTATTACCTCATAAACCTATTTCTTATTGTTCTCTTCTTAGCAGGAACATAAAATAGTGTGTGTTCTTCCTTTTCCCACCATTTCACAAAGAGTTCTGCTTGAAAAGAACATTGGGGGACTGGAATAATCCAACTCATAATCATATATTTATTTTCAGTGCTTTTAAAGGTAAGAGAGCAAACTTCTTAAAAGATTTCATTAAGCCAACATGTGATAAAAATTTGTCCTCTACAATTATTGCACAGTGAACAAAATATTGCATATTCATAATTTAAAGAAGCAAATTGTGATTTTAATAGTTTGGATTTCAAATTACATACTTTAATGCAAAAATAGCCAGGCTAATTTAATCATAAATGTGGCCTACATCACATGTGTCACCATGTAGGCATTCAAAGGGCCATTATTTTTTATTTCCACCATCATTTGACTTTATTTTAAATGGATACCTCTATATCCCTGCACCAAAGGCTAATTGAAAGCCTTCAAAACATTGATATATTATTTTGCAATGCAATGGCTGTTCTGACTCACTTCCAGCCCAGGTTCTAATTGTATTGGATTGTTCTGAAAGTATCAGCATGAGATAACATTGGGCTAGTCAATTAAAAAGTGACCAAGCAACTTAGTCAGTGCTTGCTTTTTCCCTTGTAAAAGCTCAGCCTCTGTCTCAAGTGCCCAAAGATAAAGAGAACTGCACATCATAATGTTAACAAAATCGCATGTCTGTTTTGCAAATACAGTAGATGTGACAGATCTGTGGTCTGACATATTATTTTGATGTCTTGTAGCTGATTTTAGGGCTTGAGATGTATATGCAAAAAAATGAAAAGAGGAATTCCCCAGATAGTTCTGACACAAAATCACAAAAGTTTCCAAATGTTAAGCCAATAAGTAGACATGATTATTTGTTCTGGTATTGCCACTATAAATCTCATTGAATAATAATTTGTAACCAATAAAATGAAGGGAATGAATGTGAGTACTCCAAATGGGGGGAAAAAGGCTCTTAAAGATAGTAATAAATAAGCAAGTGTCATGAGGGAAGGCTACATAAGATTAAAGAACATTTCTATACACTAGTGCAAAGCACAAAGATTTGTGGAGAATATACAGATTCCCCAAAACAACTATCATGTAAGTATATGGAATAGGGAATTTCTGAGAAGTTGAACCAATCTATATTATACTGGATTTAATGATATGGAAATAAAGCAGAACAGTAAGATATGATTACTACTTTATTTTAGCATTTTTCCATCTCAGTTCATTCAAAATAAATTACTAATTGATATTCTTAAATCTTAATTCTGGACAATATACTGCCCCCAAGATCTAATATACAGGGAAGTACATTAAATAAATATATTCATACCTATGACAATCATATTATTTCCCACACACCCCAGAATTGTGCCCAAAAAAGACAACACATCTTATTCCTTCAGAGACCTACAAACTAAGCATATATCAACAGCAATGTTAGATTGTAACTTTTCACAACAATTATTTATCTCCTTAAAAGTACTGTATATTTTATATCAATTTTATAGCAAATCAGTATGAGTCTGAATTAATGTAAGCTATTACTGCTAATTGCAGCCTCATTTAAAACTTTTATACAGATTTCAATATTTTAGCCCTCATGAAGGCTACCTACGTTAATCTTCCCATTAGTTATGAAAGATTGGACTGTACTGGAAACAAAGAATCACGTAGGAACTTTGTAGTTGATAAAAATAAGTCGATGTTGTAGGCAGCAGCAGCAGAATACAAATCAGAATAAAGATTTGAGGATAGAGACAACTATGAGTGCCTCAGCAGTACTGATAACATCATCCACAAGGGGCAAAGCTTTTATTGAAACAAAAAAATATAGCATACTTAAAAACAGAGAGAAAAAAAGAGAGAAAGGAAAGAAAGAGGAATGCAATGGGTGGGAAAAATAAGTTGGTAAAGATAGAGAGGCGCAGAAAATCAGACAACTAAACAGATAGACAAGCTGATGCCCCTCAGTGTATACACAGACCTTGAAAATGAATGTTAGATTACGGAAAAAGTTACACTGGTGAATCACTTTCTCCTATATAGTGATTTTCCTTATGCAAAGATTATGTCTATATTTATTACTTAATAGAAGAAGACAGATATGAGCTTTATGGGACAAATATTTTAGGGCAGATTGTGCAGAAAAGCATGACAAACTGAGGCTTGGCATGTCAGGATTGATATGGGTTGTAAAGGCATGTTCAGGATAAACAAAACAGGTTATCTGGGTTCCTAACAAGAAAGAAACAAAGGAAGAGGGAATGCATTGTTTGTTAGTAGCCAATGATTAGAGTAATTTATTTACTAGAGAAAAAGTAAAGTAATATTATAGTACCTTAGAGATTCAGGAATATAAATTTAAAAATCAAAGACCAAGAGTAGTAGTACTTCACAGTAGGGAAAGGCAAAAAGGGGAGTGATATATTATAACAAATCTGTATTTTTCAGTAATTAAATATTTTCACCATTTTCCATTTTCACCTTTTATTAAGTGTGCCTACTTTGCATTGTGGAAAGAACACAAGTAATCAAGAGGCATGGCTCTCACCAAACTAATAACTAGCTGAGTGACCTTGGACAGATAAAACAACAACATAGTGCATTTACATAGCTTTTTAAAGTTTGTAAATACTTTAAGCTGATTGTTCCATTTGAAGTATTTTAATTGCTGTCTCTTGTTTCTTTCATATCGGCAAGACTTCAATATCACTCCTTTTCCCCAGTGCCAGAGAACTATCCCATTTGACAAATAATACTTTGTCTCTTTAGTTATTTTAGTTTTATCTGCTTTAAGGCAACTTTTCCCAGTAACTTTCCTCCCTTCACCCTCAAACCACACATCCCATTTGTCATCTACTTCCCAAGCTTAGAAGTTTTGCTTAGCTTATCATTTTTTTCCTTCCTTTTACCTAGCTATTTAATTCTTACCCTCTTTTTTCTCTCATTTAGTAGTGAACTGCCTCTTCCTTTTGTCCCTTTCAACTAGTTCTAATTTCTTTTTCTGTGCCTTTAAAAAGTATTTCTTTCATTCTCTTCATTATTTTTCTTACCTTTGTGCCTATTCTAGACTTTCATAATTTGCTTGATGGCCCTTATACTTATGTATAATATCTCTAGTCCCAGTATCATCATGAAATTTAAGATTCTAAATTCATTATTTTGATTTTTTCTTCTAAAGAATTTCTATGTTATTGCCTTGAGGATCTTACACCCTTCTCTCCATTTTCTGTTGTCTCTCTCTTAGAAATACCAGCTGCAACAGCAGATAGAAAAAACAGAAGTGTTGTATCATGGTAGGAATTTTGTTAAGTCCATGACTGTCTATTTCATTACTATTTGCTTGACCTTTCCCATAACTGTTTTTCCCATTTCCCATGAAATCTCCAGTCTAGGTTCAGGCCTTCCCACTCTAGTAGGTATCAATTATACCAGGAGTTTCTATTACCTCATTGTCACTTCCTGAAACAAGACCATCTCACCACTAAAATTAAATTTTTCCCCCCTGCTTTCCATCGTATTTGCCAATTCACCCATTCTTCTATAATTGTTCTTCCTAAGAAATCACAGATGTCATTTTCCCTTCATTGCTAAACTTTGACTTTATTAAGGTCACATATTCCCCTCTATCTTCTTCCTCCTCTCTCCGCTTTTATGTACCCATCAATTCTATAGTTTATTCCCACAAAAATACATTGATGCACCTGTAAGCAGTGTATTATGAAGTTTAGTCCATGATTTTTCAGGCCTGCTTCTCCACCATCACTCCTATTTAATTTCTGCTTTCATCCTGTTTCCTTGTGTGCTCATTTCTCATGTAAACAACAGATTTCTTAATGGTATCTGTTATTTCATTGCCTTGTTAAACCCATAAGTAGATTTCTCTTTCTAGTTTTTTCTCCCTTTTTTTTTGGTAGTAGAAGAAATGAGTAATTTATTTTATTGCTGTCACTTGGATTGTTAACTTCAACTATTCTGTGTCTTAGAGTTTGTAGCATGTTTTGATTTTTTCTGAATGTATTAATTCTTTCATTTGGGACTTTGTTTCTGTGTTCAGAAAATCTGAACAGTTTTCTTGTATTATTTCTTACATTAAGGTGTTCCAGTCTTTTGACTTGTGCTCTTGTGACAGACCTGTAATCCTTAAGTTGTCTCTATATATCCTGTCCTCAAGATCTTTACGTTTTGCTTCTTTAGAGAGTATTTTAATGCTATTGCTTTTTTGCTTCTCTTCTTCCAAATTGTCCTTCACTTTTATGTATTTACATTCCCAATCAATTGTTTTCTCTTTTGTTTCTTGAGTGAAGTTTGCCACTGTGGATTTAAGATGCTGTTTTTCTATTCTGCTGATTATTTCTTTTTTTTTAAATATAAATTTGCACTTTTATTATTTTCCAAAAATGATTTCAATATAAAGCTCAGAGAGAGAGAAAACTAATTTAGTTTTCAGCCTGTCAAATGCATATCCATCAAAATTCAATGTAAAACTGTAAGATGATGGAAGAATCTCTTCTGGCATTGCTAGTCAGTTTTTCAATGACTAATGCATTAACATTATTGCACATTTTACAATAATTCACATTTTCACAGAATCACAGAATTTTAAAGTTGGAAGGTGGCTCAGTGGTGCTCTAGTTCAACCCACATCTGCAAAGGAATCCCCAATATAATAGACCTGACAATAACTTGCCCAGCCCCCACTTGAAGACCTCCAACAAGGAGGAACCCACTACATCCCACTACTAGCACATTTCTTTTATCGATAGCTCTGATTGTTAGGAAGTTTTTGTCTTTGTTTTTTTACATCAAGCCTGATATTACCTCTTTGCAACTTCAGCCAACTGATCTTGGTGGTTCCCCTGAGACCAAGTAGAGTATTTCAAACACTTCTTCCACGTGGTAACCCTTCAAATATTTGAAGACACCCATCATACTCCACCTCAGTCTTTCCATCTCCTGGCTAAGTATTTCTTCCCACCCACAGCCCCCACCCCACAATTTTCTTCAACTTAATGTCATGTCTGACTCTTCATGACCCCATTTGGGGTTTTCTTGGCAAGATACTGAAGTGGTTTGCCATTTCCTTCTCTGGCTCATTTTACAGATGAGGAACCGAAGCAAACAGGGTTAAGTGACTTACTTAGTAAATGTCTGAGACTGGATTTGAATTCAGGAAGATGGGTCTTCCTGACTGTAGGCCCAGTGCTTTTATCAACTGCGCCACCTAGCTGCCATGTTGCTTAATACTGCTACCATTTCTATGATTAGCTGGAATTTATATTGTGCTTTAAGGGTTGTAAAGCACTTTACAAATGTTATCTTATTTGATTCTCACAATAACTTGTAATCCCCATTTTACATTTGAAGAAACTGAGACAGGTTGAAGGACTTGCTCAGAGTCACACAGCCAGTAAATGTCTGAGGCTGGATTTGAACTCAGAACCTCCTAACTTCAGGTCCATGAAGTAGGGGTGGGGGTAGGAGTAGAACCTGTGTCCTTGAGGCCACATGTGGTCCTCTAGGTCCTTGGGTGTGGCCCTTTGACTGAGTCCAAGTTTTATAGCACAAATCCTTTTATTAAGGGAATTTGTTCTGTGAAGTTTGGATTCAATCAAAGGACTGCATTTGAGGACCCAGAATGCCACATGTAGCCTCAAGGCCGCAGGTTTCCCACCCTTGCATCCATTGTGCTGCCTCATTGCTATCCTATTCTGGGAGATTTTACAAACTACAGTTATCTCTTCCACATCATGGCTTTTTCCATTGCAATTTTGTTATATCATGACTTGGCATAAGAAATTAAATGGGATGGATTTTCCCCTTTTGTTCTGATTCTTCTTTCACAACAAGACTAATGTGGAAATATGTTTGATATGATTGTACATGTATAGCCTACATCAGAATGTATGCTGTCTTGTGGAGAGGAGGAGGGAAAGGAGGGGGAAAATTTAGAACTCAAAATCTTATAAAAGTGAATGTTGAAAACTAAAAATAAGTAAATTTTTAAAAAAGAAATTAAATGGGATTTGGGGGGGAGTTTTATTTATTTATTTATTTAAGCAATTGGGGTTAAGTGACTTGCCCAGGGTCACACAGCTAGGAAGGGTCAAGTGTTTGGTCTGAGGCAGGATTTGAACTCAGGTCCTCCTGACTTCAGGGCCAGTGCTCTACCCACTGCACCACCTAGCTGCCCCTCAATTTGAACTTTTGCTGTATGACTTTTAGAAAGTTGTTCCTTTCTCAGTCCTCTCAATAAGGGGCATCACTTTCCTTTCTCTTTTCATCCTGGGGAAGCCAGGGTTGAAAGGAACCAGCATCAGTGAGGGTCATGTCATCCCTGATCATTGACCCATGATGATCAGAATGTAATTTTCTTAATCAATCAATCAAGAAGCATTTACCAAATGCTACTATGTGCCAGGCACTGTGCTAAGCTTCCCTGTAGCATTCTTAATCTAGCATGTTTTTCTTTGGTAGAGGTAGAATGACAATCCAGGAACCCTGTCCTGGATGCTGGGCAGAGGGGGCCCAGAGGTAGGGAGGAGTCGGAGTCACATGAGGAGCTCCCAGTTTAATACTGAACAGAACAATATTCTTTTTTTTTTTTTGCACACAAGTATATTTTTATTTTTTATGTTCCCTAGTCTGCCTTCCCTTCTATCTCTCCCCCCCTTCTCTTATCCCCTTTCCCTTCACTTTTCCTATAGGGCAAGATGGATTTCTATACCCCATTTCCTGTATTTCTTATTTCCCAGTTGCATGTGAAAACATTTTTTTTAAATATGTGTTTTTAAAACTTTGGGTTCTAAATTTTCTCCCTTCCTCCCTCCCCACCCACCCTCATTGATAAGGCAAGCAACTAAATATAGGTTATATATGTGTAGTTATGCAAAACACTTCCATAGTAGACATGCTGTGAAAAACTAACTCTATTTCCCTTGATCCTGTCCCTCCTCAGAAGTATTTGCTTCTGACTACTCCCTTTCCCAATCTGCCCTCCTCTCTATCATTCCCCTACTCTCTTGTCCCCTCCCCCCCTATTTTTCTGTAGGGTAAGACAGATTTCCACACCCAATAGAGTGTGTATGTTATTCCCTCCTTAAGTCAAATTCTATGAGAGTAAGATTCATTCATTCCCCTCACCTTCCCCCATTTCCCCTCCACTGTAAGAGCCTTTTCTTTTATGGTTTTTATTTTTTTTGGGATAATTTACCCCATTCTACCTCTCCCTTTCTCCTTCTCCTAGTATAATCCTCTCTCACTCCTTAATTTTATTCTCCAAATATGACCCCTTCATTTTCAACTCACCCCATGCCCTCTATCTATCAACCTGTATCAATATATACATACATATAATTTTTTCCCTCCAACTACCCTAATACTGACAAAAGTCTCATGAGTTACAAATATTATCTTTCCACGCAGGAATGTAAACAGTTCAACCATAATAATGTCTCTTATGATTTTCTCTTTCCTGTTTACCTCTTCATGTTCCACTTGAGTGTTGTATTTGAAAATCAAATTTTCTACTCAACTCTGGTCTTTTCATCAAGAATGCTTGAAAGTCCTCTATTTCACTGAATGACCATTTTTTCCCCTGCAGGATTATACTCTGTTTTGGTGGGTGGGTGATTCTTGGTTGTAATCCTATCTCCTTTACTCTCTGGAATATTACATTCCATGCCCTGTGGTCCCTTAATGTAGAAGCTGCTAAATCTTGTGTTATCCTGATTGTGTTTCCACAATACTTGAATTATTTCTTTCTGGATGCTTGTAATATTTCCTCCTTGACCTGGGAACTCTGGAATTTGGCTACAATATTCCTAGGAGTTTTCCTTTGTGGATCTCTTTCAGGAGGAGATCTGTGGATTCTTTCAATTTCTGTTTTGCCCTCTGGTTCTAAAATATCAGGGCAGTTTTCCCTGATAATTTCTTGAAAGATGATGACCACGATTCAGTCCTCTGAGGCCTGCTCCAGGGTCGCTGCAGCCTGTGCGCCCACATGAACTGCCCTCCTCTCCCCGCCCAGCATGATATACCTTTCAGATCAGCCATCCAGGCTGTCTTTAGCTGGAAATTTGTTTCACTCTGTCTTTTTGTGGGTTCTGCTGCTTTAGAATTTGTTTAGAGCCATTTTTTTAGGTATTTGGAGGGCTTTGGGAGAGAGCTCAATACAGTCACTGTTTTCCCTCCACCATCTTGGCTCCGCCCCTCTCTGCTGATTATTTCTGATGAGCAGATCATAAATTCTGCTTTTAACATTCTTATTTTTCTCGTAAATCACTAAAGCATATTCTGCTGTGGTTCTATTCTCTCTTGAGCCATCTCCTTCCTGGGGTGTGGATTCACTTTCCTTGGTCTTGCAATATATATTTACAGGTGTCTGAACAGGTCATATTACCTTCTATTATTAATATATTCACTGTTGGTTAATCTGCTTGTATTAAAAATCTTTAACAGAATTTTCTTCTTCCTGAGATCTTTGGCAATTCATTGCATTCCCATATTTCTTAATTTCTGACTCGTTCCAATTTGAAGGCAATTTCCCTAGAGGCTATATCTCAAAGCGGTCTCAGCCTCCTGCCATGTCCAAGAATTCACTTTTCATTGGCCTCAGCCGCTATCCCATATGACATCTGGAAGGCAAAAGTGGCCACAGCTATGTGCCATTTCCCTTACTTCCAGGGTTGGTGGAATTCCCCCCAAAACACACATATACAAACACACACACACACACACACACACACACACATGCTGTGTCTCAGTTCTTTCTGTTCATTAGGTCTAAAATCCATAGTGCCAGCCAAAACAAACTCAATTTTTAAAATTTAGACAAGCATATCCACAATAAAAATTATAGCTACCATTCGCATAGTACTTTAACATTTAAAAATAACTTTATATATCGCATCTAACTATCCACCTCTGTGAGGTAGATGCTCTTTTTTCCATATTACACATTAGGAAATAGAGGCTGAGAGGTAAAGTGACTTGTCCAAGTTGACATAGCTAAAGTATGCCTAAGTCAGAATTTGAAAACAAGTTTTCCTATATCTAAGTTAAGTGACCTTCAAACTGTGCCATAAGTGACATAATGCTATCTTGGTAATCTCTATACTTAGACTAGACTAGAAAAGCTGGAGGTTAGGCACTTTCAAGGAACCATGGAAGTTTTAAAGTAAATAGAAATTACTTTTATAATATCATTAATTGCCATTGCTTTCTTATGTTCCACTCAGATTCTGTAGTTTTGGGGAGTTCTATTCATAGGCTTCCCTGACCCAGTGATTCTTTGTCATCCACCAGATTCTAGAGAAAATGGTCCTCCAAGTAATTCCATGTACCATTGCCTCCTGGGGAAACTGATGATATAAATATTTTCCATTTAGTTATTGACTTGACTGCATTTACACTGCCAAAAAGAAATGGAAATCTTAGTAATTAACTAGATATTGTAATATGATCAATGTAAGTAGCTAAATGGTTTAATTTCACACCAAGCCTTCTCCTCAACTCTAACCTTTCCAATGAACTATCTGAGTAATAAAAAAAGCTCTCCATTTTACTTACCAAGTGTGGTTATAGCTTCATTTGATGAGCCAGGGGACACTTTTACAAGAAATCAATGACTCATCCCTTTCCCTTGGTCACAGATTCTTCTCTGTTGTCATGTTAATTGATCACAATTAACAGTAGCTATTAATTATTCTATCCCCTAGAGGATGTTTAGAAGTCAATTTAATTAAGTATCTTCCCACTTGATTGAAATCTTACCCATAGGGTTTTCCCCAACAGAGAGAGAAGAGATTTTAAACTCAGAGAAGGGACTGACTTCCCATTTCTGTTTTTCTTTAGGTGACTTCCATTTCCCTGCTTATTAGTGATGAGGATGGGATCTAGACCCCAAAAAGGAAAAACCCTGGACTTTTTCAAATGGCCAAATCTCTGGCGGTTGCCTGAGGCTATAATCCCATCAACTGGTCTTTTGTTATTGCCTACATCCAACCTCACAATTCTCTGTTACCCTTAACCTAGCCTAGCCCTCCATTGTTTTAACTCCCTGTGGCCCCAGGCTACCTCCTAACCCTAATCCTATCTAGACTCCATTCTCCCTTGTCCACAAGGTCCAGGTCTCTGGGGTTCTATTACCTCATAGACTACTTGGCCACTCCTAGATCCTTCCCACAGTCTTTCTGTATGTAAGGTCCATCTTCTAACCATTAAGATGCTCAGATTCTTGGGGCAGCTAGGTGGTACAGTGGATAGAGCACTGGGCCTGAAATCAGGAAGACCTGAGTTCAAATCTAGCCTCAGACCAAACACTTAACACTCACTAGCTGTGTGACCCTGGGCAAGGCACTTAACCCCAATTGCCATAAAAAAAAAGAAGAAGCTCAGATTCTTATAATCTAGCCATGGGATCAGATTTTTACAATCTAGCCAATAGCTCATAGATGCTCAGAATCCTTAAGAGTCTGACTAATATGGTGGATCTTTAATAAACCTTGTTGTTGGCTGAAAGAAGGCCTGGGTCAAATTCTTTCAGGCAGGACCTGCATGTTGTGGTTTTGGGGTCCCAGCACCCCTTAATCTCTAAATCTCAACAAATCAAGTCATATTTGGTAGCTGAGTCCAATCATAATTCGAAGAGGTGAACTTCTGTTATAATTCTATATAGTTTCATTTCTTCTCTGTCTCTCTGTCTCTGTCTCTCTCTCCCCCCCCATGTGTCTCTCCCTCCCCTTCCCTCCCCTTTATCTTCATGCATCTGGAGTTGATGATGACCATTCACTTTAAGTGAAAACTCACTAACTCACTTTATCCCACTGAATCTCACCTACAAATCACATTTTTTGGGGGGGGGGTTAATGATTTCTTTAAAAAGTGACCAAGATATAGTTGACTAGAACAATATAGCTTGCTTTCTGTTTGTTCAGTTGTTCAGTGGTTTTTTCTGTCACGTCTGACTCTTTGTGACCCCATTTCAGATTTTCTAAGCAAAGATACTTGGAGTGGTTTGCCATTACCTCCTCCAGAGCATTTTACAGATTAGAGACTGAGGGAAAAGGGGTTAAGTGACTTGCCTAGGGTCACATATCTAGTAAGTGTCTGAGGCTAGATTTGAACTCAGGAAGATGAGTCTTCTTGATTCCAGTCCTAAACCTCTATCCATTGTGCTTTCTCTTTACCCTCCCACTAAGAGTTCACAGAATAATAAAGGGAAATGCCTAGGCAAATTAAGAAATTTTTCTCACGATTAGGATTCCAGTATCTCTTGCCTTCTTTACTGAATATGTGTAATTATACATATGGGAAATTGAAGGATTTGCTATGGTAATTATCCACTCTTCTAAAATAGAAGAATAATTATCATGTCAACAACAGACTATACAGAGTACTGGAGCTGAAATTTTGAACCTGTTAGAAAGATGGTTTCTGGGCCTTAGTAATTAATATTAATTTCTGACAAAAGCTTCTTAATGATTGGTAAAACATCCCAGAATGTTATCATAATCCTTATTTCATTTTAGATATTCCTATTTGAACATCTATTTAAATCATGGCTCTATGATAATATCTAGATTCTTTTAACAAATCTAACTGAAGCTTATGTACTTTTACAACAAAAGCTTAATTAAAAACTTGATATTTCAAGCTAACTTATGTATTCTAATAATCTTACTTAACCTCATTAGTACATGTGAACTTTCACCTCTTAATAGTTTGTCTATGAATTATAAGAAGCATTTATAAAATTGATGTGAAGCTGATCATAGGAGTTGGCTGCAAACAGTATTTTTTCACACTGAAGACTAAAGTAATATATATATACATATATATGTGTATATATGTATATATATATATAATTTTGATGGATAGGGCAGAAAATATATCACATTAGGAGGAACATAGTTTTGAATAAAAATACTATATATTCTAAATAAGTGTCAGATGCATCTTCAAACATATAGAAAGATACCTTTTTAAATGTCAAGGTCAGCATTTTCTCTAAAAAAGTAGCAAAAGAAAAAGTAAGTTAAGGCAGTTAAATTTCAGGGGATAGTGGATGAGGAACAAAATATGGCCCCAGACTTCAGATAATCCATGTGAAAATAGTCAAATGCTAATGAGAGCTAAGAGTCAGCCTCATTCATGAAGCCTAGACTGAGGTTCAAGTTCTGTCTCTGTTACATGCAAGCAGTATGACTACCTAGTAAAGTCACTTAACTTTTTTGGAGACTGAGTTTATTGTATGCAATATGAAGAAGTTAGATTAAATTAATTGCCTTCATAGTCTCTGTCAGCTCTAAAATGATTATTTTGTGATACAAAGATCACAAAAATGGAGGATATGATTAAGGTAAAAAAAATGCAACATGCTAGATATTCCTTTGGTCTTGTAGGATAGATACAAAGGAGAAAGGAAGGTAAGGAAGTTGAATTTCAGGAAATAGTGAGTGAGGAAAAATATACAGATAATCCATATGCAAGCAATCAAATGCTAAGTGTAATTAAGGATTGGATTGCTAACAAAGATAACTCACCATCTTTTAGTAAGACATTTAAATGCAATTTAAATAGAGTTCAGTTCTCTGAATTCTAGGAATTACATTCCCAGGTATTTACTATTGCTCTCATTTCTCTTGTTTCCCTGCATTTCTGACTAATGTTTAAATCTGAACTCATTTGCAACCTGGGTAAACTACTTTGAATAACTTTTAGGCAATTGGGGTTAAGAGGGTCATACAGCTAGTAAGTATCAACTGTTTGGTCTGAGGCCTAATTTGAACTCAGGTCCTCCTGACTTCAGGGCTGGTGTGGTATCCACTGTGCCATGTAGCTGCCCCAACTTAATAATTTTGTAATAATAAACCTCTCCCAACAAAAGACAGGGATTGGATCAGATGTTCTTAGGAGGTTCCAATTAATTTATGAATCTTCTCTTATACAGACACATATGTATATATTGTTGATATCATGATCACATTATATTTTCATAGGTCTTTTTTTTTTGCAATTTTTTAAGCATAAGCACAATGAAAAGGGTACAGAATTCAGAGTCAGAAGACCTGGGTTTGAATTCCAGATTTGCCACTTACCCCTATGTGACCTGAAGCAAGTCTGGTAATATTTCTAGACATTAGTTTCCTGATCTGTATGATGATGGGGTTGATCTAGATCTGTGGTGTAAAACTTAATGCTTGTAGACTACATAGACATAGAAAACCACAAATTATTACATATGTTGTACTATTTTTATTTATTTTGTCAACATTTCTCAATCACATTTTAATCTGCACTGGGGAGGCCCTGAATTTGATACTTTTACCTATCGGGACTTCTTAAACTCTTTCCACTATAAACCCCTCCAGTGCTTGTTAAACTGTGAGTCCTGACTCTGTCACTACAAAAACATCACTTCCATTTCTAAAGCTATAATTCCATTATCCTCTTACCATCTCCATGAAGTTTCCCTTCACTAAAAGAGATGTTGAAACTTCCAAGCACAAATTAAAGTGAGCAGACCCAGGAGAATAATTAATAATATTAACAATAAGTAAAAACAAATTTGAAAGACTTAGGAACTCTGATCAACACAATAACCAAGTCCAATCCCAAAGAGCTCATGATGAAATATCCTACCCATTTCTTGATTGAAAGGTGGACTCAAAGTATAAATTAAGACATACCTGAGTGAAAGGACATGGCTAATACAAGATTTTTTTTTGTTTGCCTATAAATGTATATAATGGAGAAAAAAAGAAACTTCCAAGTAAATAGATGATCCTACTTTTTTTTAATCTTGATAAATAAATGAGCTCTCTTTTCTAATTATATTAATTGAAAATTAAGCCCCTCAAGAAAATACATAAAGCTGGAAAATCCATTACCTCTGATGTAGTCTAGGGGTGCTAGGAACCCCAAAATGCAAGAGTATAGGGCAGGGGTCCACCTCAAAACAATTTGACCACTCAAAACTTCTTTCAATCAGAGACAAGGTTTATTGTGTCACCAATAGAAGTGGGTGGGATTCTAAGAATCTGTGCATTTGATAAGGAGGGAACTGATATTTTTATACAGAAAAAAGACTGTGAAAAAATCTGGATGGGATCAAGGAATAGCAAATAGCCTGAGGTGGGCTGGAGGTAAGTGAGAATGAAGGGCTGGACTGGGTTGGGGGCCACAATGAAAGGACAGTTGAAAGTTGAAAAATGAAAATTATACTGGGGTGGGCTAAGTGCCTCAGGTGAATGCCAAGCATCTGGGCTGCTGAAATTTGTGGGAAAGTTCAAGGCCCCTTTTTAGGGGTTCAGGTCCCATACCTCATCATTACTACTATGAAAATTTTTTTCATACTAACATATGGTATTAATGTCCCATTAAGGGTCCTTTCTTCACTTCATTTTTAGAGGCAATTTTGAAAAGTGATTCTTTTGGGAGACAAAGCCAACATGGAAGTGTAAAGAAAGTAATAAGATGAGCCACCCTAATGTTCCCCTCCAAATAACTTTAAAATAATGACTCAAATGAAATTATGGAGTGGCAGAGCCAACAAAAGGTCAGAGTGAGATACTCTTTCAAGGGAAGAAAACATAGGAAACAAGAAAGAGAAATCTGTGACATAGGGGAAGAGGCTGACCTGGAACCCTCTGACCTTAGCCATCCATTCTTGTGGATAAAACACCAGTAGTGGGATGAGGTGGTGAGGACAGAAGCAGCAACAACTTTGAAAGTTCTCAAACTTGAGACAGTAAGAGAACCTGGCAACTGGTCAGAAAAAGATTACAGGGAACCCTTGAGCTAGCACTCTACAAAGGATCAAATGATGTTTGGAAGTTTATTGCCTATACCCACTTCTGGGTCATAACTTAAGGGCAGGACTGGACATTTTTTGTCAAGGGGGAGTGGAAGCCCTGAGGCATAGTATCACTTAGTGCTCTAAAGGATCAAAACCCCTAAAGAACAGTACTTTTTCTGGTTCCAAAAGAACAGGGGCCCTTAGGAACAGGATTGTTTGCAATCCCAAGGGATCTGGGACCCTTCCTGGGTAAAGATAAGAGTGCAGAACAGGTAAGCAGTGACCATAACTCTCCCAGGATCATACCACATAGGAAATACCAAAAAATCCCAAACCCTTAGAATTATCTCTGAAAACAGCACTATGAAAAGCCTGAAACTTGAGACAGGAGCCTCCCATGTTCCCCATGGAAACAAAGCTCAACATTAGCATAAAGTTCCAAAGCAAGAAATAGGGTGGAAAATGAGCAAATGACCAAAAAGAACAGCAGCTACTATGGTGACAGGAAGATCAAGACACAAACTCAGAAGAACAGAATGAAATCAAAACATATTCAAGCAAAGCCTCAAAGAAAAAAAAAGTGAATTGGACATAAGTCCTACAAGAATTTCTAGAATGGTTCTCAAAATCAAATAAAAGTGGTAGAGGAAAAATTAGGTAAAGAAATGAAAGTAAAGGAAGAACATTATAAAGACAATTAACAACTTGGTAAAAGAGGTGCAAAAATTCAATGATGAAAATAATTCCTTGAAAAGCAGAATTGACCAAATGGAAAAAGAGGTACAAAAGATCACTGAAGAAAATAATTTCTTAAGAATTAGAATTTGGAGGGGCAGCTAAGTGGTGCAGTGGATAGAGAACCAGCCCTGAAGTCTGGAGGACCTGAGTTCAAATCGGGCCTCAGACCAAACACTTGACACTTACTAGCTGTGTGACCCTGGGCAAGTCACTTAACCCCAACTGCCTAAAAAAAAAATTAGAATTTGGCAACCTGGAAACTAATGACTCTATGAGGTATCAAGAAAGAATAACAAAAAGTCAAAAGAATGGAGAAAAAAGTAGAAGAAAATATGAAATATTTCATTAGAAAAACAACTGACCTAGAAAATAGATTGAGGAAAGATAATTTAAGAATTATTGAATTATCTGAAAGTCATGATCAAATAAAAAGCTTAGACATCATATTTCAAAAAATTGCCAAGGAAAGCTACTTTGATACCTGCAAACCAGAGGGTTAAAGAGAAGTTGAAAGAATCTTCCTATACCTGAAAAGATTTGAAAGATCTTTATACCTGAAAGAGATCTCAACATGAAAACTCCCAAGAATAACATGGCCAAATTCCAGAGCCCCAGGTAAAGGAGGAAATACTTCAAGCAGCCAGGAAGAAACCATTCAAATACTGTGGAGCCATAGTTAGAATCACAGGATCACAAAGATTTAGCAGCTAGCACATTAAAGGAGGAGAGGACTTGGAATATGATATTCAAGAGGACAAAAGAGCTGGGATTACAATCAAGAATAACCTACCCAGAAAAGTGAGCACAATACTTTAAGAGAAAAAGTGGATATTTAATGAAATAGAGGACTTTCAAGCAGACCAGAGGTGAATACAAATTTTGACTTTCAAATAAAAAACTCAAGAGAAGCACGAAAAGGTAAACTTGAAACAGAAATCCTAATGGATTCAATAAGGTTGAACTGTTTACTTTTTATAAGGGAAGATGAGCCATGTATCTTCTAAGAAGTTTACCATTATTAGGGCAGTTTGAAGAATTCTATATAAAAAGAGGGCTTAGCAATGAGTCTTGTATTTTGGAATGACATAACAAAAATGGATAAACAAGAAAGAGAGATGCCTTGGGAGAAAAGGGAAGTGAGAAAAAGAATGGGGAAAATTATCTCACATAAAAGAGGTGTGTAAAGAAGAATTTTTACAGTGGAGGGAAAAATGGCTATCAGGCAATGCACAACCCTCACCTCTGCATTGGTTCAAATAAGGAAGTGTGTGTGTGTGTGTGTGTGTGTGTGTGTGTGTGTACCCACATCATTCATGCCCTCTCTCTCTCTCTCTCTCTCTTTCTCTCTCTATTTGTAATAGGCATCTATCTGATCCATCAGGGAAGTAGAAGGAAAAGGGAGGAATGATAAAAGGGAGGATGGGAAAAGAAGGCAATGGTCAGAAGAAAAACATACTTGAGAAAAGAGACAGGATAAAAAAAGAGAGAGAGATAAGGATAAACAGAATAAAACAATAAGGAAGGAAATGCACAATTAGTAATCATAACTGTGAATGTGAATAGAGTAAACTCAAACATGAAACATAATAGCCTAGAATCCATAATCCACCAATATATCATTTACAAGAAACACACTAGAAACAGAAACACACAAAGAACTAAAATAAGGAACTGGAGCAGAATCTATTATATATTAGCTGACATGAAAAGGGATGAGTAACAATCATGATCTCAGAAAAAGCAAAAGCAAAAAATTTTTGTTGCTGTTGTTCAGCCATTTTTCAATTGTGTCTGACTCTCCCTGAGCCCATTTGTAGTATTCTTGGCAAAAGTACTGGACTGGTTTGCCATTTTCTTCTCCAGCTCATTTTACAGATGAGGAAACTGAGGCAAACAGGGTTAAGTGACTTGCCCAGGATCACACAGCTAGTAAGTGTCTGAGTCTAGATTTTAATTCAGAGAGATTGTTTTACTGCTCCAGGCCCAGCATTCTATCCACTTCAAACCATAGGTGCCACAAAGGCAAAAAGAGACCTAATTAAAAGGGACAAACAGGCATTTTGCTAAAAAGAACCATAGACAATGAAGTAATAACAATACTAAACATATATGCATCAAATGGCATAGCAAATTCATAAAAGAAAATTTAAATTAATTGCAATAGGATATATTTAATAACTCTACTAGTAAGGAGCTCAACCTCCCCCTATCACAGCTAGATAAATCTAACCATAAAATAAATAAGAAATAAATCAAAGAGAGGAATTGAATCTTAGAAAAGTTAGATATGACAGATTTCTGGAGAAAACTGAACCAGAATATAAAGGATTATACATTTTTCTCAGCTTTAAATGGCACTTACCCAAAAATTGACCATGAATCTGGGCATAAAAATCTCACATCCAAATGCAGAAAAGCAGAAATATTAAATGCACCCTTTTCTAAACACAATGCAATGAAAATTACATTTAACACAAGGCTATGGAAGCATAGAGCAAAAGTTAATTGGAAACTAGGTAATCCAATCCTGAAGTATGAATGGATCAAGGAACCAGTCATAGAAACAATCAATAATTTCATTAAAGACAATGACAACAATGAGACAACATTCCATAATTTGTGGGATGCATCCAAAGTAGTACTTAGGATAAATTTTGTAACTCTAAATTCATACATCAATAAAAGAAAGAAGGAACAGATTAATGAATTGGGCATGCAACTAAAAAAAAAAAACTAGAAAAAGAACAAATTAAAAATTTTGAATTAAATACCAAAATGGCAAACCTGAAAATCCAAAGAAGAGAGTGATAAAGTTGAAATAAAAAAAACTACAAGCTGGTTTTATGAGAAAAAAGCATTAAAATAGACAAATCATTGATTAATTTGATTTTAAAAAGAAAACCAAATTACTGGTATCAAAAATGAAAGGGGTGAATATACCACCAATGAAGATGAACTTAAAGCAATTATTTGGAATTATTTTGCCAAGGTATATGCTACTAAAATGAACAATCTAAATGAAATGGATGAATATTTACAAAAATATAAACTACTCCAATTAACAGAAGAGGAAATAATATTTAAATAATCCTATCTCAGAAAAAGAAACTTAACAAATCATCAATGATCTTCCTAAGAAAAATACCCAGGACCAGATGGGTTTAAAAGTGAATTCTACCAAATGTTTAAGAGACAATTTATCCAAATACTATAAGAACAATTTGAAAAAATAGGTAGAGTGTTATCAAATTCTTTTTATGACACAAATATCCTTTTGATACATAAACCAGGGAGAGCAAAAAGAGAAAGAAAACTATATACTATTTTCCTTAATGGATACCAGTGAGAAAATTTTAAATAACATACTAACAAGGAGATTACAGCAATATCACAAAGATCATACACTAAGACAAGGTGAGATTCATACCAGTAATGCAGGGCTAGCTCAATACTAGAAAAATGATCAGTATAATTGACCATTTCAATAAAAAAACTAACAAAAATCATATGAATGTATCAATAGATGCAGAAAAGGCATTTGACCAAATACAACATCCATTTGTGTTAAAAAAAAAACACTGGAAAGCATAGGAATAAATGGAACCTTTCTTAAAATGTTAAGTGGTATCTATCTATAACCAAAAGCAAGCATTGTCTATAAACAGGAATGAACTTGAAGCCTTCTAAATAAGATCAGTAGTGAAACAAGGATATCTATTACCACTACTATTCTTCAATATTACACTAGAAATGCAACCTATAGCAATAAGACAAGAAAAAGAAGTGAAAGGAATAAAAATGGGTAACAAGGAAATAAAACTATCCCTCATTGTAGATAAGATGGTATATTTGGAAAACCCTAGAAAATCAACTAAAAACTAATTCAAACAATCAAAAACTTTAGCAAAGCTGCATGATATAAAATAAACCCAAACAAATCATCAGCATTTCTATATATGACCAATAAAACCCAGCAGGAAGAGACAGAGAGAGGGAAATTCCACTTAAAATAACAATGGACAATATAAAATACTTGGGATTCTTCCTGCCAAGGCAAACTTAGGAACTATATGGACACAATTATAAAATACTTTTCCCAGAAATAAACACATCTAAACAATTGAAGAAATGTTAATTATTCATGGGTAGGCCCAGACAACATAATAAAAATGGTAATTCTACCTAAGTTAATTTACTTATTTACAGATCCATGCCAATCAAACTACCAGAGAATTATTTTATAGAGCTAGAAAAAATAGTAATGAATTTCATCTGGAAGAATATCAAGGGAATCCATGAAAAAAAAATTATGATGGAAGGCAGCCTAGCAGTTCTAGACTTCAAACTATATTACAAAGTGGTAATCATCAAAATAGTCTAGTACTGGCTAAGAAGTTAAGTGGTGGGTCTGTGGAATAGATTAGATACACAGTAAACAGTAGGAAATGTCCACTATAATCTAAGGTTTGATAAAACCAAACATCCAACATTTGGGGGTAAGAACTCAATGTTAAACAAAAAATTGTGGGGAAAATGAGAAAGCAGTTGGGTAGAAACTAGGCAGAGACCAACATCTCATATCATATACCAAGATAAGTTTAAAATGGATAAATGATTTAGATATAAAGGGTAATATCATGAGTAAATTAAGGGAGCAGAGAAAAATGTACCTGTCACATTTATGGATAAGGGAAGAGTTTATGACCAAACAAGAAATAGAGCACATCACAGGATGTAAAATTGATAGTTTTGATTACATGAAATTAAAGGACTTGCACAAATAAAACTAATGCAGCCAAAATTAGAAGGAAAACAGAAAACTTGGGGAAAAAATTAAAGCACGTTTCTCTGATAAAGGCATCTATTCTTAACTATATAGGGAAATAAACCAAATTTATAAAAATAAGATCCATTCCTTAATTGATAAATGGTCAAAGGATATGAACAGGCAGTTTTCAGGAAAAGAAATAAAAGCTATCAGTCACAGGAAAAAAAAGTGCTTCAAATCATTTCTGAGTAGAAAGATGCAAATTAAAACAACTCTGAGATACTACCTCATAGAGATCAGATTGGCTAACTTGACAAAAAAAAAAGAAAATGGCAAATACTGGAAAAGATGCAGAAAAATTGCACACTAATGTAGTGTTGGTGGAGTTGTGAAGTTGTCCAATCATTCTGGAGAACAATTTGGAACTAATCCAAATGACTATAAAACTGTGCATACTCTTTGACCCTACCAAGTCTGTACCCCAAAGATATCAAAGAAAGGGGCAAAGGATCTATTTTTTTATAAAAATATTTATAGCATCTCTTTTTGTGGTGGCAAAGAATTGGAAATCGAGGTGATTCCCATCAATTAGGGAATGGCCAAAACACTTACGATATATGAGTGTGATGGAACATTACTGTGCTATAAGCAATGACAAGCAGGATGGTTTCAGAAAAACCTGGGAAGACTCATGCAAAGTGAAATGAGCAGAACCAGGAGTATATTATACACAGCAAGAAAAATACTGTAAGGATGATGCACTGTGAAAGACTTAACTACCTTTGCAAAGACAATGACCCAATACAATTCCAAACAATCATGATGAAAAATGCTATCCACCTCCAGAGAGAGAACTGTTGAACTCTGAATGAAGATTGAAAAAGAATTTTTTGAAATTCTATTTTATTCTTTTTTTATTTGTATTTTCTTTTGTAACATGGCTAATATGGAAATATATTTTCATGACTTCAAAAAAAAGAAAAATGGGATTTTCTGCTAGTATTTGAAGAGCAACAAGCATTGCCTTTTCATCAATCCTCATCAACAATAGAATAATGGTACATTCCTCCACCAGAGAAAATGTTTACATATATAATATCTATTAAATCTCTTCCCTAAATTAGGGAGAGAATAAGACTCAACAACTGAATAAAGTAGTGATAATTTATTGTTAGTAGTCATCCTCCAACACTCATGCATAAACAGATAGGTATAACAGGCATACACAATTAAAAGCCACAGTCTAAACCATGACAGATCTTGATATCAGTCGGATAAAAAAAAAGAAGAAAAATATTGGCCAGTGGAAATAATATGGTGGCAAATCATTAACAATAATGGAACAAGCATTAGATTTTTGTGTTGGAAGAGCAAAGCTCAAATCTAGATTGCTGTCATTAGCTGGATGTTCTAGGCCATTGGTTATTTAACTCCTCTGGATATCAACTTTCTCTTCTGTAAAATGAGGCACTTAGATTAGATAATGCCTAAGGTTATTTCCATGATTCTACTCTGCTAATAAAAGAGATATGATATATAAGAAAGTTTTCCATTTAGAATTAGTGGACCTGGGTTATAAGCTCAGATCTGCTACTATCTGCTAATGCTACTCAGATCTGCTACCTGTGTGATCTTGGACAGATCACCTTAACATTATTTCTCTGAGGCTAGCTTTTCTACTTTGCAAAATATAGAGTTTGACTAGATAAATCATTTATAATGTCCCTTCTGGCTCTAAAATTCTAGGCTTCTATTATCACTAAATATTTCAGCAGATGCAAAGAAATAGAGGTAGGATTTCCACCTTCAAGGAATTTACAATCTAGTTGGATAATATCAATTGAACAATTAGAAGTGTGAACAATTCTTCCTTTTTTTCCCCAGTCTTTAAATAATGACATCTCATTAAGAGGAATCTCTCTTGACAACAGTTCTCTAGAACATGAATTTTTCCTGATTAATTTCATATTCTTACCAAGTGTTACTAGGTAAGAGAGGTATTATTAAGAACCCTAGATCTCACAACTTTTGCTCATAATGACAAACATGCCCTGCATTTATGGAAAAGAATGAGTTCCAATAACCTCTGGAAAATGTCTTGGTTAAGAATGTTACTAGGAATAGGAATAAATCTCATGCCTGAGACACCTCTCTCATCTCCATGTTATAGTTTTTTAGGACTTTTTTCCCTTTTGCAGTACCATTGATGATGAATCTTTAGCTTCTCTTTTGTATTATGAAAAGATTCTTTTCCTGTTAGTGTTACATGGAATTTCATTTTAGCTGCCAATGTTTATTAACATAGGAGATAATTTAATTTACAAATTATGTATAGGATGCCAATGCTTTAACAATGTTATTAGATTATTTAAGAGGTTTTTTTGTAATCTACATATAGAAAAGCATTGTATATGCTTATTTTTGTATTGTTTTTATATGTGACTTATGGTAAGTCACTTAATTTATCTGGTCAATTTCCACAGCTATAAAGTGAAGGATTTGTACTAGATTGCCTTGAAAGTTTCTCTAGTCTCTAAATGTGTGATTCTATAATTCCAAAATAAATTTACATTGTTAGCCAGACAAAACTTTGTTGGTGATGCTTTTAAGCTATATAATCCAATTATAAATATTCCAAAAATGTAATGAATGAGAGAGACATGAACAAAAACTTCAAAGATTTTTCATCATTTTGGATGACCAAATTTTTAAGCCTTATTATTAAAAAAAATAACAGCAGATGAAGAAAGGCATTTCAGTCTGTAGACTCTAAATTGTAAAAGTGAACTCCTTCCCCAAAATAGTCATATTTATTGCCTATCATTTTAAATAAGTTTTTTTGGAGGGTAAATATCACTAACATGTATTACTCTAAATCATCAGCAGGACAGGAACATGTAAAATTTGAAATTTATCAATCATATACTGCTTTGCCACTTCTCAATAATTTAATTCTGTGGATTATACATTTAGTTTCATTTTAAATGTTCCAAATGTTGGACCATCCTTTTGTCTATTACTCATTGATTGCTGTTAAACTAAATGTTTCTCATTCTGCAATCAATATTCTTCTGCAAAAATAAACCCAGGCATTGACAAACAACTGCAGCATAATGCTGCTTTTCTGATAGTGGGCTTTGACAGCATGAAGAACTGCTACCCCAAAGAATTAAAAAAGATGGCACTGACTTCAGTGCTTATTACAATTTTTACAAGCTGCTTACAGCTGAATCATTCCACTGTAACAAGACTTTATTAAATTAGACAGCTATTGAATCGTGAGCTTTCTGAGAATAACAATTAATATGCCTTTGTCCTTTATTACTGTTTCCATCCACACTGCTGACATTCATTTTTAAAGTTTCATCAGTGATGAAGTTATTGAAAGGCAGTATCTAAACAAATACCAGATGATAGAACATAAATAATAATGTTGTTCTCCATGAAGCTAGTTTTCCAGGTCAGTCTTTTTAATAGAATATCTTATGTATCCTTTAGAAAATAGCACCAAAATGAGTTTGACTGGCTGGAAGGTGAAACCAAGACTTTTATTTCACACACTCTAAGCAGAAAGTTCCTGGCCCCTTACAAACATTTCTCATGCCTTTCAATTATTTTCTCCCTGGATGTTTCTTTGTCTTAATGCCAATTCTCCTAAGAATTAATGATGGATACAAAATAGAAGCAACAAGCAACACGTATAAGCTCCCCCCACTCCCCAACTGAAGCATTCTCTTTCTCATTCTAATAGCCTTTCTTGAGAAGATCAGTTTCCTAAAGCATAACTCTAATGCCATAACTGGAAGTCTTATTCTGGGAAAGCTTGGTGTTTAAAAGAATAGCATCAAATGATTTTCTAAGCACATATAGCAAACAGCAAAACAAGCAATTTAAACTCATGCATCCTAAGTAAGTTATGGCATATCCTTTTCTTTTCCATGTTTATAAGCAACAAATTACTCAATGATCAACAATCACAAATCATTTGAACTTTGCATATATTTTATCTATGACAAACAGCAACAAAGCAATTTACAATTTTTATTTGTAGCAGCTGATGTTCCCTGACAAGAAATATGGTTTTGCATTTCTGTGAAGCAATTCAAGCAAACTCCAAGGTTTTTCAAAAGGTGTTCACTGTGCCTGGGATACCGTATACTACCTCTAGCTATGCAACAGCTCAAAATTGCCACCAAGTGGCAGGACTGTCACTAATATTCACTCTTTATAGCTAAGGCTATTCTGGATATAGGTAATTCTAGTTTGGGAGAGGAGAGGAGGATTAAAAACAATCAACCTACAAAATTTATTAATCACCCACCATGTGCAAAGCATGTGGTAGGTGTTATGCCTCTAACATTCTAACTATGAGTGTTATTACTATTAGAAATGACTTAGAGCTATTCCTTCTGTAGCACTACAGGTGCCAATATTCTGTAGGTTTTAAAATGCAAATTATTTCAATTACATAAAAATATCCCCCAAGAAAGAAGTAAACTATTAACACCCACTAAGAGTGTTACCCATCTTGTAGAAAGCTTTCTCCCTGCCAAATTTAATTATGTGCAGCTGAAAGCCCAGCACACATAAAACTAGAATCTCCTCTAAAACCACTCATAGTATTCTAGAGACTAATAAATTGGAGGCTACTATATGGACCTTTTTTACAGTCTTTCATGGAGACACCACTCGAGACAGAATGGTAGTAATATACAGCCCATAATAAGAACATAAACTATTTCCGGACAGACCACATGGATGAGAAACATTTGCATTTATAGCTACAAAGGTAGGTGTCTTTCTGTTGGCACTTCCTAACCTTCCAAGGAGCAGAGCATATTGTATTTTCAGTAGCAAAAGAAAGGAATCTATAAACACATTTGATAGTATGATTCATTTAACGAAACATCTAACTTATTCAAATATATTGTTCAGGATCTTATTTAGATTGATTCTAACCTTCTAGCATGATTTATTTTGTCCCATAAAATACATATTCTCTTTGAAGCACAGGCACCATTGGGAAAAAAAAATAAAACTTCTTATGGGTGTAGTTGGATCTTGGAATTTTTATCTGAAAACCATAAAGCTTTTAAAAATGAATTTGCAAATGTAATTGAGCTTCTAATAGCTTCTACTGATAGTAATTAAAGAAATCTCATTTCCCTAAATTAAACATAATGAAATGTTTTTTAAGATCAAATAAAACTAGAAAATGATACCAGGGCAGAGTTAATTTGTATTTGAATCTGGCATTCTAAAGTTTGCAGAATAAGCCTAAACTGCTGGCAAAAAGCACTGACTTCTAGTAATAATGAGTTATGTGAAAATCATTTTCACTACATCATGTCAAATTTTATTGGTTGGCAACCAAATTGATAGTCAATATACTGGATGACTTCACATCTCAGTGACTGTGTGAGTGTGAAAAAAAATTCTTAAAAAGCAATTCCATTAGCTCTTTTAAAGGGTTTATATTTAATTAAATGTTGCCAGAATGCTCTCATTTTCATTTGTGTGCTTTATGATTGTAGTTAAGTGCTAAAATTGCTTTAAGTTTTTGTGCAAGTCAAAGTTGGAACATTAAGGTATTTTCCATTGAATCATGGAATATTGGAACTGGAAAGATATCTTCAAGAACCTTCTGGCCCAACCCTCTGCCTATAGGTAAGTGAATGCATAAACTTTTCAGGAGTTATACATCTACTTCTTCCTGAGAATTCCTCCCTCTCTGGGTAAATGTGACCAGGGCATCTATTATATAATAAAAATAACAACAAGAAAAACAAGAATGAGAATAACAAGAACTGTACGTACAATGTCAGGCACAGTGCACATTTTCTGGACTGTGCTAATGGTCCAAAACAGATTTGTAAAGTATCTTTAAAAAACTCACCCGATATTAACAAAATAGAGCCTGTCATCCTAATCTTTAAATAAAGATTAGATTAACATGACTTCCTCACAAATTAAGAAGAGGATTGATAGACATTCTTAAAGAACATTATAAATTAAAATCCCATAGAAAAAAAATTTTTTTTTGCAATGCGAAGATATTATGGCCATGGGCAATAGACAAGGCTGATAATAGGAGGATTAGATATGTTAAATACAACTGAAAGGGATTTTAAAAAGAATTATAATTTAGTTACTTTAAACATTATTTTCTTTTTAAATTTTGAGTTCCAGATTCTCTCTCTCCCTCAAATTCCTCTTCAACTCACTGAGAAAGCAAACAATATGATAGCAATTATACAAGTGAAATCATGTAAAATATATGTCTGTACAAGCCATATCACGAAAAAGCAAATAAATAGTGAGAAAATTAAACTTTGATTTGCACTCAGAGTCATCAGTTTTCTCTCTGAAGGTGGATAGTATATTTTTTCCTCATAAGCCCTTTGGAATTGTCATGGATCATTGTATTGATCAGTGTAGCCAAGTCTTTCACAGTTGATCATTAAAATATTGCTGTTAATGTGTACAATGATCTTCTGGTTCTTCTCACTTTAATTTGCATCAGGTAATATAAGTCCTGACATGTTTTTTCTGAAGTCCACTTGCTCATCATTTCTTATAGCACAATAGTATTCCATCACAATCATCTGCCACAACTTGTTCAGCCATTCTAATAAACGTCTCCGCAACTTCCTTTTCTTTGCCACTACAAAAAGAGCTGCTATAAATATTTTTGTACTCATAGATCCTTGTTCTCTTTGGAGTTAAAATCTAGAAGTGGTATTGCTAGAGCAAAGGATATGCAGTTTTATAGCCCTCTGGGCATAGTTCCAGATTGTTCTCCAGAAGTTAGATGAGTTCACTACTCTAGCAACAATTCATTAATGTACCTATTTTCCTTCATCCCAGCATTTGTCATTTCTGATAAGTGTGAGGTGGTACCTCAGAGTTATATTTTGCCTTTCTCTAATCAACAGTGATTTAGAACATTTTTTCATATGATTATAGACAGTTTTGAATTCTTCTTTTGAAAACTGCCTATTCATATCCACTGACCATTTATCAGAATGGCTCTTATTTTTAGAAATTTGACTCAGTTTTTTATATATGTGAGAAATGAGGCTTTTATCACAGAAAATTGCTGTGAATTTTTAATACTGCTTCATTGTCCATGGTATCTTTTAGCAAAATGAAGTTTCTCTGACTATCTCTTTTAATTAGGACTATTTTTACTTTTGCCTTGTCTGAGATCCTGATAGTTACCCCTGCCTTTTTTACTTCAGTTGAAGCTATTCCATTTATTTTAATGCTGTCTATGTTTTTCTCTTTCAAGTGCATCTCTTGCAGAGAACATACTGTGGGATTCCAGTTTCTAATCCATTCTAAATATGCTTCCATTTTATAGGTAAGCCCATACCATTATGATTACTAACTGTATTTCTCTCTATTCTATTTTTTCTGTTTATCCTTTTCTCTCTTTTTTATCCTGTCTCTCCTCAAAAGTGTGTTTTGCTTCTGACTGCTACCTCCCTTAAGGCAACCTCCCTTTTGTCACCCCACACACATACACACACATGTCTTATCCTCTTCCCCTCCCTCCTATTTCTCTGTTGCGTAAGATAGATTTCTGTATCTAACTGAAATATCTGTGTGTGTGTGTTTACCTGTATATATGTGTGTATATATTCTTCCCTCTTTGAGACTATTCTGATGAGAGTGAGGTTCAAGCATTGCCTGCCACCCCTTCCACTTTCCCATCCATTATAAAAGTTCTTCCTTGAACAACTCTTTTATGTGAGAAGATGTTTCCCATTCTACCTCTCCCTTCCTCTTTTCCCAGTGTATCCTTCATTCTCACCCCTACATTTTTGGGGGGAGATTATCCCAACATCATTGACTCACACCTAGGCCCTCTATCTATGTAGTTTCCTTCTAATAGGAGGCAGCTAGAGGGTTCAGTGGATAAATCACTGTGCCTGAAGTCAGGATGCCTTGAGTTCACATCTGGCCTCAGACACTTACTAGCTATGTGACCCTAGGCAAATCACTTAACCTTTGTTTCCTTTAATCCAGCGGAGATGAAAATGGCAAACCACTTCAGTATCTTTGTCAAGAAAACCTGATGGACAGTAGGGTCCATAGGTCATAAAGAATTGTACATGACTGAATGACTGAACACCAACAAAAACTGCCCTAATAATGATAAAGTTCTTAGGAGTTACATGTATAGTCTTCTTAAATAGAAATATAAACAGTTTAACTTTATTGATTCCTTTATGACTCCTCTTTCACTTTTACATTTTTATCATTCTCTCGAGTCTTTTTTTAGAATGTTAAATTTTCTATTCAGCTCCCGTCATTTCATCAGGAATGCTTGGAAGTCCTCTATTTCTTAAATATCTATTCCTCCCCAAAGGATTATACTCAGTTTTGCTTGGTGGGTTATTTTTGGTTGTAATTCTAGTTCCTTTGCCTTCCAGAATATCATATGCCAAGTCCTCTCCTCCTTTAATGTGAAAGCTACTAAATCTTGTGTGATCCTGACTGTGGTTCCAAGATATTTAAATTGTTTTTCTCTGGCTGCTTGCAATATTTTCTCATTGACCTGGGACCTCTGGAATTTAACTGTAATATTCCTAAGAGCATTGATTTTGGGATCTCTTTCAGGAGGTGATCAGTGGATTCTTTTAATTTCTGCTTTACTGTCTGGATCTAAGATATTGACAATTTCTTGAAATATGATTATATTTCTGTATCATAAAAAAGATGACAACCAGACAATAACAACTCTCTTTAAAGTCCAACTAATATTGCATGTCATAGAAGGATAAAATAGGCAAATGCTAGTGTGAAGGTTTAAAAGGAACACTGGCCAATTGGGCTCTGGTAATACCACTGATTAATACCCTGTCAATTATGATAAAATTGCTCCTATTCCTCTAAAAAGTTGGCAGGATGGCATAGGGTTGTAGGCTGGCCCTATTTGAAATTGTTATGATGATAACCTTGAGAATGAAAATAGCAGGCCCCTTTGTGTTTTCATACCACAAGTAGACAAGATACAATGGAAAAAATTATGAATACCAATATCTAACCTGCCAGAAATGTTTGGAATGACACAAATATCTTGAACAATTTTGAAAGGAAGATGGAAATACTTAGACTGGCATTCTCAAATGCACTTATTGAATTTGACATCATCAATACCTATAAGCAGATAAAATATAGCAAAACATATTATTTTTTTAAAACTGACATCTGCTTTAATTTTCATGAATAAATGCATTTACCCACAGTATTTTACAGAAAGTTCACAGATATTGTAGGACCTGTACATAACACTATGTGTGGTACCCACTGCCATGGTAAATACCAGAGAAGGGAAAATGTAGCTATCAAAAGTTATCCCCTAGTGATAGGCATCAAATACTGGCATGATAGAAGCAACATAAATTAATAAATATAATAATAATAATAATAATTCATATATCATCTATTCTATGTCAGGAACTCTGCACTTTACACATACTATTTCATTTGTTCCTCACAACACTCTTGGGAGGTAGGTGCTTTTATTATTCCCATTTTACAGTTGAGAAAACTGAGTTTTTATGTGCAGGATCACACAACTAGTAAATGGCTCAGGCTAGATTTCATCTCAGGTCTCCCTAATTCCAGGTCCATCACTATATCCACCATACCACCTAACTACCTCAATCAATCTTTATAAATTTATTGAAAATCCTTGGAAAGACTTTTGAATATTATACTAATATCTAGATATATAATGCAGTAGAAAACCTAAATGCTATACTGAATATTTAAAGAAAAAAAAAAGAAATGTGGAAAGGAATCTGGAAAAAAAAAACAAAAAATATCAGGAATTCTTGGTTTTATTAATCAGGCTACAAGGAAGTTCCTATATAAATATTTTTATCTAACTATAATAAGCAATATTTTATATATTCATGTAACAAGAGATAGAACATTAAATGTACGTCTGTGTGTTTAAAGCCAGAGAGTGACTTTTACCAGTACCTTCTCTATCTGAACCTTACTGAAGGGTGAGGTTATAATAACTGTTTAAAAATATGAAAATTAAGTGAATAATAATTTTTACATAGTACCATAAGGTTTCCAAACTGCTGTACATCCAATATCTTATTTGAAACTCATAGTGACTCCATGAGGTAAATGTTATCATTATCCTCATTTTACATATAAAGAAACTGATACTAAGAGAGGTTGTTACTTATCTACAGTTACTCAGCTAATGCTAATCACAGGTGAGATTTGAAAAAAGACTTCTGTGACTCCAAAACTAGCACGCTATACATAATCCCACTCTGCCTCTCTTATCAGATTTATATTTTAAAAAATCATCATTGACTTGTGTTTATTAGCCTGATTATCATGTTCTTAATTTGATTTAGAATTTTTGTCTAGTATTCAAGTCACTACCCTGAATAAAATCCTTCCACAGGTGGCAGGAAAACCATATATCATAAAGATGACAAATAAGGCTTTTAGTTCTTCATTTGGGCTGAATGGGCATAGTTTGTGTTTTGGAAAGGTGAACTTGTGGCATCACTAAATTTGCCAGAGATTTTATGCAGACATATATATATTTGTATACAGTCTAAAAATATAAGTAGATTTCAGAACTTGCATAGCAGTTTCCTGTGACCTTACTAATTCAGGACCATAGACAGCACCAAGAAATAAATGTCTATTCATTTTGTGAGACTCTCCAGGGACAGAGAATCCACAACCTGCCATCTGATTAGTCACATAGACAGTAAAGGATTTTTTTTTTAACTATCTGACTGAAATAGCTCTGATCTTAATTTACACCTCTTAGCAATTTGTGATATTGTGGACATAGAGAACTATGACTCATTCTCAGAATTACTTGTAAAAATTTTGCATCTATTTGATGGGAACGCTTAGCACCTTCTAGTCTAAACTACCTTTTTTAAAAAATGCTATTTTCATATATTTAAAATTATATTCAATTCATAAGGTAAAATAGGTCTGTATACAACTTTTTTTAAATAATCAACACATAACTTTGATTTCTTTGTTGAAGGCTCCCAAATTAAAAGCATTATCCCTGACCTCCCACTCCAGTTCTATATCTTTAATGACCTACTTTGATGCCCTGCAGTTTGTTTAAAATTGGCATTCCCCAAACTAAAGCCATCATCCTCTCCAGTTTTCAATTCCTGTACTTCCTTATTTCTGTCATCAAAGTTCAAATGCTCAGTCATATTTTTCTCTTCCTCTTCACTCATATTCAATGTCACTAAATTATATTGATTATTTCTTTATCCTATTCATATTCACCCTTTGAATTCCCATCATCAGTATCCTAGCAGCTTAGCCTATACACTGATTAAATTATATCCAAGTTATTCCATTACCTTATCAACTGGTCTCCTTGCCTTTAGTTTTTCCTTGACAATCCATGACATACTCTGACACTAGACAAATCTTCCTAAAGTGTCATTCTCATAATGTCATTTTCTGACTCAAAAATCTTAAATACCTCCCAATATTTCCAAAGGCAGTATTTTTAAAACTTTCATGGAATTTTTTGCATCAAACAAATAAGCATTCTGTATTTTTAATTGCTAATGCTATTGATATTTCCCCTATAAATAAAAAGAAATAAAATGAAATTCTATGCATATAAAATATTATTCAACTATTTTTTTCAGTATGAAAATGGGCTCAGTTTTCTCTATTTTGTTCCAAAATGGTCCTAACAACCTGAGGACATTATCCTATAGGCCAACATTTGTCAACATATTTTAAGACCCAGAGTGTGAGATAATCTCTGAGACCCTTACATTTCAAACTTCTAATATTCTTTGTTCTATGGCCAAATTAGTTTGAGAAGAACTGGTCTATAGGATATCATTTTACTTTGTTAGACCATCATTTCAAGCCTTTTGTAATATAGTCAAAATAGCTTTTTAAACTTTGTCTTTCAACATCCTACAACACAAACTCCCAGATTCAATCAGAATGGTCTTTCTACCAATGGCTGTCCCACCCATGCCTCGATTATTCTGATCTTCATACCTATACTGATATTTTATATCTTCATAAAACCTTCATATTCCTCTTCTCCTATCAAAATCTTATACAGACTTCAAGTCCCCATCTTAATTCCTGTCTTTTAAAGAAAATATTCCCTTACCACCCTGGTCCATGATGATTTTTACTTCCTTTGGACTTCTAAATTATTTATTCTCCATTTCATTTAATTGGCATTTAAAGTTATGCTACCTGTTCTCATAACATAATATCTATATGTGTCCCATCTTAAATGTTACCACATACTCTCTGACAAGAAGGATTGTATTTTTTTGTGTTTTTGGCATGCATCACACTATTAGAACCCTTGTCAATGTATCAGAATAAGAAACAACTCAGAACAAACTGTCAAGGCTTTAATATTAACTGACTGTAGGTAACAGATTTCTCACAGTGCTTTGCATACAGTAGTTACTCAATAAATACTTAATGGATTCAACTGAATAATAGCCACTTATTTTTGAGAGTGTATACACCCAAAGCCTAGAGATGGTCATTTAACAAGAAGACAATCTGGGGAAACACACACATTGTACACAACTGCCCCAAAATCCATCTTGAAGGGAGAGAAAAAAAAATCTAAGTTGATCATGGCTAAGACACAAAAGGATAAACACCTAAATAATGCCTTGACCACATTTTTCTCACAGTCCTGCCATATCACTGTCTTCCTCAGATATGTTTCTTATTCCCAATAACATTCTTTGACAAGAGCAGAATAATGAATTAATAAGCTAGTATCAAGATCAAATGATCAACTCTGGCACTTTAGACTGATCATTGAAATATGATATGCTCACTGATTATAACAAAGCAGAAGCATTGGTAAATTCCTGGTACAAGAACACTCATTCCTTTCTACTCCCAAATTTAAGCTGTGCTGCTTTCTTTATTAAGCTAAAAACATTTTTTATATCTGCTACAGTACCTAGTGCAATGCTATACCCACAGGAGAAATGTGTAACAAATGTACTGAATGTGAGAAGATCTATAAAATTAATTTTAATTCAACAAATGTTTATAAAGCATCTACAATTTGCCAGGTGCTATGCCAGGCAATGAGTATATAAAGACAAAAAGGAAACAGTCCTTGCCTTCAAGGAATTTACTTTATGCAAAAGGATATATGTGCACAAGTAAGAAAATATAAAGTAATGCAATTAAATTTTCAAGAGAGTATGCTAAGAACTGAGGAGTAGGGGTCAAGTTGGCTTTATGTAGGAGGTGGCACCTGAGTTTTGCTGCAAAGGAAGCTAGGAGTTCTAAAATTCTATAGAGATTCCATTATGTGCAAGCTAGTAGTTCTAAAACTCTATAGAGATTCCAATATGTACAACAAATTATACCTACATTACTCAAAATGTCCTCCAACTTGATATCTTGAATAGGATTTCCTATAGATATCTGAAACTCAACTTGTCCAAAATTTAACTCATTATCTTCATCTTCAAGCCTTCCCTTTTTTCCTATTTTTTCTATTATTGCCAAGGCCACTCCCATTCACCCAAGGCTTGTAACCTAGATTTCATCAATGACACCTTCTTCTCCCTTAACTCTCTTCATATTCAATCAGTTGCTAAGTCTTGTAAATATTGTCTTCATAATATCTCTCATATACACCCCCTTCCCTCCTCTTGCACTACTGCCACTTTGGTGCAGATACTTATTCCTTCACACCTGGTCTACTGCAACAGCCTGTCGATTGGTTTTCCTGCCTCAAGTCTCTTTCCCCTCCAGTGCCTCCTTCAGTCACCTGTAAGAACAATCTTCAAAAAACACAAATTTGACCATGTCATCCCTACTCAACAAATTCCAGTGGCTCCATATTAACTCCAGGATCACATCTAAAACCCCTTGTTTTACTTTTAAAGCCCTTAACAACCTGGTTCCTTCCTACCTTCTGAGTCTTCTTATACTTTACTTCTCTCCATGTACTCTATTATCTAATGACACTGGCCTCCTTGCTGTTCCTCACACACAACACTCCATTTCCTCAGTTGAGACATTTTAACTAGCTGTCCCCCATGCAAGGAACAGATGGATGCCTTTCCATTACATGGATTCCAAACAAATGCATCTTCATCTCCCTTTCTTCACATTTTCTTCAAGACCTATAAAAAACTCATTCTCTACAAGAAGTCTTTCTTGAATCTCTTAATGTTAGTGTCATCTCTGTGTGACTATCTCTAATTCATCCTGTACATAGTTTGTTTGAATCTAGTTGCCTCTCCCATTAACTGTTTTGTTTTGTTGTTGTTGTTGTTGTTTTTTGCCTTTCTTTGTATCCCTAACACTTAGCACAGTGACAGTGCCAGGTACATAGCAGGTACTTAATAAATTCTTGTTGACTTGACTTGAATAAGTAATTGTTAAGTATATATTATGAACTTAACCCTGAGCCAGACATCATAGGAGATAGAAGACTAGATAGAAGACATGTCAAGAAATAAGAAAGGACCATAGTAGGTTTAAAGGATGTAATTATATCCCCCTAGCTGTAAAACACTACATACCATGTTGGGAATGTGGGGGAAAAAAAGCAATGTAAGTCTTGGCCCTGATTTAAAATCACTTACAATCTAAACATTAAAAAAAATGGTGGTTATATTTTCTGGGATTAAATATTTATTTGTGATTGTTTAATACTTTTGATTTGCTAAAAACTCTATATTAATCCAGTGCACAAAACATTTTCCAATTGAGTGCAAGGTTACTCATAACTAAATGACCATTATAATCCCTGGTTTACTAGTTCTTCACATCTCAATGAAACAAAGGGTGGTTGTTACAGAAATTACAATAAAAATATTTTAGGCCTTCTACCTAATGGTTCATGTCCTCCTAAACAAAATAGTTTATAGGTAGTCAGAGAGATAAGCACAGATTCAGGTACCTAAGGCCTAACAGAAATCAGGCAACACTGTTTAAGGGAATTTAAAACATCCTCTCTTTTTTCTTTCCTCTTAGGGAGGTTTTCATTGTAATATTCATTTTTTGGGAACTGGAAATACGTTTATTGCCAGTATCCTTTCATCCCATGTCATAAGAAGGACTTATAGAAAATGGGTAGAATGGGCAAATGATAGCCAACCTTCCTAAATTCTGGTGGTTCTATTTTTTCTGGTTAACCATAAAGGAAATCTCAGATAATAATAAATTTTACTTTATTTTTAAGAATTTGTACACCAGCCAATGAGTATGACATTATATTCATTTTACCTGTCAGCTATATATTATTGGAATTCATTGTATTTATGAAATATTTACTTTAACAAAACCATTCCAGTGTGGTTTTTCCTTTTCACACTAGGAGGAAGGATATTTTCTCTCATTCCACACTTACAAGGAGCAATGAAGTACATTATCCTATTAACTCATTCTTGTCTTCTTGAGACAGTCCTTTTGAGACAGTCTCTCTGCTTCTATTTTCTTCCTGCTTGAATAAGTAGCATGCAGATTTACAAGGATAATCTTTCTGTACATTTTAAAATCATCATTGGTCAAGTAGCTATAATGACTCCCTATTAACTCTATCTTAATTAGTCATCAATTTGATTCAACAAACATTTCCTAAGTGCCTACCTTGTACGAGACACTGATATTGGGAGATGCAGGAGTATAAAATATTCCTGAAGTTGTCAACAACTTCAAGTACTGTTGAAAGATCCACACTGACACACATGAAGCAGGAATGATGCACACAAGGAAATTTTTAAGTAATTCTTTAGCTTTATGGTGGACAGGATATATTGTGAAGAAGATTAAAGACAGATGACAGTCAAAGAAGGCTTTGTGAAGTAGGCAGGACTTTATTTGTACCATAAACATTTAAGTAAGTGGGAAGAAGAGGAGAAAACATATCAGGAGAATTAAAATAATGCAGAGAGGCAGGAGAGTGTATACATTCTGTGGCTATGAAACATTGGGTAAATTAACCTAACTGGGGCCTATTTTGGTAAATCCAAGTATCACAATCTGTCTGTTATTTAGTAGGGAAGTCCTATGGAGTTATCTCAGGTTGTTAATGCCTTGTTCAGTATAACAAAGTCAATTAAAAATGATAAGTGGCATGTCAATCCACTGATTCCAAGTCCAGGACTCTATTCCAATGCTGCACTGTCTCTATACCACTAAAAAAAAGTTTACTTCAATATATAAATGATATATAACATTAAAATACCTCTATTCACTGTCTTTAAATCTAGTAAATCTTTAACATCTTTTCTCACTATGTTCCAATTCAGTTTTTTAAAATCCTATTTATGACCATTTGCTTGCAATCATTTTGAATAATATTACTTCACCCCAGCAGAATTCCTCTTCTCTGTCCTTACTTCAAAAAAGATAAAAAATCATCTCTTTTTGGAAATCTTCCTGAATTAGCACAATCTCCATTCTGATCACTCATTACTCTATATCACATCAGCATAAGCTATTTAATACATTATGTATATGTGTGAATTTTGGTACTTGTTCCTTAGAACTTTTTCAAATCATTCCACATAAGAATTAGCCAATTTCATATAATTTCTTTAAGCATCAATTGTCTTCTAATGGTTTATTTCCTCTCATGTCTAGCACAATATTTTTGCATCCAAGAGGAATATCATATATGCTTATTAAATAACTAGATTGACTTGTCAACATTTCATTCAGCTTGTAAATAATTAAAATCAATGAATATAAAGATGTTGGTTGGCTGAAGACCTAGCCGTCATCAAGTAGAAAGAAAAGCATTATATTCCTGATTTCAAGTGTTTTGAGTTTAACCTCAACATTTTATTCAGTAGTGTTGGTTTATGGTTCTAAACATCAACTGCTGGCTTCCTTTAGCTGGTAAACACTTTATACTCTATAATACAATCTCTTATTGTTTATGCTCAGGCTGTTTGGCTGAAAAACTACAAACCAAAGCCTTATAGGCTCCATCTAGTGTTAAAATGTTATCAGTGTTGACACATTGAAATATCAGCATACCACTTCACAGGGCCTCCACAAGAGTCTATCTTAATGCAAACAAGTTTTTCAAGTGGGAATTTTAAGATGCAAAACTTTTTTTTAACCTAGGACTGATACACAGACATGGAAGTCAGTTTCTCAAAATTAATTGAATCTGTAAGTCTAAGCCTGCCTTGAATAATGTAATGTGTTTTAATTTACACCAGCATGCTAGACAATGTGTAGGGTTATCCTACATTCAAAGAAAAAGTCATCATCCAAAGACAGAGTCCACAGAATCCTGAGATTGCAGATTTGTCCTTTTTCCTTCCCAAACAATCTCATTTTCAAGGGAGTTGCACCAGCACAACAATATTACACATGCATATGCATTGTTTTGGGCTTTCTGAAAATCTGCAACACAGCAATTAGAAGCAGAGCTTGTACTAGATTGTATTCCCTTCATATTCTTATCTTGGGCATGTTTGCATGGTTCACGTGAAGAAATTATAATTAAACCCTAAACAACTTTAGAAGCAGATTTTTTATGCCTGTATCTGAAGGTTCCTCAGAGATGACATTCTATGTTATAAGCAAAGAACCTAGAAGGACTATTTCATTAGGCTTAGATAACGCCTACCAAAGTCAGAGTCATGATGGTGAAGGAGAATTTTTGAAAAAATATATGCAGCACTTAATTACTTATGGCTTAAAACTGGCAAATAGACTACCATGTTGCAGCTGAGAGATTTTCAAGGAGAACTGTTTTAAAAATACTGAAAAGGCATTTGCAAGACTTATGGCATCTTCAAGTAAGGAGCCAAAATAAAAAAAAATTAAGTAGCAACATCAAATTTATCTTCTGAAAAAGATACATAATATTTAATTTTTCATTAAGTTAAATGGCTTACTTTCAACAACAAAACAAAAGAGATCGATGTATCCATAATGGCATATAAGCCTTCAATGAATTCTTCAGTTTCCTCAGAATGCTCACCTATTCATCAAGCCAGCCTTAGATTTGTAAAGGAAAAGCTAATGGAAATATGACCATGGCTCTGCCATAATTGGCTCTGCTTCCTGATGTAAAAACAATTTAACATTCTTTTTTTTTAATGTTGAGTTCCAAATTCTCTCCCTCCTTCCCTGCCCTCACCCCTTGAGAAGGCAAGCAATTTGATATAGGTTATACATATGCAGTCATGCAAAACATATTTCCATGTTACTAATGTTGTGCAAGAAAACACAGACAAAAAAAAGAAAAAGAAAGTTTTAAAAAAAAAAGTATGCTTCAATCTGCATTCAGACTCTACCAGTTCTTAACCTGGAAAGGGATAGCATTTTTCATCATAAGGCCTTTGGAATTATCTTGGATCATTGTATTGCTGAGAAAAGCTAAGTCATTCACTTGATCATCATACAATATTACTGTTACTATATACAGAGATCTCTTGGTTCTGTTCATTTCATTTTGCATCACTTCATGTTTTTCCAGGTTTTTCTGAGAGCATCCTGTTTGTTCACCATTTCTTATACAATAGTATGCAATACTAAAGTATTATTAGTATAGTGTATTATATGTATATACAATAAAGTATTATTAGTATAGTACAATACTATAGTATTACTACACTATGCTAAACTACACTTTAGTATTATTAGTATGACACAATAGTATTCCACATCTTATTCAGACATTCCTCAATTTATGGGCATCCTCTCAATTTCCAATTCTTTGCCACCACTAAAAGAATTGCTGTAAATATTTGTGTACGTCAAGGTCTTTTTCCTTTTTTTTATCTCTTTGGGATATAGACCTAGTAATGATATTGCTGGGGCAAAGGGTATACATGATTTTATAGCTCTTTGGGCATACTTCTAAATTGCTTTCCAGAATGGTTAGATCAATCCACAGGTCTACCAACAGTGCATTAGTGTCCTAGTTTTTTTCCACATCCCCTCTAACATTTGTCATATTGGCTATATTTTCTATTATATCAACCAGTCTGATAGGTGTAGAGTGGTACCTTAGAGTTGTTTTAATTTGCATTTCTCTAAACAATAGTAATTTAGAACATTTTTTCATATGATTATAGATAGCTTAAATGACTTCATCTGAAAATGACCCATTCATACATTTTGACCATTAATCAACTGAGGAATGACTCTTATTTTTATGTTTGACTCATTTGTTTATATAGTTCAGAAATAAGGCCTTTATCAGAGAAATTTACAGCAAACTTTTTTTCACAGTTATGATTACTGTGTATTTCCCTCTATCCTATTTTCCCCGTTTATCTTATTGTATCTCTCCTTTCAACCTGTCCATCCTCAAAATTATTTTGTTTCTGACAACCAACTCCCCCAATCTCACCTCCCTTCAATCAGCACTCCCCTCTTCTCCTTCCTTTCCAACTTTTCTGTATGGTAAGACTGATTCCTATGCACAACTGAATGTGTAGGTTATTCTCTCTTTGAGCAAATTCCGATGAGAGTAAGGTTCACATGTCCCCCCCTCCCACCTCCACCATCATCCCTTCCACTGTAAAAGCTCTTTTGCACCTCTTTTATGTGAGATAATTTACCCCTTTCTATCTCTCCTTTTCTCCTTCTTCCAGTGCAATCCTCTTTCTCACCTCTTCATATTTAACTCACACCCATTTCTCTATATATGTATAATCTTTCTAATCGCCCTAATAATGATAAAGTTGCTAGGAGTTACAAGTATCATCTTTACATGCAGGAATGTAAACAGTTTAACCTTATTTAATCCCTTGGAAATACTTCTTATAAATCATTTATCTTATAAATGAACTTATCTTATAAATCTTATACATCATTTAGTATTTCCAAAGTTTCATTTCACATTAAATTTAAGAATAAAGAACTTCACTATGATTTTTGCTACTCTTAAAATAAAGTACCATAAACATATATGAGCTATATTGTGTGTATATATAATGTGTATATGTACAAATAGAAATGTATTGCATTCATACATGTTTATATAGACACATGTGTTACACACTGATATATGCATATACACATAACACATAATTATCCATACACATACACACAAATGTGTGTGTGTTGTATAAGCCAAGTACACTTCAAGGGCAAAGTACATCCCCCCACCCCAAGAAGTCAGACATTACTTTCCATCATGAAAGAAAATGCATTATTATAGTTTCAGCTGGTGAACCAAAGAAAGACCCAGGAGGCTAAGGGCAAGGCTTTGACTTCCATAACAGAAGTGGTTAAAAAAAAATGTATCACCCATCAGGTCATGCCACATCTTGGCTGTGTGCAAAAATGCTTTAAAGTACTCTACTTTGATATCTTTTTTAAAAAAATAAAAAGAGGCAAGATTAAACTGTAAGAAATGAGAAGTCGAAAGAAAACACCAACAACAGCACTTTGAACCCACTTGAGAAAAATTAAAGTGCTATCACTTCGGATGAAAATATACTAGCACTTTCCTGGCTGTATTGTGGTATTGTTTGATTGATCCTATAGGTGCCATAGAGATCAGTCCTCCAGGATCAGGATCATTTCTTGTGGTTCAGTTAGATTGTCTCTGTTTGTAGAAACACAATGCATGGGGCTCAATTCATCATTTATTTGAGGCTCAAACTCCCATTGACATCATCTGTGGTTAAGATCTTCATAGGCCTAAGGCAAGCCATAAACTAGGCCCACAGGAAAGAGGTGTTAAATATTTATTTTGTCTCAATTTCTCAGCCCTCTTTAAAATATATATTATTGCATAAATTTAGTCCTGGTTTTATCAATCAAAATAAGCTGGCTATATCACTTGGCCTAGATTTGGGAAGGTAAAATAGTTTTGTGATGTAAATCCAAAATGCTCATTAGTTTATGCAGAAGGATGTATAACTTAAAGATCCTGAGATTTCAGTTCTCTCTGCAAGTATACTTCACTTCAGAAAACATATATGTTCTTGAAATGGTTGGGTGTCAACTGGATTTTTGAGATTCCAAATTTTCCCTTTGATTTTACATTATAATCAGAGACATTTTATCTACATTTCTGATTTCTTCAGTTGGCAGTAGTTCCAAATGCTTTAAGTTTCTTTTACATCCTAGTCTTGAGACTATAAGAGAAAACTTTCTGGGTGGGGCAAAAGATTACTTCAATGTTAGCTTCTCGGGCCTGTAGCTCTGACTGATTATCCAGCATCTCTACTAGAAGCACATTGTCTAGGTTCCTGACTCCCTGCCTTACAGAAACCCTCAGTTAGTACAGATTTGGTGGGAATAGGGGGTTCTTTTAGGGACAGGTAAGTGGCACCAGGCCTGGAGTCAGGAAGATCTGAATTCAAATCTGTCCTCAGATACGTAATAGCTGTGTGACCCTGGTCAAGTCACTTAACCCTGTTGGCCTCAGTTTCCTCTTCTATAAAATAATCTAGAAAAAGAAATGGCAAGCTACTTAAGTATCTTTTCCAAGAAAATCACAAATGGGGTTACAAAGATTTAGACATGATCGAATGATGACAACAACAGTATAGTCCCTTATGCCTAGTCAGTCTTCTTACCTAGCACTTTGCACCTTGCTCTCCAATATCTCTGTTCATCTAGTTCCTGATAATTTGGCCAACTTAACAATGTCTTGATTCATCCTCCAGCACTGCAGAATGTTGTACTTCTTGATTTTTATTTAGCCAATTTGACTGGCTACTTTTCTAGAACTGATTCCAGTGTGTTTCCTGATTGCTGACCACCTATTATTTCCTTATCTTCCCTTGACTTGTATTATCAAGGCATTCCTTTATTCCTGGTTGCTAGTGTCTAATCCGCTGCTTCTCCATGATCTAGAAATAGCCTGGCTCCCAATTTATTTGTCTAATTCCTGGCCTACTGCTTTGTTTGACCTACAGTACCTCCCCAAATTCTGCTGTGTGTTCTGACCCCACACAGTGCCTGTTTGACTTCATACTTCTAATTCCTTCTTTGATCTGCCCCCATTTTTGTACCTGGTACTTCTCACTGTCCCCGCCTTCCCTGACATTTCTCCCAGTCTTCACTTCCCACTTTATTTGCAATCAATTGCTTCCTACAGTTTTGATACGACAGTAAGTCTTATAATTCTAATTAAATGTAAGCACTTTGAAGGTAGGGACCAGGTCTCGCCCTTCCTTTATACATCTGATATCAATTACCATGGTACTGAGCACATAATAGACACATATTAATAACAGCAATAATAACAACTACAACAATAGGTAGTATTTATATGTAACTTAAAAGTTTGCAAAACACTTTTTATGTGTTACCTCATTTCATCCTTAGAACAATATAATAACACCACTTTACAGATAAAAAAAAATGAAGCACAGTGAGGTTAAGTAACTCGACCCCTTGCCCAGTTATTATCTGTGGTAGGATCTAAACTTTCCTCGAGTTTTCCTGGACTCCGAGACCTGAACTCCATCCACTCAACCACACAGCTGTTTATTAAATTCTCTCTGAATTCAATTGATATGTAAAAAAAGAAAAAAATATGACGTGCTATACCATAACCCAGGGCTTGAACGCAGAGGTATCTTACACCTGTTTCTCTTCCATTATATCCTACTTTAATATTTTCTGTGGTTTCTAAGCCCTTTAAGAACAGAAAATATGTTAATAATTATTTCCTGTCAAGTATTTAATATATTCCTGTGTACCCAGCCCTGATCTTAGTAGAAAGGAGCCTGCATAGCACGATTTGAAAAAAAAATAAAATTAATATGATCTTGGGCTGCATCATGAAGCATCATGTTCAGAACTCGGGAGGTAATAGTGCCATTCTACTCTTTCTCAGTCAAAATACATCTGGCAATTATATTTAATTCTGAGCACCATATTTTTGGAAGAAGACTAAATCTGACCAGGATATAGATGATGGAAACAGGAAGAGTGAAAGACTTCAAGACCATGCTATATGAGGATGAGTTGAAAAAAAAAACTGGCATTGTTTAGCCTGGAGAAGTGAAAACTTAGGGTGGAGGCATGATAGTTGTCTGAAAGATAGTCATATAATAGAGCACTTCAACCTCTTTCTTGTCCAAAAAAAAAAAAAAAAAACAGGGGAGCAATGGGTAGAAGGTGCAAAGTGGCAAATCTAGGTTTGATAAAAGGAAAAACTCTATTAACAAATAGAGTTTTCCATTAAATGAATTTCTTTGGGAGGTAGAGGGTCCTTCCCCCTTACTATGTATCTGCAAGTAAAGGTTTAGGCACATTGTAGAGAGGACTCTTATTCATGAGCATATTGGATTGAGTGGCCTCTGGGAGTCTATCATTTCAAGGATACAGGGAAGAACTCCTTGTTGCCTCAAATTACTTACCCTCCACAATTAGCAATTCATCCTCTTTAGAGTATGCCTTTTTGCCAACTAAAATGAAAATATTCCCTGTACAGGTAGCTCATCAACTTTTTATCAGTCAATTAATTGTCCGTGTGGAAGAATTTATTAGTTCTTTTACTAAGAACAGATTTTTATTTTGGATAAAGTGAGAGTGAAGAAAGAGAGGAGGATTGAAGAGGTAGCATGAGGATACTGTGCACCATGAAAAAAGGCTTTGAGGGCTGTCCATCCAGTGTTGGAAACCAACATACACCTAATCAGAAACTTCCTGAGGAGTATCTTGGGTAATATAGACCAGAGGAATAGAACAGGTTTATTGATTACATAGATAGCAGTGTGGCAGTGTTCCATGAGAAGGATCCTGAGAAACATAATTTTGTAGGCAGAGACTGGAGTAAGGTAAAGTGTTGAAGCTGTGTGAGTCAAGTGGAATTACGGAGGAGGAGACCAATCATCAGAGATTTTAGGAAAACCTAAGACCACAGATTTGAACGGAAAGGTAACATGTAAAACAGGGTATTTGGGGTGAAGTGGAATAATAACAGGGAGTGGGATTCAAATAACAGGATAAGAGGAGCTAGATTTTATTCTTCTGAGCTTTGGTAGTTCATTATCGCTTTTATATAGGGTGGAGAGAAGAAAAGGTAGAGTAGGGAATAGGAAGCTAAGTAGCTAGCTGTATTATTATACTAAGTCATAGCGTTGTTGTAAGGATAAAATGATATATACACAATTTATGTGTGTGTGTGTGTGTGTGTGTGTACACACACACATACAATCATATGTTTTACAAACCTTAAAATATTATACACATGCCACTATTATAATGATTTTTTTATTACTATTATCTGAAAAGGTAAAATAGTTACTGCAGAGGAAGAAAAGTGCAGAAAAGGAATACTGAGGGTACTAAAGACAAATGATGAAGTCCTTCCATTTTTATCTTAGCTTATTCATGTAAGCAAGTAGACAATTGGTCTACTTGCTGAATGATTGATCCTCTATTCAATCATATTTCCTAAAAATGGTTTCTTTAAAAAAAAAATCAATGATCATACTTGTGCTTGGGGGAATTACCAAGTTATTTTTCCCCAAGACCTTTACATATGTATGGAAGGGAGAGACAGATGTCATAAATAATCATTTCCATTAAATGGTTGGCATGAAAAGCTCTATTCTGCCCTGTTTTTGACATTAACCTATGTCTAAAAGCAGATTCGCCACATTTCTCCAAAAATTAAATACTTACTCAGGACTTCCCTATTTATGTTCATGGATGGAATCATCACTCTCCCAGTCACACAGCCTGAACATGCTGAACTTTCTTGACCCAAGTTACTCACTTATCAGATCAACAGCCAAATCCTCCCAATTCTTTTGCAACACCATTCAGATCCCTCACCATGGGGTAGTTGAAAGAGTAAAGCATCTGTGAGTCAGAGAACCTACATTCAAATTCCAGCCTTGCCACTTGCTAGCTATATGACCTTGAGAAAGTGACTTTACTTTTTGAGCCCCCATTTATTCACCTGTAAAACAAGATTTGGGGTGAGGAAGACCTGGGTTCAAATGCAACCTTAGACTCAGTAGTTAGGTGACCCTGGAAAAGTCATTTACATCATTCTGAGTGTCAATTTAGTCATCCATGAAATATGAGGGTGGACTTGACCTGGAAGGGCCTTTTCAAATCTATGACCTATGATCCTATGACTATACAATCTTTAAAGCCTCCAAATGTAAATATCTATGAACCTCTCTATCAGAAGACTGGCATGTTTCTTATTTCTGATTGCCTACAGGGAAATTTGAGTGTGCTTCTCTGCACATAAGCAAGCCTACCAAAAAGCAATTTGACTATAAAGCATATTTATATAAGCATAAAAGGAAATAAATGGGAATTATTCCTGAATCCAGTAGCAGGGTTAATAGAGTTACATTCCTCTTCCCTTTGCAATGAGTGAATGCCACAAACTTGATATTAATGAATTCACAAAACCAATAGAAAAAATCTCAGGTATATGGATAGAAGTGAAAATCTTTGATGAATAATGTGTTTCTATGCTGTGTCATAGCTTGCTTCTCCTAGACTCTTGTCTTCTTTGCTGTGGGTCCCATGTGCCAAATTTGTCATCTCTCTGTTTCAGTCCTGCTTCTGTCACTTCTGATGGTCACAATAATCCTGGATGCCTCTCCCCTTTCACTGTGTGGTTGCTTTCCTCTTGCTCCTAATAATTTTAGTTCTCCCCTAATTACAGCATGAGACATATATTCATGGCATCTTGAGAAAGTGCATCCTTGTTCTTCAGCAGTAAACACCCTACTTTGGGCTCAGAACATTATGGGAAAGTAAATTATTTTCTATAGGTGTCATACCTCAGGCCTAAGGCATTACAGGAAAGTGAATTATATCTTACTTTTCTTTTCCCTTGTTAATGCATGCTACATCAGTTTATTTTATTATTTAAAAATTTTAAGTCTAATATATTTATAAACTAACCTACAGGATAATGTTTGATTTCACAAAAAAAGTTTGAAAAATCATGTATGGGTCTCTCAGAATGAATTTGCATTTCTGTCAAGCCATAGCTTCTGTCTGATGAATCCCAAGTGCAATTCTAGAGAATGATGATTGAAAATTGAAAATAAATAAAATACTTCTTACTTCACCTGCTGACAAAACATTTGAGTCACTGAGTTCTAACACTTGGCCTGGGACTGAGATCCACAAAACTATAGTTTCTGCTCTCATTCTGGAAAATAAGCAATTTTTCTGTTACTGTTCACCTTAGTCAGTTTCATCTTTAGAATTCTATGGCTAATTTTAAGTTAAGAGAACAACTCACACTATCTGTGCCATAAAATGGCATCCAATTCAGGATATTCTCAAATTCTACTTAAAATTTTTCTCCCTTTAATTGAGAGGGGGAAAAACTGAACTATAGCTGTTGAAAAGACTTTAGAACTTGAAATCTGGTTTTAGGGAACTGACATTTCCTCATCTTATGATTTAAAACATGTTTTTCTTCTTTGTAATCTCTGGCAGTCAACCTCACATATTTTTTCTTTTGAGATGGTTTATGATCACTGACATCAGGCCACCTTATATATTACAAGATTACCTGGGACAGTCTCTGAATTCAGCACTGCTACCCTGAATCATGAGCAAATGTCAAACTTCAATACAAAACCATTATTATGACTATGACACCCTTCAAATCTTGGTGTTAACTATCTATTGTCCGTGAAGGGAATCCCCCCTAATCTTCATCCTCTCCCAGAAATCCACTTGGGGAATAAAAAGAAAGAACAGATACAGAATAGAAATAAATCTAAGCCCCTCCTTTATGACCACCAATGACTATAGTGACAAAAATAATTTCCACCAATGACAAGGAAGGGACCTATGAGTTAGTAGTCAGACCCCTGATCTGCTGCCCCTGGGGTTCTATAAATCACTGAAGATATCCTTGTGGATTAACTGATATTTAACAATTATAACTTCCAGCGTAAACTGTTTCCATTGATAACTATCATAATATAAAGCATTTTGAAAACGTCTTATTGTTATTAGGGCCAGGTCTCTAAAGTGAAGTTTATTTTAGAGTAAGTTGTAATACAAAAAGAAAAGGACTGAGAGCTAAGAGACTAGAGTTGTAGAATCAACTCAGCCAATAAATAAGTGACCTTGGGTATATCACCTAATAGCTCCAGGCTTCAGTCTGTTAATCTGTAAAATGATGGGTTAGTGTAATTAAATTCCAAGTTCCTTTTTGACTCAAACATTTTAGGGATCTATGAAATGGATTTGTCTCTTTACATGGGCACACAAATATATTATCAACTTTAAATATGGATGAGGAAAATACCCCCAATTCAATCTGGTTTAAGCTCAATCAGACCCTGAACTCAGGTAATTATTTTTTTCTTCTTTCTCATCTTTCTGTCTTTGTTAATGTGCATGAGCCATGCTGGATTAGTACCGTCTTTTTTTATATCCTTTCTGGGGTATGAGCTGTTAGAGTATTAGATAAATGGACATTCTGTGTAGCAATAAACCTACTTCAAAATCACACCTTATTTATCATCTACCATTACTTGAGGTGAGGATCAATTTGACATTTTAAGACTGATCTTAAATGGAGAAAGGTCCTTATCCATTGATCTAACCTTGATTCAATTATCTAGACCAGTAGCATAAATATACATTATATGCCTCTTAGGAGGCTGCCTACTTGGCAGTATCATAGTAATCAATTAATTATTGACATGTTATTATCTTCCAGCATCAAGAATGGGGGAGGGAGGAATAATATTGTGTCCCTCTTCTACTTGATTTAAACCAAACAACAGGTCTCAGAAAAATTGTTTAAAGACATGTAACTTGTATACCCCATTCCATCTTCTACCGCCATACCTCTTCAAAGGCCGCCTCTCATTCTTCAAATGTTCTCTCTCCTCACGTCTGCCACTTGGAATGCCTAGCTCTCCAAACACCTAGTTAAAGCACCACTTCCTACGTAAGCACTTTTATGATCACCTCCAATTGTTAGGGCCCCAAAATTTTCCATTTTGTACATCATCCCCCTTCCTCCCTGCCACTGAGTAAAACATAATATCCTTCAGGAAAGATGTTATTTCCTTCTTTGTCATTGTATTCCCAGCATCTTGCATAGTACCTGGCACATGGTAGGCACTTAATATATGCTTATTGAATTGTACTGAGGAGATGATTTTCTGACACTAACAGGGACTGGCACATACTTAAAAAAAAAAAAAGGAAAGCAACCTCAATATGCCATCCAATCTGGCAAAAAAAAAAAGGCAGGGGGGAGGCATGGTGAAATGGAAAATGAGTAATTTTGGCCTCTAATCTTCAGAGGGAGTTAACCCATATCCTATAAAAATTCTAGCACAAAACAATCATGGTCAAACTAGCAAGAACAATGGAGGGAAGATGTATATTATATTTATATTATATCCTTTAATGCCATCTCCTCTTTAGGATCCCTGTTAGGTCATAAAATCACAAGATCATGGATCTAGAATGCCATCTAGCCCAACCCACTTAACTTAAAGCTGAGAAAACTAAAGCCCAGAGAGGTTATGCTACTTGTTCAAGGTCACATAGGTAGTCGATATTAGAAGAGGGATTTGAACTTATGTCCCCAGACTCCAGAGCATTTTCCACTGCTAGAGGAAATAGACTTTTCTTTTCTTTCTCTTCTCTTCTTTTCTTGTGTTCTTTTTCTCTGAGAGGTTAGGCAGTTTTCAGTTTCTGTCTATACAACAGAGCTTCTGATAAGTATCAAATTATCATCACCCTGCATTCTATTTTTCAGGAATCTTTGTAAGTCTATATTTTTAGGATTATTTTCAAGAATTACATCCTTAAACTACAGAAGTAATCTTAGATTGATTTGCATGTTTGCACTCAAATAGAAAATTAACTCCAATCCACATGCCTGGAAGTTCTCCGTAAATAGCTCTCTCCCTAGCACAGCTGTTTTTGATTATTTTGAGTGTGTGATCATCACACCACAATATCCCATCTTCTACTAGTTAAAGATCCTGAGTTCTGTTTGCTGAAAAGAATCCCCAAAACCCCTCTCAGAGTAGTGTTCATAATAGGACACCAAATGAAATTATGGCAAATATCTCAAATCCTGAATGTAGAAAGTGGAATTTCTTTAACGAGCTCCCAAGCAACAAAGGAATTCCTTGGGCAGTGGCTCTACCTATGGAATACAATTTCCAGAAGAGATGGAAAACAAGTTCATGTGATTTTTTCACATGGGTTTTTCTATCTGTGGAAATGGGTCCTATGGTCAAAGAAACATCATCACTGTATCTTCCTCCATCATGCCATTATGCACTTTGCCCCAGGAACTTCCTCATCTCTGAGAATCTCATCATCCTACAATAACCAATTAGTCTTGGTCCTTGCACTTCATCTATACCTTCTGCCGCTCTGGTTGAAGAGCAAAGCTATAAATTCTAAAACCTATTTTAAGAGGAGGCCCAAGCCAGCCATCTCTTAATTTCTCACCTGGTTGTACTCTTGTGAACTTCTTTCAACTTCCCCATCATGCTCCCGTGCTGGTTTCTCTACCATTTCCTTTTTTTCATATGTTATCTTTACCCATTAGATGGAGAGCTATGTCAGGGCATTTGTATTTGTATTTATACCCCCAACACTTAGTACAGTTACAGTGCCTGACATTTATTAAGCACTTAATAAATATTTATTGGTTAACTAAACATCTACTCTCATATCTAATTTTCAGGTTCCTTTTGGGGTAGTTTCATGATATGAGACTATACAGATCACATCATTAATATAAAAATGTATGTGGGCCTTCATCACACAAACATGATAGCAAAAAATTTGAGTCACTATTTATAAAAGGAAACAGTAGTTAATATTTGGGATCAGTTTCCTTCTTAATGGGTGAGAAGGGAGAAATATTCTCATTCAGGCATCGAAATACCATAGTAGGTATTCAGTGATACAGTATTGCTAATATGTAAGTGGCTTTATTTATGTTATTAACTGGACTTTTAAGAAAGCTTATTTCCTCTTGCAGGTCCGTAAAGATCCCATGTATGCAATGCTACTAAAACCCAAAGAGGGATGGAAAGGTAAACTCAATGAAGATTTACTAAAACTGACAATAAAGATTGTCCTCTTTCTCACTCACTGAGAAGGAAACTGATACAGAAATTAACTGTGATTACCTTTTATAAGTAGCAACTCAGCACCTTTTTGCTCTCATGTTTGTGAGATACTCATTTCCACAGAAAGCAAAAGCCTCTTCTGGAAATTGCTTTACCCATTTCTAGACTGCATATGTCTTCCAGAAAATGCTGGGATGAGGATATAGGTGAAGTCATTGACTTACCATGAGTAAAGTTTGGGCTTTGAATTCCTTTTCTAGGAACAAGGATAAACCTGAAATCAGCCTGGTCTCCCTTGTGAATGATGACATGGGGTCATAAGATAGCTAACTGAGGTTAGGGCTTTGGCATATGGCCCAGGACCACAACATAACTCAAGACTATATTTCTATTCATTCCAAACCCTAACCAACTGGGGTACACAACAATCACCAATCAAGAGATGGATGTAACATTTGCCATGCACTTTAATCCCAAAGAGAATCTAGACACAGATATGACCTTTTCACAAAATCTACCAAGAACTCCACAATCTTCCTTGACCTTGGCCTGGCAAAGGTCATCACAGAAAATCAAAGAGTGATAGATCAAACACTCTATACATATAATGCTGTTTCCCTGAACCTTGATACTAGTCTGAATTTAGAATTTGCAATAGAGGTTGCCACAGTAAATCTCCCTTTCACTAATCAGGATGGAAATCTTTTCTTTTCCAATTAGGTCAAATGGCACAGGCTAAGCAGTACATCTATTTGTCTTTCAAGAGAGCTCACCCAGGGAGTCATGGTGCTTTATTGGCATATCTGTTGGATTGCTTATCATATATCTTTTCCTCTCGGCACATTTATGCTATTTTCTTTGGATGTGTGGTTATTTGAAGTTTCTGTTTTGTGACAATATTAACCCAGTACTGCTACTGTAAGCATTCACTCTGCTTTTGCTGCCTTGAGGGAGCTCTGATGAGGCTTTATCAGGATTGCTGAGCTCAACCCTTTTACATTAAAGTGGCCACTATTCACTGTTATTAGTGTGTGTGTGCGTGTGTGCGCATCATTCCAGTTAACCACTGGTAAGCTGCCCAAGGCAATGGAAATCTGTCTCCAGACAGCAAATAGGATTTGCTTCATAGTGAATTTGAGTAACTAATCTGATATGAAATGAACCTAGTTGGGTTGGTAGCAAACAGCATATTCATTGGTTTTGCTGTCATGGGTCAGCCCATAGGGTTTTTACATGAGGCTACTTTTGATTTTTCCACCTTAGGGCACTTGATTAAAAAAAAATACTGAGTCAAACCAAACCCAAGAAACACTGTAGTCTCCATAAGGAACCTGCAATTACCTTAACCTGACTCTTTGGCTCATGCTTTTCTTCTGGTGGTTTGCCCTCACTTAATTTCCCTGTGAGTCAAGCTACTCATATTTCTCCCTATACCATAGATGGAGGGAATTCTTATCAAAATAGGACATGTCCTTCAAAAGTACAGAAGCTAGCAGAAGGTGTCAAAGTTGGATTTGTTCTCTATGGGAAATGAGAAACTGCTTAACGGTTGAGTTGTACTTTCTTTTCTCCTCAAGTAGAAATCTAACCAAGAAGGTAATTATGTTTTGTAGGGGAACCAATAATCATGAATTCTTTTAGCTGGTAATATTTTCTTTGCAACATAGTAATGCAGTTATGATGTACTGTTATATATTACTTATCTATGTCATTTCTTGTCACCCTTCTGAGCTATGTATCATCAATCATCATCTTAACAATAATAATCATAATTGATATTGATATCGTACTTTAAGGTTTGCAATGCTCTCTCTATATTTGTTGTTGTTGAGTAATTTTCAGTCATGTTTGACTCTTTGTGACCCAATTTGGGGTTTTCTTGGCAAAGATACTGGAGTGGTCTGCCATTTCCTTCTCTAGCTCATTTTACAGATGAGGAACTGAGGCAAACAGAGGTTAAGTGACTTGCGCCAGATCACACAGCTGCCTTGCCCATACACACATATACATGTATACATATATACATACATACATATGCATATATACATATATATGTATGTGTGCTACATTCCAAACCTTAAAGTGAAATGTCTTATATGTGATATCATGTACATACACATATGATATCTAAAGTTCATGCACATATATACATATACATACATATATATATGATATGGCACTTTAAGGTTTGGAATGTACTATATACCCACATATATATTAATGGATGGATATATACACACATACGTATATATACGTGTGTGTGTCTATGTCTGTGTGGAGAGAGACAGAAAGAGAGATACAGTGAGAGAGTTATTTGAACTTCACAAAAATCTTCTGAGCAGGTTGTATTTTTATCCCCATTCTACAGATGGGGAAACCTACCGGAAACTAGATGGTTCAATGAATAGAGTGTTGGGTCTGAAGTTAGTAAAATCTGAGTTCAAGTCTAGGCTCAGACACTTAGTAGTGTGACTCTGGGCAAGTCAGCAAACTTCTGTCTGAGTCAGTTTCCTTAACTGTAACTTATGGATAATAATAGCACCTAACTCCTAATGTTGTTGTAAAGATCAAATGAGATAATACTTGTAAAGTATTTAATGCAATGCCTGGCATATAGTAAAAGCTTAATAAATGCTTGTTTCCTTCCTTCCTTCCTTCTTTCCTTCCTTCCTTCCTTCCTTCCTAAAGCCTAAAGTAGGCTTAAAGTAGTTAAATTACTTGCTCAGGATCACACCGGTAGTGTCAGAGGCGGGATTCAATCTCAGGTCTTCCTGTCTCCAAATTTAGCTGTCTAACCACTATGTCAGCTAGCTGCCTCATGAGGACAGGGGCTATGTTTTTGATAAACTTTGCATTTCCACCAGTTATCTAGCCATGCTCTATACAAAACAGATGTTTAATAAAGGGTTACTGAAATAATATAGTAGAAAGAGGCTGTAAATGGAGTCATAAGTCATTAATTTGAATCTCAACTTCAAAGTTTATTAGATGTGTGACACTGGACAAGTAACTTAACCTCTCCCAGTCTCAGTTTTCTCATCTGTCAAAGAGGATAATGATGTTCACACTGGCTACCCCAAAGGATTGTTGTGAATGAAAGTATTTGATAAGCCTTAGAACTATACTATTCCAAGTTGTTGTTAGGTATGTGTAATTTTTTCCCCAAGAGGGACAATGACAAACAGAAAAGTAAGTATCATCCAGAGCCCTAATGTCTCTGGCAACTCTATCCATTTATCTGGCAATGATACAAATTTGTCTTATCCTATTTTTAGGAAGATGTCTCTGCACATAGGGCTGAAAAATGGAAATGGACAAGGACAATTTAGGCAAAACTATGAAGCAAATGGAATTTCTGGAGCCATTTTGTCTGTTGCTGTCTTTTCTTTTTCTACAGTATCTCTGACCACACATTGGGGCCCAGGGCCCTTATGTGACAGCTTGACTGTAGAAGCCTTTACTAAAGAGCTAGAGTCAGTTCTATCCTTCCAAGCATTCTCTGGAACATCATATTTTTTCTTTCACTTATGGACATTTACTTGTATTGTCATACTCATTTTCAATGGTGAAAATAGGGAAGATTTGTCTAATAATCTAATTCACTATAAGGTGTTAAATAAGTATTAATGGTTTAATGACATCTTTCCAGGGACATATGCATTTTAACAGCCAGACTCATAGAGATACAATATATTTTTTGAAAGAAATTTGTTATTGATATTGGACGTTTCATGAACCCTGACAGGTAGGTAGAAGACATGAGTATTTATGTGTGACCTGGTTTTCCTGTTTCTACTGCAAAGCTAAATTTAATGAACGTGGTTTGTTCTACATTACCATTTAGGCTTCACTGTTACTTAATCAAAATTAGATTATTAAATTCTTGATTAAAGATCTACAACCTCTTTCCTTACCCAAATGTGGTTCCCAACAGGGTATATACTTAGGGTCTATACAATCAGGTACTGTATTTTGAGAATGACTAACATCTTATTTTCCACAGGATTAATTCATTCTTACATTCTTAAGAATCAGCAGCTCACTCCAAAGAAAGTTTCACTTCTGCATCTAAAGACAGAATCATCCCTCTTCTATGTCACAAATATAACATCTGAAATACACTGTGCAAAAGATAAACTGAGTTTTGATTATGTGTTATTTTAAATGAATGTAGCTCCCTCTTCTGGTGGAAAGGTTGAATCAATAATAGGAACTACAGAGAAGGGAGAGCAGGGGCATAGCACACAGAAACACAGAATATCTGAGATGGAAGGAACCTCAAAAACCATCTAGTACAATAACTCCAGCTTGCGATCAATTAGCCTTTGTTAGAAGACCTCTAATAATGAGGATACACAGTATCTTCCATGTCAGTTCAATCCACATTTAAATGGTTCCAAATGCTAGAAAGTTGATCCTTACATCAAGTCCATGTCTGCTTCTCTAATTGCCACAAAGTTTGGCTTATTGCATTCTGTCCACAATCCCAATTCATCTATACCCCTAAAACCTTTGCTCTCTGTGGTACAACCAACTCATTGCAACTAATTTAATTTTATGTCAGTCATGCATTTTGCCACAGAGGTTAGTTTGGTGACCAGATTGAACACTTAAAAGGGAATATGGAAGAGAATTCTACTCTGAAAGAAAGGCAGAAAAGACAGATCAATGGAAAAGAACTTGCTAGAATCTATCTCTAAAAGAAGGCATATGGGGTAAAAATATTTAAAATCTTTCTTTAGACCACAAGGAAAAGTCTTTTGATCTCTGTGAGAAATGTATATATGTATTATATATATATATATATATATATATATATATACACATACACACACAGAGAGAAAGAGAAAGACAGAGACAGAGAGAGAGAGAGAGAGAGAGAGAGAGAGACAGACAGACAGACAGAAAGAGAGAGAGGTACCCTAACTCATTACTTTCAAAACGTTGCTGGTAATGCAGCTCCTTTATGGGGTAAATAGAGTTTAGAAACCTAGGATGGAGAGATAACTAATAGGCTTCTGCCTCTGGAATTTGTTCAAATGAGTATCATTAATATATTCCATTTTCTAACATTTTTAATCTTTAAGTCTTATGGAGACAAGCTTCCCACTGTCTTGAAAAAGAAAATTTCTTGGACTGAAATGAAGGGAAGAGCCCTAGATACACAAGAGCTCACTAATACACTCTCCAAATGCCAAAAACCTCAAAAAGAGTGATATTTCAATATCTAAATTAAAAATAAATTTTAGTATGAACTTCAAGTCAGGAAACATTAATGATGCAGGGATGATGTACAGCCTGTGCCATTTCTTAATTAAGCACAAATAGTTAGCTTCATTACTGCAGAGACATAAGAAATGGTTAGAGACTAGAAGAGCCATTTAGACTCTGGAGTTTCATCTTTTAATACTTCATTTATTGCTAAATAACATCCATTCCTGAATGACCCCTACACTTCTACATTGCCAGTCTTGCCACTTGCTGGAGGCTACTGTACAGATTTATCACTTCTAGATAAAAGTGTTTCAAATTGAAGGCTGGGCATTGTGCTACCATGCATGAGATTTAAGTTCAAGGAGGTCTGCAGACAGTGTACTCCCTAGCAGAGAACCAGAATGTCCCAGATGTCACATGCTTGATCTCTGCTGGCTGACCACACTGTTTGGTTGAACTCTAAGATTATTAAAGGGGACATGGGGGAGGGAACTATCAGGAGTAACTTGGGTTGAAGCCACACTGTCTGTCTTTCCATATGGAAGAGAGTGTTTTGATGGTAGAGTTGGGGGCGGGGAATGGAGGGAATGAGCATAGGGAAATTAAGAATTCTTTCTCTCCTCAAATGATATATTTGCCTAAGGTATGGAAACTAGAAAGGAAGGGGAGAAGAGAGTGGGAGAGGAAAGAAACACATATATTTGAAGATGATTTTACCTTAGTGATGCTAAGGTTCACTAGTGCATGTATAGGATATTTAAAAAAAAAACAAGATCTTCAGAAGATTTCCAATGATTTTGGTCTTCCACTGAGATTCAGAACACTTCCAAAATTGCCTGATTTTTGCTGCTCTGAACTGGACCAAGAATTGTTGTTGGGCTTTTCTTTTTTTTGTGGCAAAATAAAATACAGTCAGTTAAACATTTTCAAGCTCAAGTAACTGATTAATGAGTCACAAAAGCTTTTGTTAGAGCTTTATATAACTCTAACAGATTTGAGGGTCCCTAGGATACACATACACATAATAGTGAGCATGCACGTGTTCATGTGCTCACTCACATACACACACATGCACAAACAGATGGGAAGCTGGAACCTAAATGATAAACAATTGAGTTAAGAGTAACAACTGGGTGATTTACTGCCAGGCCCATCCTTTATTTCAGGGAAACATCTACACTTCCACATACCCAAGCCTCTTTGTAAAGCACTAATGCTGTGACCATGTTGAAGCCCATTAATATAACTTGCTTTCCCATTATTAGCACCATCTGAGCCTGTTGAAAATCTTAACTAGGAGTTTAATTTCTCCATAGAGGGCTTTAAATTAATTAGGGGGTTGCATGCTAACAAAGAGTCTGATATGTTCATAAATCAATCTAGTGGAGAAGGATTACTGAGGGTGTAAGTCTATTCTCTGAGGACCTCACATCCAGTTCTCATGGTGTGCCCCTAACAAAAGGGTGCAGGTGTGAAATAGGCCTCCACTCCAAGGAAGCCACAATAATCGTTTTGCATCACTTAAGCCACAGCAGGTAACACAACAAATCAAAGTCTTTTGCCTCTGTAAGTGAAACTCATGTAAACATGAAAGGCCATATCTTATCACATTAGCCTTCATAAACAAATTGCTAGGATGTTATGATTTATTTTCAACCAAGTCAAATAACTTTTTAAAAAATTGATGAGAATGATTTATTTTTGTTAAGATGTAGAAATAACAGATAGAACCTTCTTTTTTTAAATTAAATACACAGAAATATCTTTGTAAGAACCTTTGAAGTTGCCCACTCATTTGAATGAAATGTGCTAATTTCCAGGTTTACTCATTCCTATTATCTTCTGGGTCTGTAGGGTCTACACAATTGTGCCATCTAAAATAATATTCAGATTTTTAAAATGAATGGGATGAATGATACCAACACCCTGAACTCATGATCATGTTCATGCTTTACAACTTAACAAAATCAATTTATCTTCTGATTGAAAATTTGGTTACCTTTAAGAATTTGAGACTGTTTCTCTAACTGTCCTTTTAAAACAAAGAAATGATTTTTAAAATCATGCCTTATTGTGCAATACTAATCAAGAATGGCAGTCAAAACATTTCATGAACATAAAATGGACTTATATCTATCAAGGTTTCAGTGAATATGTATAAGAATTGTCTTAAAAATAAGGAAGTCAAAATATGTGTTCTCTAAACATTATTCCTGACACAAACAGTAGGTATTTCTCCCTTGAATATATCACATTTGTATGCCTACACAAATCGTCTTGATCAGCCAACATTTGGTCTCTAGCACATACTTCATGCCCCATTCTGTCTGACATGGTAGGCAACAAAAATAGTGAGCTTTTGTGAAAACCCCCTTGGCCTGAACTATGAATATGGCTGAACTGAGGACAACATATGGAAAGAAGGGGGCATAATAGTGTGGATCTAATGTGTATGGGTGGCAAGTTTCATGCAGTTTTTAGGTCCAGCTGCTCATAAGACCTCCTGTTCTTTCTTTGTCTTCCCAAACTTGATATCACCAACTCTCATCCTTTAAGCTGGATACATGCTTTCATGAAACCTTTCATGACCTATTGCCAAGATTCATCTACACCAGCCTGTGCCATACCAAAATAATTGTCTGCCATCATGAAGACAGTCTCTTGAAGTAGAACTAAAAGTGCATCTCCTACTAAGACATTATCTTCTTCATTACTATCTACTAGTACTAGTACTAGTAGTACTCTGCTACTTACTAGTTGCATGATCCTAGTTAAGTCACTTAAGCTCCCAAAATCTCAGCATTCCAATCTACAATGCAAAAGAGCAACGATTCATGGATCACTTCAGAGATAAGAATACTGACTCACAAAAATGGTACAACACACCTAAAGTTCACATAATAGGAAGAAGTAGGGATGAAAATCAAACCTGGTTACTCAGACTCCAACTCTAGAGCTCTTTCCATTATACCAAGCTACATATACTACCTACCCCATGATAACATTTTGAGTAATGTACTTTGTAAACCTATAAGTGCTATATCAAAGCCTGTTATGATGATTTCTTACTGAATGTCCTAGAATACAGTCCACATAATTATACTGGTTTCAATGAGTAGGCACTTAAATTGCACTTGCATGCATAAATATTATAAATAAGTAATGGCAATAATATTAAATGTGAATTTTAGCCCCTGTAGTCTTCTCATGGTTTAGGCTTCTTTCTCTCTTTTAAAAGGACAAGAGAAATAAAAGAAAGACAGAGAAATAAGTCAATATAATGGAGAAAGGGGCAAAAAAGGAAAGGAAAAAAGTAGTTGGGGTACAAACAGAACAAGAAGTTTACATATATTTAAGGTGTCTCTGTTACACTTAGTTACTAAAGGGCAACCTGACTCTGAAGTTCCAATTTCCACATCAAATCCCTATTTAAGAAATAGTTTATTAGAGGTGTTTTAAGTTTATATGTGCTTTTGATAACAAAATATATTTGAAGTCTCAGTACTTACAATATGCATAGAACATGCTTAATATACAGTTATTTGATCCATCTCTCTTCCTAAGTTCCATTTTTATGTTGCAGATATTGAAGGTGCCACTATCCTTCTAGTCCACTGGATTTGTAACATCTGAGTCATTTTGAAATCTTTATTTGCCAAACACACACACACATACACACACACACACACACAATCCGTTGTCAAGTCAGATGCATTCAGATGCTAAGACAGATTCTTCCTCCATACATCTAAATTCTGTCCCCTTCTTTCCACTCAAGTGGTCCCTGCCTTCATTTATGGCCTCATCTAAAGTCTCATGAACTATTTTCAATCTCCTAATTGGTGTCCTTGACTAAAATCTCCTCCCTGAATTAATGCATCACCCATATAGCTGCCAAAATGACGATCCTAAAACATAGTTTCCTTGTCCAAAAAGATCCAATGGCTCCCTGTTACTTCTAGGATAAAATATAAATTTTTCCAGTTGTCATTTAAAGCTCTTTATATTTGAAACCTGTCTATCTTTCAGTCTCTTGTATGCTACTCCTCTTCCTCACTGTGTTCCAACCAAATCAGCCTCCTTGCTATTCTTCATTCATTACCTTCCACTTCTTGTTTTTATGCCTTAGTATAGTCTGTCCCCCAGGTCTGGACTGCTCTTCCTTGTCACTCCCATCTTTTAAGCTCCCTAGCTCTATCTGAAGCTCAGCAAAAATGCTACCTTCTATATGAGGCTTTTCTTGATTTCCTGCAGCTCATGGTGTTCCTCCCCCAAATTAATTTGAATTTATTTTTTGTGCCAGAACAAGCACAGCATCTGCCATATAGTAGCCACTTAATAAATGTTGATTGATTTTTTTGGGGGGGCAATTGGGGTTAAGTGACTTGCTCAGAGTCACACAGCTAGTGTTAAGTGTTTGGTCTGAGACCGGATTTGAACTCAGGTCCTCCTGACTTCAGGGTTGGTGCTCTATCCACTGCGCCACCTATCTGCCCTGATTTTTTAAATATATTCTGTATTTATTTAGGTTGTGCAGTGGACAGAATGTCAGGCCTGGAGTCAGGAAGACCTGTGTTCAAATCCAGCCTCAGAACTGTGTGACTCTGGACAAATCACTTTAACCCTGTTTGTCATAAAGTAACCTTGAGAAGGAAATGGCAAATCACTCCGGTATATTTGCCAAGAAAACCCCAAATAGGGTCATGAAGAGGAAGACACAACTGAAAGGACTGAATTACAACACCAATTTATTTACATGGGCATGTATTACTTCTTCTTTTAGAAATAGAGCTCCTTGGGGTTAGTGACTATTTAATTTTTGTCTTTGTATCCCTAGTGCCTACATAGTGGGTATACAGTAGGTATTAGTTAAGTGTTTTTGACTCATTTGAACTTATCATTCCTCACCTTCCCATGGACCTCAGAGAATATCAGGTCTTTGAGTAGTAAAAGTCTAGCTAGAGCTGAGATCTGTTGTAGCAGAGTAGTAGGGGAGAAAACTGAAAAAATAGGCAGGGGCTTATTTTCTAGGAACTCAAATGCAAGGATAAGGGACCTTCATGCATTGGAGAGCAGTTAACATTTTTTTTTTCCCCAACAGGAAAAGGATGCAAAATAAACAGAGTTTTAGAAAGATAAACTTAGGAGCAACAAAATAGATAGGTCAGACCAAGGAGAACCTTGAGGCAAGGGAGCAGAGCAGGTGACTATTGCCATAATTCAAGTATAATAATAATAGCATTTGTATAGTCCTTAATAGTTTGCAAAACATTTTGCATATATTATTTCATTTGATCCTTACTCTGGGAAGTGGATGCTATAATCTTCATTTTAACAACATGGGAACTGAGGCTGGGAGAGGTTAAGTAAGTTATCTGTGATCACAGGAGCAGTAAGTGCCTGAAGCAAGATTTGAACTCAAGCTTTCCCAACTCCAAATCCAGCATTCTATCCTCCATGCCACCAAGTCATCTACGTGTGTTGTTTGTTCTTTATTCTCAAAGAGGACCAATGACATCAGGAAGGTGATGTCTTGACTTGCAAATGAATTGGATTTAAGTGAGGCATGGTGTGCAAAGTCATCAACCTCACTTTCTCCTCTGGAGCCATCTGGGTCCAGTGGCAAAACATAGATCAAAATGACTGGAGAGGGCCCCTGAGGCAATGGGAGACTTTGGCCTTTTTATTTTTCTCCTATGTATGAAGTGATAAGAGAAGAAGCCATGTGGCATAGTGACTAGTGGGCTAGCCTCGGAGTCATGAAGACCTGGATTCAAGTCCTACCTCTGACACACACTAGGTATGTGACCCTGGGCAAGGCATTTAACCTCTCTCTTTTGCAATACCCACCTCTAACTCTCTAAGACTACAAGTCATAAAGAAGATGCCAATCCACATTTGGAAAGGAAACTTCTCATAGAGAAATCCATACATTAATAAAATCAATGATGTGGTTAAAATGATATAATAAGGGTATTTATTAATATGATAGCAGCAGGAATATATAAAAAATATATGAATGGATGTGAGAAACATTATGAAGGACTCATTACAATGTGGCAAGGCACTAGGTGGTACAGTGGACAGAGCACTGGCCATAAAATCAAGAAGACCTGAGTTTATATCTGGCCTCACATATTAGCTGTGTAACCCTGAGCAAGTCACTTGACTTCTGCCTGCTTCAGTTCCCTCAACTATAAAATGGGATGATAACAGTATCTACTGCCCAGGGTAGTTATAAGAATCACATGAGATAATATTGATATAGTACCTATTAAGTGTCTGTTTCCTTGTCCCCCTCACAATGTAGTGACTGACCGTGGTGGGCAAGAAGGGGGATCAGGTAGCCAAAGATGCACCTGAGGTTTGGATCGCACACTTTAGGATCAAAATACTGAGAGATGTAAGAGACCTTGGAGAGAATCCAACATTTTCATTTTACAGATGAGGAAACTAAGGTCCAGAAAGAGGATAGAACCTGTCCAAAATGACACACGGAATAGTTACTAAAGCCAGATTTCCATACCTGCTATTTTTGACCCCCAATGAAGATATACAAATAAATAAAAGGATTCTAACATATTCCCTGAAGATATTTGCCATTTAGAAGATGCTAAAGTAAGCTAGAACCATAAGAGAAGTATTCCATCATAGAGAACTGGGGGGCAGGGGCAGTCCTGTGCAACCCAGTTTAAAAGGCACTCAATCCCAGCAAGATCTCCAGACATAAGCAGTAAAAAGTTATATGAAGTCAGAAATGGGGAGTAACTCAGTTGACCGTGAAGAGGTTTTCAAACAGCTGCTTTAGTAAGTTAGATGATAATTCCTCTGCTTAGAATGATGTCATCTCCATTCCCACCATTTGAATCTATGAATGTCCTTCTCTTACTTGAAGGCCTAGATCAAATTACACCTATAAGATTTCTCTAAATACCCCAAAAGTAAATGTTCTCTCCTCCCCTGACTCCTCAAGTATATCATACTCCTCTTAAAAGTTATCATATTTGGCTTTACTATATATCAACAAGTCAACAAGCATTTCTTACATGCTTTCTACTCTATAGAAATTATGTAATTAGGAGTATAATTAGAATAACAGAAACTTGACATCGAAAATGACCTCAGAAAACAATTCATATGACTCCTACTTGAAGGACAAATTCCATTCATAATGCTTCTAACAATTGGTTATTCACTTAAATAACTCAACCCCATGTTTCCAAACAGCTCGATTCATTAGGAAGTTTTCCTTATTTTAAGCAATAATTCTTCTTTCCCAACTGGTCCTAATTCTAACCATGCCAGTTCAAACACTAGCTAATCCCACTTCTACAAGACAGCCCTTCAAACCTTTAAAGAAAACTAACAATGCTATCAGCTCCCCTTCCCCCAAGTTCTGTTTTAGATAAGCTAAAATATCTCAGTTCCTGCTACAGATCCTCATATGGTATGGTTTCTAACCCTCTTATTATCCTACTCAACCATTCTAGATATACTACAGTTTGTCAATCTTCTTCCTAAATATTATTGACTAGGACTAACTGTGATTAATGTAAATATTATCTGACTAGAGCAGAGTACAATGAGACTGTCAAATCTCTCATTTATGTACATCAAGATTGCTTGAGGTAATGCTTTAAGCCAACCTATCTTTAAAATATCTTTAAAATAAAGTGGTTAATCATGGGGAATAATAAAATCATATCTCTTTTTTTAACTTAAAAAGTAAAAGATTGCATTCTATTATGCACATTCTATCACTAAATCCAGTAGCTGAAGGAAGAGCTTAATACATATATTACATTTTAAAAAATAAAACACCTTAAAATAGAAGAGGGATAATATCAAAAGCAGTTCATATAGTCATTCTAGGTGTGAAACAGTTAAGAGAGCCAGGAGAAGCACCAGGAACATTGAGATGCACCAAATAAATAATGGTATTTCCAATGCTGCCATTGGATTCCAACATCTAAATTAAAATACCTAAAGAGATCAAAGACCCCTTGCACACAATTATTTAAATGTACCATGTGGATCTTAAATGCACTCATCTCATATTGCAATACATTCAATGTTCCTTGGCCCATCAGTCAAAACCACTTCTCCCTGAAAAACTCATCAGAAGGATGGCACCAATTTTTGGCCCCTTTAGAAGTCTCTGCTGAGGAGCTAGCTACTCTTTTCTTTAATTGAGGTTTGATGAATATTCCCCTTCACTTTCATTCAGAAACTAAAAATTCCATCCAAGTAGGTGAAAAGATCCTCTTTTTTCAGAACATTCCTTTTCACCCTTGTTGTAAATAGACAATTTTACCTCTACTGTATCATTGAAAGCAATGCCCCTTCCAACAATTCTATCCTTTGATCCCCCAAATTCTTTTTAGGAAGGAGATGTCTGATCCTGGGAATTCAGGGGATTTGAAATATTTTCCTAAGTTGTACAGAACTTTTTGAGGGGGAAGAAACCTCAAGGCTTAGGTGACTTTGCACAGAGGAAAGTATAAGGAAGGAAAAGAGATTAACCGAGACTATATCCAATAGTAGTCCATATTGATCAGGAAAGTCTTCCTGAAAGCCAGATCCAAGAAACTTAGGCTTAGAATATGACCCTGAGCCATCCATTCAATAGCAACACATAACCATAGTAGCCCAGTAACATACAAATAATTCTTCAAAATATAGTATATCTAGTGGCTGCTTTGGTTGCTTACACCTCCAACCATTAGAAGCCTAATGGTCAACCCATCACATTGGTCCTTGTCAAAGGTTCTATTTAGCCTCATGGTTATGAACAGAGCCCTCTAAGAACACAGGCCTCAAACTACTAGGACAATTAGAAAGCAGACTGGAAGAAATTACTTATAGATTAGCTTATTCACACCACAAGCCAAGAAAAGCTCCAAATGGCTCCATGAATTAGATCTAAAATATCACATATTAAATTAGAGGAGTAAGTAAGAAATTGCCTTTTGAATCTATGGGGAAGAGTTCATAACCAAATAAATGGAGAAGATAAAATGACCAATTTTTATTATACCAATGTAGTTGAAATTAGAAACAAAATAGGTAACTGGGAAAAAGCTTTACTGCAAATTTCTTTAGGTCTTACATCCAAGATACACAAGGAACTGCTTTCAATTTTTAAGAACAGGAGCTAATGCCTAATAGATAAATGGTCAAATGACATAAACAAGCAGTTTTCAAAAGATGAAATGCAAGCTATCAACAATCATATAAAAATGTCCCATATCACTGATACTTACAGAAATGCAAATTAAAGTAGCTCCAAGGTTCTACTTCACTCCTATCAAATTAACAAAAATTACAAAAAAAAAAAAAAAAAAGAAAATGACAACTGTTAGAAGGACTACAGGAAAACATTAACACTAATGGATCGTGGTGGAGCTGTGAATTGGTATAGCCATTCTGGAAGTCAATATGGAACTATATCTAAAAACTCACCAAATTTTATATATCATTTAACACACAAATAGCATCACTAGGCCTTTTGCCCAAAGAGATCAAAGAAAGAGGAAAATGTTTGATATGTATAAAAATATTTATAGTAGTTCTTTTTGTAGCAGCAAAAAAACCCCCCAAAAAACTTGAAACTATGGGGGAGTCTATCTATTGAAAAATGGCTAAATATTATAATATGTGAATATAAAAGAATATTATTGCTGCCCTGCCCCCCCCAAAAAAAGCTTGAGAAAATGGATGGTTTCAGAGAACAGACCTGTATGAACTGACATAGTGAAGTAAGCAAAACCAGGGGAACAATTTATTCACTAACTTTATTGAGAAAAAACATCTTTAAAAGACTGGGGAAGGCTGATCAATAAAATGACAAACTATAATTCTAGAGGATTAAAGATGAAACATACTACCCACTTTCTGACAGAAATATGATAGAATCCATGCAGAATAAGACATTTTTGGAATTGGGCAATGAGAAATTTGCTTTGCTTAACCATGCATATTTGTTATGAGGGTGTTTTTGTTATTTTTTTTATTGTTCAATTAGAAGAGGAACTAGGGTAAAGAGAAAATGAAAGCTTGTTAGTTGAAAAAAAAAAGTTGAAAAACCCCTAAGCCCCAAAGGATTATAAAGAGAGATCACAAAGAGGCTGTGTTGGTTCTCCCTAGGCTATTCTGAACACCATGGAAAAGAAGCACACTTTCAAGTAACTCATTAAATAGGGACCATCAAAATGCCCAGATGTGGACTACAGATTCTCCAGAACTGGAAGAGGACAGCAAGTCTCCTTAGTCTGGACGAAGGGAAAGGGAAATATTACATGTCAATAGCTCAATATGACTGCATCCAGAATCAGGAGTATTCTTTTCAGATTCCCTCCCCAAACCTCTCTAGGCCATCTTAAAAGGTACACAGAGTGTAAATCTTTGGGGCTAAGCAAGAAACTCTAGCTACAATTATTACAACTTTGGAAGCATAAACATGGTACTGCTCTGAACATAACTAAATGTCCATCCCAACTGATGGCCAAGCTTCTACAACAGTTAGAGGTAATCTGAGGGATGCCAACATCATACTCATTAACATCCCTGGATCTTTTCCACCTAAATCACAGTCTAGAACAGATTTTCAATTAAGTAGCCTATGACACTCCTAAGCACAATCTGAAGCACATTAAAAAGTAATTGGTAAATATTTAACAAAATAAAGTACAATAAAACACAGAAAATATTCCAATTTTAAATTAAGCCAATATGTAGCCTACAGAGATTCTTATGTACAGAGTAGTGGCCCTATTGCTATTTGCATTTGATACCACTATATGTAGATATACCTCCCTCATCTTGTACTTGAACAGTTTATATTTTTTGACCCAAGCATAAGATTTTCCTTTAAAACCTATCGAAAATTATTAATTTCATTAGTTTTAGCTCTATCACTCTAGCCTGTTGAAAACTTTTTAGGTCCCAACTCTGTTCTCTCATGTACTAACTATCCCTCCAGCTAAGGGTCATTAGAAAATTTGATAAAATTTGATAAGCATTTCATCATATATGCATTCACCCAAGTCAAGGAATAAATACTGAACACCACAGAGTGAAAAACAGATCATTTAGGTCCTCTGTTAGAGACCTCCTTCCAGATGAACAAGAATGTACTTATTACTACTCTGGGTTTGTTCCAGTAAGCACTAATCCACCTAAATGATAGATTTGTTTGTTAAATGAGAGAATAACACAAGGCTCAGCTCTTTTCTATTCTATTATTTCAATTCAGAACTTGATAGTTTTTCTTACGATTATGGAATGTAAATATGTTTTTTCTTCAGTATTTTTTGGGTCTCCTTTAGCAAGCTGTTGACTTGTTTTTCGTGATTTTCTTGCAAAACTCTCAATTTTTCCTCTACTTCTCTTACTTGCTTCTCAAAATTCCTTTTGAGCTCTTCCAAGGCCTGGGACTGATTCTAACTCTTCTTGGAGGCTTTGGATGTAGGATCTTTGGCTTTGTTGTCCGCTTCTGGTTGTATGTTTTGATCTTCTTTGTCATCAAAGTAAGATAATATAGTCTGACTCTTTTTGCACTGCTTACTCATGATCCCAGCCAATTACTTGAGTTTTAAACTCTTTGTTAAGGTAAAAGTCTGCTTCCAATGTGAAGAGTGTACTGTCCCAAGCTTCGGGGGTTTATACAGCTGTTTTCAGAGATACTTCTAGGGACCTGAAAATTTTTAGTTCTTCCAAGGTGCTATGATAAGGGGTGAGGTGTTTCCTCTCCACCACCACAACAATATCCACCACACCAGCGTTCCTTCTCGCCACAAGATCGCCCCTCAGAACTGTGACCCAGATCCAAGCACAGGTAAGGCAAAAGATTCCTGCCTCAGCACTGGCAAAGAGATCCCTGCAATCCCCCTCTTATCAGCCACTCAATTCCCCCTCAGTCTGTGGACCAGAAACTCAAGAAACAGCCGCGGCCCCTGGGGTAGCTGAGACCTAGCTCCTTCTCTCACTGCAATCACAGGCTTTTCCCACTGACCTTCTAAGTTGTCTTTGGCATTCGTGGGTTGACAAGTCTGGAAACTGCCACAGCTGCCTATAATTCAGTCCTCTGAGGCCTGCTCCAGGTTTGCTGGGGCCTGCGTGCGCATGCAGAACTGCGCTACTCTCCCAGCCCGGCGCGATATACCTTTCTGATCAACCGGCTGTCTTTGGCTGGAAATTTGTTTCACTCTGTCTTTTTGTGGGCTCTGCTGCTTTAGAATTTGTTTAGAGCCATTTTTTATAGGTATTTGGAGGGCTTTGGGGGAACACTCAAGCAAGTCACTGCTTTCCCTCCACCATCTTGGCTCCTCCCTCTTGTAATGTAAATATGGAATGGAATTTATAGCTTATATTACATTTAGGTTCCATTTAGCTAGGCACTCTCAAACTTTCCTTGATTTGGATCATCAAGAATTAATTTTATTGAAAATGACATCTTTTATGAAATGCAAGAAAGGAACTTCTTTAATGCAAAATCCTCTTCACACAATCACATTATTTTAGATTCTAATTTCACCAACCTCCAATAAAGCCCTACTTTCTTGTTTTACCAAGGAATGGGAGCATGCATCTGAGTTCTTGAATGCTAACTATACTGGGGAACACAAGCTCTGAAAACTACTACTAAGCTGGAAAGATTTCACATAAAGAAGTCCAGTAATGAAGTGTGCATCTGTCAGTCTGGAACCAGTCCAGCTAAGTTTAGAATAGTTCATTACCAGAAAGTTGGACAATGGGTGATGGATTTCTCCTTTAAAAGCAACTTTTAAAAAGTGCCTACCAAGTCTTAGAGGGGTTGTATTATGCTTTAGTGGGAGGAGAACTCATATTAACCATGTCATAGATCCTTAAATCATCCATATATCAGTGTGGCCTAGTGGAAAGTGCTCTAGATTGGAAGTCAAAAGACTTGGGTTAGAATCCTGACTTGGCCACTTACTATGTGACTTTGTGCAAGACATTTAACTAACTTCCTTAGACTTCAGTAACCTCATCTATAAAATGAGAGACTCAGACTAAAGGATCTTTAAATTCCTTTCCAGCTTTAGATCCTAGGAAGTATTCATTCAACTTATCACATAATCAAAGGAAAATTGTATCTGGTTATGAAGGTTAAAAATTTTTAATGGAAAATATTCATATAAAATCAGAATTCTACTTGTTCCTGATAAGTGTGACTTCGTAAAGTAATGAGATTGACTCTGTTAAGTCAAGTACAAATGGCAGGTTCATTTCCTTAGTACAATCCTATGTGTTCATGTCTTAGTATGACTGAATTCTCTTAAGTACATATAATGTTCCAGGACATTGGAGGAAATATAGTCTGGAACTGATTCTCTCTCTCTCTCTCTCTCTCTCTCTCTCTCTCTCTCTCTCTCTCT